>NC_086452.1:264271568-264633235 GCF_028390025.1 Pseudophryne corroboree
CCTGTCACCCCTGGCCTTGCCCTGTCACCCTTATCCTGGTCCTTTCACCCCTATCCTGGCCCTGTCACCCCTATCCTGGCCCTGTCACCCTTATCCTGGCCCTGTCAACCAAATCCTGGTCCTGCCGCCCCTACCCTGGCCCTGTCACCGCTATCCTGTCCCTGTCATTTCTGTCCTGGCCCCGTCACCCCTGTCCTTGCCCCGTCACCCCTGTCCTTGCCCTGTCACCCCTGTCCTGGCCCCGTCACCCCTGTTCTGACCCTGTCACCCCTGTCCTGGCCCTGTTACTGCATACCCTCCAACTACCTTTTTGGCAGGTACAGTACCCGCAGCGCCTCCAGACCCCTCCGCAATGCACCACACCTCCACACCTTCCCCTCCACCATATGCGACACTCCACCCCTCCCCCACACGCTGTGCCTCCAGACCCCCTACACCACCAGCGGTTCCCACTCCCCCACCCCTCCACCACCCACAGCACCTCCAGACCCCCTCCACCATCCACCCCCCATATATGTCTCCCCCCACACCTGCCCCCCTCCACCCACAGAATCTGCAGATACCCTCCTCCATTCGCGGTCCCCCCCTCACCCACCCACGGCAACTCCGCACCTGCCCCTCCACCACCTGCAGCGCCTCCGGACCCCCTTCCCCGTCCGCCGCACCACCCGCACCTGCCTCTCCCCCACCGCGGTGCCTCCGGACCCCTTACCCCACTCCGGCACCCCCGCCCCTTCCCATTCCACAGCACATCCGGAACCCTTCACCCGGTCATTCTGTACATCGTGCCCTGCAGGTGCTGTTCACGCCGTCGCAAGGGGCTGCGCCTCCTTCACCATCGCACGCCCTTTCATTGTGCAATATTTAACCACTAACAAAGGAATGCAGGTAATACTCCATATAATACAAATATTTAACCCCATATAGGCATGCAAGGGTTAAAGGGGCGTAGCCCCTTGCGACGGTGTGAAGAGCGCCCGTAGGGCGCGATGAAGCACCTAGTGTTGTACTAATAGATTTACAATATTCTCTTCTGTATATAAAATGAGTATTAGTTATTGAGATTCATTGATTAACTGTATTTAAGATATGCCAACCATATGTAAAATGCCAATTAAAACAAAGGAAATAGTCATTTAGGCTTTAACATATGTGCTGTGCCAATCATACGTAATCCGCCAACCAAGATATGGACAACACCTCATTTATAGGAAAACAAATCTTCCGGCCATGTGATGGTGATTGTGATCACGTGACCGGAGAAAAGGACGCTGTGATTAGCGCTGCTAATCTGTCCGGGTCCATTTAAGTAAGGGCATAAATGTATGCTCCCTCGGCCTCTTCCAGTCACGTGATCGCGACTAGTCATGGGCAAAGTGATTCACTGAACTGAGATGAGACACATGACTCAGTTCAGTGAAGTGTCTCGAGTCAGTGTCTCGGCACATGAGTCATGACTCATTTGTATTTTAATTAGTGATGAGCGAACCCCCCCCCCCCCCCCCCGAACTTCACCCATTTTACACGGGTCCAAGGCATACTCGGATTCTCCCGTATGGCTCGGTTAACCCGAGCGCGCCCGAACGTCATCATCCCGCTATCGGATTCTCGCGAGATTCGGATTCTATATAAGCAGCCGCACGTAGCCGCCATTTTCACTCGTGCATTGGAAATGTTAGGCTGGCGACCTCTCCATTTATTGTTGAACTTGATTGTGCTTTATTGCTTTATTGCTTAATTGTGGGGAGGACTGGGGAGCAGCTGTATATTAATATAGGAGGAGTACAGTGCAGAGTTTTGGTGATCAGTGACCACCAGTTTTATCCGTTCTCTGCCTGAAAAAAACGCTCCTTATCTGTGCTCAGTGTGCTGCATATATCTGTGCTCACACTGCTTAATTGTGGGGACTGGGGAGCAGCTGTATTATATAGCAGGAGTACAGTGCAGAGTTTTGCTGACAGTGACCACCAGTATATGTTGTCTGCCTGAAAAACACTCCATATCTGTGCTCAGTGTGCTGCTTTATTGTGGGGACTGGGGACCACCAGTATAATATTATATAGGAGGAGTACAGTGCAGAGTTTTGCTGACCAGTGACCACCAGTATATAATATATAGCATTACGGTACAGTAGGCCACTGCTGTACCAACCTCTGTGTCGTCAAGTATACTATCCATCTACATTCTATACCTGTGGTGCATTTTAGTTTTGCAGTTTGCTGACACAGTGACCACCAGTATATATAGCAGTACGGTACGGAAGGCCACTGCTGTACCTACCTCTGTGTTGTCAAGTATACTATCCATCTAGATTCTAAACCTGTGGTGCATTTCAGTTGTGCAGTTTGCTGACACAGTGACCACCAGTATATATAGCAGTATGGTACCGTAGGCCACTGCTGTACCTACCTCTGTGTCGTCAAGTATAATATCCATCTACATTCTATACCTGTGGTGCATTTTAGTTTTGCAGTTTGCGGACACAGTGACCACCAGTATATATAGCAGTACGGTACGGAAGGCCACTGCTGTACCTACCTCTGTGTCGTCAAGTATACTATCCATCTAGATTCTATACCTGTGGTGCATTTTAGTTTTGCAGTTTGCTGACAGTGACCACCAGTATATATAGCAGTACGGTACGGTAGGCCACTGCTGTACCTACCTCTGTGTCGTCAGGTATACTATCCATCTAGATTCTATACCTGTGGTGCATTTCAGTTGTGCAGTTTGCTGATACAGTGACCACCAGTATATATAGCAGTACGGTACGGAAGGCCACTGCTGTACCTACCTCTGTGTCGTCAAGTATACTATCATCTACATTCTATACCTGTGGTGCATTTTAGTTTTGCAGTTTCCTGACACAGTGACCACCAGTATATATAGCAGTACGGTATGGAAGGCCACTGCTGTACCTAACTCTGTGTCGTCAAGTATACTATCCATCTAGATTCTATACCTGTGGTGCATTTTAGTTTTGCAGTTTGCTGACAGTGACCACCAGTATATATAGCAGTACGGTACGGTAGGCCACTGCTGTACCTACCTCTGTGTCGTCAAGTATACTATCCATCTAGATTCTATACCTGTGGTGCATTTCAGTTTTGCAGTTTGCTGACACAGTGACCACCAGTATATATAGCAGTACGGTACAGAAAGCCACTGCTGTACCTACCTCTGTGTCGTCAAGTATACTATCCATCTACATTCTATACCTGTGGTGCATTTTAGTTTTGCAGTTTGCTGACACAGTGACCACCAGTATATATAGCAGTACGGTGCGGAAGGCCACTGCTGTACCTACCTCTGTGTCGTCAAGTATACTATCCATCTACATTCTATACCTGTGGTGCATTTTAGATTTGCAGTTTCCTGACAGTGACCACCAGTATATATAGCAGTATGGTCCGGAAGGCCACTGCTGTACCTACCTCTGTGTCGTCAAGTAAACTATCCATCCAGATTCTATACCTGTGGTGCATTTCAGTTGTGCAGTTTGCTGACACAGTGACCACCAGTATATATAGCAGTACGGTACGGAAGGCCACTGCTGTACCTACCTCTGTGTCGTCAAGTATACTATCCATCTAGATTCTATACCTGTGGTGCATTTCAGTTGTGCAGTTTGCCGACACAGTGACCACCAGTATATATAGCAGTACGGTACGGAAGGCCACTGCTGTACCTACCTCTGTGTCGTCAAGTATACTATCCATCTACATTCTATACCTGTGGTGCATTTCAGTTGTGCAGTTTGCTGACACAGTGACCACCAGTATATATAGCAGTACGGTACGGAAGGCCACTGCTGTACCTACCTCTGTGTCATCAAGTATACTATCCATCTAGATTCTATACCTGTGGTGCATTTCAGTTGTGCAGTTTGCTGACACAGTGACCACCAGTATATATAGCAGTACGGTACGGAAGGCCACTGCTGTACCTACCTCTGTGTCGTCAAGTATACTATCCATCTACATTCTATACCTGTGGTGCATTTTAGTTTTGCAGTTTCCTGACACAGTGACCACCAGTATATATAGCAGTACGGTATGGAAGGCCACTGCTGTACCTACCTCTGTGTCGTAAGTATACTATCCATCTAGATTCTATACCTGTGGTGCATTTTAGTTTTGCAGTTTGCTGACAGTGACCACCAGTATATATAGCAGTACGGTACGGTAGGCCACTGCTGTACCTACCTCTGTGTCGTCAAGTATACTATCCATCTAGATTCTATACCTGTGGTGCATTTCAGTTTTGCAGTTTGCTGACACAGTGACCACCAGTATATATAGCAATACGGTACAGAAAGCCACTGCTGTACCTACCTCTGTGTCGTCAAGTATACTATCCATCTACATTCTATACCTGTGGTGCATTTTAGTTTTGCAGTTTGCTGACACAGTGACCACCAGTATATATAGCAGTACGGTGCGGAAGGCCACTGCTGTACCTACCTCTGTGTCGTCAAGTATACTATCCATCTACATTCTATACCTGTGGTGCATTTTAGATTTGCAGTTTCCTGACAGTGACCACCAGTATATATAGCAGTATGGTACGGAAGGCCACTGCTGTACCTACCTCTGTGTCGTCAAGTAAACTATCCATCTAGATTCTATACCTGTGGTGCTTTTCAGTTGTGCAGTTTGCTGACACAGTGACCACCAGTATATATAGCAGTACGGTACGGAAGGCCACTGCTGTACCTACCTCTGTGTCGTCAAGTATACTATCCATCTAGATTCTATACCTGTGGTGCATTTCAGTTGTGCAGTTTGCTGACACAGTGACCACCAGTATATATAGCAGTACGGTACGGAAGGCCACTGCTGTACCTACCTCTGTGTCGTCAAGTATAGTATCCATCTAGATTCTATACCTGTGGTGCATTTCAGTTGTGCAGTTTGCTGACACAGTGACCACCAGTATATATAGCAGTACGGTACGGAAGGCCACTGCTGTACCTACCTCTGTGTCGTCAAGTATACTATCCATCTACATTCTATACCTGTGGTGCATTTTAGATTTGCAGTTTCCTGACAGTGACCACCAGTATATATAGCAGTATGGTACGGAAGGCCACTGCTGTACCTACCTCTGTGTCGTCAAGTAAACTATCCATCTAGATTCTATACCTGTGGTGCATTTCAGTTGTGCAGTTTGCTGACACAGTGACCACCAGTATATATAGCAGTACGGTACGGAAGGCCACTGCTGTACCTACCTCTGTGTCGTCAAGTATACTATCCATCTAGATTCTATACCTGTGGTGCATTTCAGTTGTGCAGTTTGCTGACACAGTGACCACCAGTATATATAGCAGTACGGTACGGAAGGCCACTGCTGTACCTACCTCTGTGTCGTCAAGTATACTAGCCATCTACATTCTATACCTGTGGTGCATTTCAGTTGTGCAGTTTGCTGACACAGTGACCACCAGTATATATAGCAGTACGGTACGGAAGGCCACTGCTGTACCTACCTCTGTGTCGTCAAGTATACTATCCATCTACATTCTATACCTGTGGTGCATTTTAGTTTTGCAGTTTGCTAACAGTGACCACCAGTATATATAGCAGTACGGTACGGAAGGCCACTGCTGTACCTACCTCCGTGTCGTCAAGTATACTATCCATCTAGATTCTATACCTGTGGTGCATTTTAGTTTTGCAGTTTGCTGACAGTGACCACCAGTATATATAGCAGTACGGTACGGAAGGCCACTGCTGTACCTACCTCTGTGTCGTCAAGTATACTATCCATCTACATTCTATACCTGTGGTGCATTTTAGTTTTGCAGTTTGCTGACACAGTGACCACCAGTATATATAGCAGTACGGTACGGAACGAAACTGCTGTACCTACCTCTGTGTCGTCAAGTATACTATCCATCTACATTCTATACCTGTGGTGCATTTTAGTTTTGCAGTTTGCTGACAGTGACCACCAGTATATATAGCAGTACGGTACGGTAGGCCACTGCTGTACCTACCTCTGTGTCGTCAAGTATACTATCCATCTAGATTCTATACCTGTGGTGCATTTCAGTTGTGCAGTTTGCTGACACAGTGACCACCAGTATATATAGCAGTACGGTACGGAAGGCCACTGCTGTACCTACCTCTGTGTCGTCAAGTATACTATCCATCTACATTCTATACCTGTGGTGCATTTTAGTTTTGCAGTTTGCTGACAGTGACCACCAGTATATATAGCAGTACGGTACGGAAAGCAACTGCTGTACCTACCTCCGTGTCATCAAGTATACTATCCATCTAGATTCTATAACTGTGGTGCATTTTAGTTATGCGCAGTATATATAGTAGTAGGCCATTGCTATTGATACTGGCATATAATTCCACACATTAAAAAATGGAGAACAAAAATGTGGAGGTTAAAATAGGGAAAGATCAAGATCCACTTCCACCTCGTGCTGAAGCTGCTGCCACTAGTCATGGCCGAGACGATGAAATGCCATCAACGTCGTCTGCCAAGGCCGATGCCCAATGTCATAGTAGAGAGCATGTAAAATCCAAAAAACAAAAGTTCAGTAAAATGACCCAAAAATCAAAATTGAAAGCGTCTGATGAGAAGCGTAAACTTGCCAATATGCCATTTACGACACGGAGTGGCAAGGAAAGGCTGAGGCCCTGGCCTATGTTCATGGCTAGTGGTTCAGATTCACATGAGGATGGAAGCACTCATCCTCTCGCTAGAAAAATTAAAAGACTTAAGCTGGCAAAAGCACAGCAAAGAACTGGGCGTTCTTCTAAATCACAAATCCCCAAGGAGAGTCCAATTGTGTCGGTTGCAATGCCTGACCTTTCCAACACTGGACGGGAAGAGCTTGCGCCTTCCACCATTTGCACGCCCCCTGCAAGTGCTGGAAGGAGCACCCGCAGTCCAGTTCCTGATAATCAAATTGAAGATGTCACTGTTGAAGTACACCAGGATGAGGATATGGGTGTTGCTGGCGCTGGGGAGGAAATTGACAAGGAGGATTCTGATGGTGAGGTGGTTTGTTTAAGTCAGGCACCCGGGGAGACACCTGTTGTCCGTGGGACGAATATGGCCATTGACATGCCTGGTCAAAATACCAAAAAAATCAGCTCTTCAGTGTGGAATTATTTAAACACAAATGCGGACAACAGGTGTCAAGCCGTGTGTTGCCTTTGTCAAGCTGTAATAAGTAGGGGTAAGGACGTTAACCACCTCGGAACATCCTCCCTTATACGTCACCTGCAGCGCATTCATCATAAGTCAGTGACAAGTTCAAAAACTTTGGATGACAGCGGAAGCAGTCCACTGACCACTAAATCCCTTCCTCTTGTAACCAAGCTCCTGCAAACCACACCACCAACTCCCTCAGTGTCAATTTCCTCCTTACCCAGGAAAGCCAATAGTCCTGCAGGCCATGTCACTGGCAAGTCTGACGAGTCCTCTCCTGCCTGGGATTCCTCGGATGCATCCTTGAGTGTAACGCCTACTGCTGCTGGCACTGCTGTTGTTGCTTCTGGGAGTCGATCGTCATCCCAGAGGGGAAGTCGGAAGACCACTTGTACTACTTCCAGTAAGCAATTGACTGTCCAACAGTCCTTTGCGAGGAAGATGAAATATCACAGCAGTCATCCTGCTGCAAAGCAGATAACTCAGGCTTTGGCAGCCTGGGCGGTGAGAAACGTGGTTCCGGTATCCACCGTTAATTCAGAGGCAACTAGAGACTTGATTGAGGTACTGTGACCCCGGTACCAAATACCATCTAGGTACCATTTCTCTAGGCAGGCGATACCGAAAATGTACACAGACGTCAGAAAAAGAGTCACCAGTGTCCTAAAAAATGCAGTTGTACCCAATGTCCACTTAACCACGGATATGTGGACAAGTGGAGCAGGGCAGACTCAGGACTATATGACTGTGACAGCCCACTAGGTAGATGTATTGCCTCCCGCAGCAAGAACAGCAGCGGCGGCACCAGTAGCAGCATCTCGCAAACGCAAACTCGTTCCTAGGCAGGCTACGCTTTGTATCACCGCTTTCCAATAGAGGTACACAGCTGACAACCTCTTACGGAAACTGAGGAAGATCATCGCAGAATGGCTTACCCCAATTGGACTCTCCTGGGGATTTGTGACATCGGACAACGCCAGCAATATTGTGCGTGCATTACATCTGGGCAAATTCCAGCACGTCCCACGTTTTGCACATACATTGAATTTGGTGGTGCAGAATTATTTAAAAAACGACAGGGGCGTGCAAGAGATGCTGTCGGTGGCCCGAAGAATTGCGGGCCACTTTCGGCATTCAGCCACCGCGTGCCGAAGACTGGAGCACCACCAAACATTCCTGAACCTGCCCTGCCATCATCTGAAGCAAGAGGTGGTAACGAGGTAGAATTCAACCCTCTATATGCTTCAGAGGATGGAGGAGCAGCAAAAGGCCATTCAAGCCTATACATCTGCCCACGATATAGGCAAAGGAGGGGGAATGCACCTGACTCAAGCGCAGTGGAGAATGATTTCAATGTTGTGCAAGGTTCTGCAACCCTTTGAACTTGCCACACGTGAAGTCAGTTCAGACACTGCCAGCCTGAGTCAGGTCATTCCCCTCATCAGGCTTTTGCAGAAGAAGCTGGAGACATTGAAGGAGGAGCTAAAACAGAGTGATTCCGCTAGGCATGTGGGACTTGTGGATGGAGCCCTTTATTCGCTTAACCAGGATTCACGGGTGGTCAATCTGTTGAAATCAGCGCACTACATTTTGGCCACCGTGCTCGATCCTAGATTTAAAACCTACGTTGTATCTCTCTTTCCGGCAGACACAAGTCTGCAGAGGTTCAAAGACCTGCTGGTGAGAAAATTGTCAAGTCAAGCGGAACGTGACCCATCAACATCTCCTCCTTCACATTCTCCCGCAACTGGGGGTGCGAGGAAAAGGCTAAGAATTCCGAGTCCACCCGCTGGCGGTGATGCAGGGCAGTCTGGAGCGAGTGCTGACATCTGATCCGGACTGAAGGACCTGCCAACGATTACTGACATGTCGTCTACTGTCTACAGTCGTGTGGCAGACCCTGTCGCTGAAATGATGGGTTCGTTAAAGTGTGCATGTCCTGTTTATACAACATAAGGGTGGGTGGGAGGGCCCAAGGACAATTCCATCTTGCACCTCTTTTTCTTTCATTTTTCTTTGCATCATATGCTGTTTGGGGACTATTTTTTTGAAGTGCCATCCTGTCTGACACTGCAATGCCACTCCTAGATGGGCCAGGTGTTTGTGTCGGCCACTTGGGTCACTTAGCTTAGTCACACAGCTACCTCATTGCGCCTCTTTTTTCTTTGCATCATGTGCTGTTTGGGGACTATTTTTTTGAAGTGCCATCCTGTCTGACACTGCAATGCCACTCCTAGATGGGCCAGGTGTTTGTGTCGGCCACTTGGGTCGCTTAGCTTAGTCACACAGCTACCTCATTGCGCCTCTTTTTTTCTTTGCATCATGTGCTGTTTGTGGACTTTTTTTTGAAGTGCCATCCTGTCTGACACTGCAATGCCACTCCTAGATGGGCCAGGTGTTTGTGTCGGCCACTTGGGTCGCTTAGCTTAGTCACACAGCTACCTCATTGCTCCTCTTTATTTCTTTGCATCATGTGCTGTTTGGGGACAATTTTTTTAATCTGCCATCATGTCTGACACTGCAGTGCCACTCCTAGATGGGCCAGGTGTTTGTGTCGGCCACTTGGGTTGCTTAGCTTAGTCACACAGCTACCTCATTGCACCTCTTTTTTTCTTTGCATGATGTGCTGTTTGGGGACAATTTTTTTAATCTGCCATTCTGTCTGACACTGCAGTGCCACTCCTAGATGGGCCAGGTGTTTGTGTCGGCCACTTGTGTCGCTTAGCTTAGTCACACAGTGACCTTGGTGCGCCTCTTTTATTCTTTGCATCATGTGCTGTTTGGAGACAATTTTTTTGAAGTGCCATCCTGCCTGACACTGCAGTGCCACTCCTAGATGGGCCAGGTGTTTGTGTCGGCCACTTGTGTCACTTAGCTTAGCCATCTAGCGACCTCGGTGCAAATTTTAGGACTAAAAATAATATTGTGAGGTGTGAGGTGTTCAGAATAGACTGAAAATGAGTGTAAATTATGGTTATTGAGGTTAATAATACTATGGGATCAAAATTACCCCCAAATTCTATGATTTAAGCTGTTTTTGAGGGTTTTTTGTAAAAAAAAAAACGAATCCAAAACACACCCGAATCCGACAAAAAAATTTCAGGGAGGTTTTGCCAAAACGCGTCCGAATCCAAAGCACGGCCGCGGAACCGAATCCAAAACCAAAACACAAAACCCGAAAAATGTCCGGTGCACATCACTAATTTTAATGTATTGCAGAGACTGCACATGAATCAGTGAGTTGCCAGTGCTGGCAGATCAGTGCTGGACTCATGGAGGGAGTTATTTAGCTGCAGTGATTGTGTGCAGTGTATCTGGGGGAGGCAGCTGCTTATGCACTGATTGTTAATATATTAACATAGATTCACTGTTATGTTGATATATTATTAATAACCACTTATTGCATACTAGTTACAGAATATGCACATTACTTCTGGTTGAGGAGAGAAAGCTTAACAGCCATGAAACACATCATTCAGTCTGTAACTAAACCAAATAACATTTTTATTTTGCATACTTTGCTAATTGGATTATTTTAGGTGGGCTTGGATTTATTATATTATCCACTATCTAGCCTCCAGGGAGTTTGCCACCCACAATCACACTGAGCAGGATCAGTGAGCACTGAGCTAAGAGCCCTGTACCACAGGGGCTCCACCTCCTGCAGACTTATGCTGCATGAATCGGATCCATCCACTGAGTCACTGAGTCTACACAGTGTACAGCTGTCTCAACTCACTGGCAGACTCAGGATGAATCATGATTCATGAAATGGATCAGGCACAGCAGCATAGCACTCACTGACTGGTGAGTTGTGACTGCTCCCTCCCCCCTCCCACTGGGTGTCACCTGGTATAGCCTCTGGCCAATCACAGCTAAAGACACTCAGCAGAAGACACTGACTGAAGGACACACTGAGTTTCCTCCCTCTGAGAGAGGCTGCTGCTGCGGCTGTCTCGACTCATTAAACAGTGAGTGACTCGAATCATTCACACTTCCTGATGATTCGAGTCACTGTGTTGAGACAGTGAGTCAGTAGCCATCTCTAATCGCGACGTCGATCATGTGACCGAAGTTCGTACATTGTGAACAGCGCTTCGGCGCAACACAATAAGGGGGATATGTCCTAACTAAGGCGGCATTGTGTTAAAATTGAAAACACAGCCAGGTATTTTAGTGACAGAACCCCTTTCGAGTTTAAATAAGTTAATGATTAATTTCGGTTTGTCATAGCCTAAAGCCCGATCACGTGTCGGGAAGTGGTCACAATGGAGCCACATTGTGATATGCCCATGTGACCGGTACTCCGATCACGTGACCGAGCTGATGTAAACAAACCTTAGATTCTTTGTCTCCAGTTCATTATAATTTCCTAAATACTCGGCATAATAAAAAGTGTTTAATAAATTCTTCCTTTAGTGTTAATTTCACTACTGTTTCTATATGCATTTTACTGATGTTTTAGTATTATTAAGATTTGTGTATGCTAATGAGCTAATTATGGTCCCTAATTGATGACATCAACTTCCCTTTATAAGGGAAGCCAGTTGGTGGGACTAAATCACCTTTGAAAAAGCCACCTAGAGTGGTGAAACGCATCAGTTTACACACCAGGAACTGGACCGCTTAACCTAGCACTACTCATTTCATTGGGAAACCATTGGCCTAACTACTTCTTCATCCAGCACTGTTTCCTGAGGTTGGGAACATCCAGCTAAGCAGCATTATCAGCAAAGGACATCTGTGAACCAGGATCCACTACTGCCACTGCCGTCGCTGAACGAGCTTAAATAATTGGACTCCTTCTTTGGAACACAGTTGGAAACCTTGTATAGCTGGAACAGTTCTCTTGCTGGTAAAACATGGACATGTGTGAGTAATTACCACAAAAACATTGGACACTGGTTCCTACAGTAGTGCAATTAATGGTGGATAAGCCTTATAATTGAGTCTGATACCTGTGTGTTTGACATCAGTAATAGTTTTATTCTATAATTGTATAATAAATACGGATTAGATTGTTTTAAAATTATTTACATACAGCGCTATTTTATTTTATTCCTTTCATTTCATTCAGGGAGACTGACTACTTCCCATTACAGCTGCTAGGAGAAACCACTCATACGTGCGCCTGTCCATATCTATCTTGATGTATACTCCATGCTGCCGATCACTGCTGATCAGTCAGCACAGCAGGATCCCCCCCCCCCCCCTCCAGTGGCTGCAGACGATGGCAGCCGTTGGGGAGAATAAATGAACCCTCCCAAGCCACCCCCAGACCTGCATACCTAAAGCCAAGATAGTCGCAATGTTCCCAATCGATGTTTCGATGTTTGAAAAATATGAATATAAGATATATAAAAATTTTTTTAAATAAATAAAAAATTCCCCCTTTTTTTTTTTAAACTAAAATCATTTGGGATAGGGTTAAAGTCATGTTCTTCACTTAATTCACTCATAAAAAAAACCCCGACAATTTTGGAGTGGTTTTTGGCTAAATAAATAGTCAGTTAAGTGGTTAAGAGGCTTTTATGAAAAAGTTAGTGCGAAACTAGATCATGGTAAAGAGGTGGATGCAATCTTTCTAGACTTTGCTAAAGCTTTCGATACAGTACCTCACATGAGGCTTATCTACAAATTAGGAGAACTTGGGCTAGGGAGCACAATATGCACTTGTGCTAGAAATTGGTTGGATAAAAGGGAGCAGCGAGTGGTGGTAAATGGTACTTTTTCTAAATGGACTGAAGTACTAAGTGGTGTGCCACAAAGGTCTGTACTTGGACCACTACTGTTCAACATTTTCATAAATGATCTAGAGGTAGGTCTAGAGAGCATGGTGTAAATTTTTGCAGACATATACCAAACTGTGAAAGGTTATAAATTTGGAGGTGGATGCAGACTCGCTTCAGAATGACTTATTTAAACTGGAAGCATGGGCAGTAAAATGGAGAATGATGTTCAATATAGACAAATGTAAGGTAATGCACTTTGGCAGCAAGAACAAATATACTACCTACACACTAATACCACTTTCACACTGACAAATATTTCCCGGGTTATTGCACATGAATGCGCATCAACCCGGGAATTTGCTCAGTGTGAAAGGGTACTGAAAGTATAGTCCCGGGTCAAGCGTCCCGGTATTTCATCCCAGGTCTCGACCTGGGTTGAATCCGGAATTGACATGGGATGTGGTGCAGTGTGAACGGGTATGCCAGGTCAAGGCAACCCAGCACCCGTTCTCTGCATAGGAGGAGGCGGTACTTGGAGATGATTATCTCCAAGCACCGCCTCCGGTAGCGTCAGCGGTGATGTCACCAACCAGGCAATATGCCGGGTCGGGCCCCCAGTCTGAACGGGTCTCAAGCCGGTTCGCACCTGGGAAGCACCCGTGTACACATTCCCAGGTGCGACCTGGCTAGTGTCAATCTGAAAGGAGTATCAATGGGGGAGATACTAGGGGGATTCGTTATTGGAAAAAGATTTAGGAGTTAACATACAGTAGATAACAAACTTAGCAGTACCCAAAGTAAGAATGCAGCAAAAAAGGCAAACAAGATATTAGCATGCATAAAGCAAGGGATGAGAGTGTTATACTCCCATTATATAAATCTCTAGTGAGGCCACATCTCGAATACTGTGCGCAATTATGGGCACCATACTACAAATAGGATATCCTGGAACTTGGAAGGTTCAGAGACAGGCAATCAAATTGATTAAGTGGTTGGAGACACTAGATACAAGGAAATACTTGATAGGCTAGGCATGTTTATACTGGGAAAAAAAGGAGATACAATATGTATTTGGAATTCCCTGCCTGATAGAGTAGTTAAGGGCGGACTCAATCATTACTTTAAAAGAATGGGCAACATAAATTCCTAATGTATAAGGATATACAGGGTTATGGTGGGTAAATCATTGACTATAGTAAAAAAGAAAAAAAGGGGGAACAGACATAACGGCTAACCATTCACCACAGTTAAAATTAGTTTTAAAATATTACAGTGTAGGAGATCACTAACAGGTTGAACTCGATGGACAAATTATATTTGTTCAACCTCAGTAACTACAGTATGTTACTGTGTACAGTATGTCTCCTTCCAACACACACTTCATACAATTGCAAAACTACTTCCTTATATATCAAATGTGTAACAGGGTGTGGCATTTTATTTTTATTGGCCATGCCAATTAATTCTGATGCGTTTCCCTAATTAGCATCTGATGTGTACTCATTGCTATTTACAGCCTGTGATCATTTGCAAAGCAAACGCAAAATGGCACCTAAGATCCTATTGCACAGCGCTTGGCCAAAATAACAGCTGACCTTCGTGCTAGGTCTGAGAGAGTATGGCAGAGGCAGAAGCAGCAATTGATGCACAATTGCCACAACAACCATCTGCTGCACAAATGCCTGAAGAACCAGCTGGGGAACAAGTGCATGTTCATCAATCGGGGCATGTTGAGGAGGAGGCAGGAGGACCCAGTAATCCACTAGAAACAGCAGAGAGAGTTGTAAAAAGGAGACCGTCCACTTTCTGAGTAAGGAACTGGACATCCTAGTCCCACAGGCAATAGAGCACTTTGTTCACGGGCCAAAGAAGATGACTGCTGCAGCTAAGGAGCATATCTGGAGAGACATTACTGATGCTGTCAATGTAGAGGCGCCCATTGTCCGGGAGTGGACAGAAGCAAAAAGACGGTATGTGTAAACATTATGGACACATGTTGCTTGTTGTGTTTTGAGCTTAAGTTTTTCCAAAGTTTTTTTTGCATTTTTAGTTTATTATATGGACAGAGTTTAGAGGATCCAGGGTTATTTGTGGATTTCCAACCACCATTTTTGGGGTTAATTTCTTTTGATGGAAGTTTAAATTCAGATGGGATGTTGCCCATAGCAACCAATCAGATTCTACTTCCCAGTTATCTTGCACCCTATAGAATATAATGCTTGGAATCTGTTTGGTTGCTATGGTCAACATCCTATCTTAAACTGAACTGGACATCAAAAAAACAAAACAAAAAATAAGATTTTACTTACCGATAAATCTATTTCTCGTAGTCCGTAGTGGATGCTGGGGACTCCGTCAGGACCATGGGGATTAGCGGCTCCGCAGGAGAGAGGGCACAAAAATAAAGCTTTAGGATCAGGTGGTGTGCACTGGCTCCTCCCCCTATGACCCTCCTCCAAGCCTCAGTTAGGATACTGTGCCCGGACGAGCGTACACAATAAGGAAGGATTTTGAATCCCGGGTAAGACTCATACCAGCCACACCAATCACACCATACAACTTGTGATCTGAACCCAGTTAACAGTATGACAACGTAGGAGCCTCTGAACAGACGGCTCACAACAAGAACAACCCGATTTTTTTGTAACAATAACTATGTACAAGTATTGCAGACAATCCGCACTTGGGATGGGCGCCCAGCATCCACTACGGACTACGAGAAATAGATTTATCGGTAAGTAAAATCTTATTTTCTCTAACGTCCTAGTGGATGCTGGGGACTCCGTCAGGACCATGGGGATTATACCAAAGCTCCCAAACGGGCGGGAGAGTGCGGATGACTCTGCAGCACCGAATGAGAGAACTCCAGGTCCTCTTTAGCCAGGGTATCAAATTTGTAGAATTTTACAAACGTGTTCTCCCCCGACCACGTAGCTGCTCGGCAGAGTTGTAATGCCGAGACCCCTCGGGCAGCCGCCCAGGATGAGCCCACCTTCCTTGTGGAATGGGCCTTGACAGATTTAGGCTGTGGCAGGCCTGCCACAGAATGTGCAAGTTGAATTGTGCTACAAATCCAACGAGCAATCGTCTGCTTAGAAGCAGGAGCACCCAGCTTGTTGGGTGCATACAGTATAAAAAGCGAGTCAGATTTTCTGACTCCAGCCGTCCTTGAAATATATATTTTCAATGCCCTGACAACGTCCAGCAACTTGGAATCCTCCAAATCGCTAGTAGCCGCAGGCACTACAATAGGCTGGTTCAGGTGAAACGCTGACACCACCTTAGGCAGAAAATGAGGACGCGTCCGCAGTTCTGCCCTGTCTGAATGGAAAATCAGATATGGGCTTTTATACGATAAAGCCGCCAATTCTGACACTCTCCTGGCTGAAGCCAGGGCCAGTAGCATGGTTACCTTCCATGTAAGATATTTCAAATCCGCCGATTTGAGTGGCTCAAACCAATGGGATTTGAGAAAATCCAAAACTACATTAAGGTCCCACGGAGCCACAACCGGGGGCTGTATATGTAGTACTCCTTTTACAAAAGTCTGGACTTCAGGAACTGAAGCCAATTCTTTTTGGAAGAAAATCGACAGGGCCGAAATTTGAACCTTAATGGACCCCAACTTGAGGCCCATAGACAATCCTGTTTGCAGGAAATGTAGGAATCGACCCAATTGAAATTCCTCCGTGGGGGCCTTCCTGGCCTCACACCACGCAACATATTTTCTCCAAATGCGGTGATAATGTTGTGCAGTCACCTCCTTCCTGGCTTTTACCAGTGTAGGAATGACCTCTTCCGGAATGCCTTTTTCCCTTAGAATTTGGCGTTCAACCGCCATGCCGTCAAACGCAGCCGCGGTAAGTCTTGGAATAGACACGGTCCCTGCTGAAGCAGGTCCCGTCTTAGAGGTAGAGGCCACGGATCTTCCGTGAGCATCTCCTGAAGTTCCGGGTACCAAGTTCTTCTTGGCCAATCCGGAGCCACGAGTATCGTTCTTACTCCCCTTTGCCGTATGATTCTCAGTACTTTTGGTATGAGAGGCAGAGGAGGAAACACATACACTGACTGGAACACCCACGGCGTTACCAGAGCGTCCACAGCTATTGCCTGAGGGTCTCTTGACCTGGCGCAATACCTGTCCAGTTTTTTGTTGAGGCGAGACGCCATCATGTCCACCTTTGGTTTTTCCCAACGGTTCACAATCATGTGGAAGACTTCTGGATGAAGTCCCCACTCTCCCGGGTGTAGATCGTGTCTGCTGAGGAAGTCTGCTTCCCAGTTGTCCACTCCCGGAATGAACACTGCTGACAGTGCTATCACATGATCTTCTGCCCAGCGAAGAATCCTTGCAGCTTCTGCCATTGCTCTCCTGCTTCTTGTGCCTCCCTGTCTGTTTACGTGGGCGACTGCCGTGATGTTGTCCGACTGGATCAACACCGGCTGACCCTGAAGCAGGGGTTTTGCCAGGCTTAGAGCATTGTAAATCGCTCTTAGCTCCAGTATATTTATGTGAAGAGATATCTCCAGGTTTGACCATACTCCCTGGAAGTTTCTTCCCTGTGTGACCGCTCCCCAGCCTCTCAGACTGGCATCCGTGGTCACCAGGACCCAGTCCTGTATGCCGAATCTGCGGCCCTCTAACAGATGAGCACTCTGCAACCACCACAGAAGAGACACCCTTGTCCGTGGCGATAAGGTTATCCGCTGATGCATCTGCAGATGCGATCCGGACCATTTGTCCAGCAGATCCCACTGAAAAGTTCGTGCGTGGAATCTGCCGAATGGAATCGCTTCGTAAGAAGCCACCATCTTTCCCAGGACTCTTGTGCATTGATGCACAGACACTTTTCCTGGTTTTAGGAGGTTCCTGACAAGTTCGGATAACTCCTTGGCTTTCTCCTCCGGAAGAAACACCTTTTTCTGAACCGTGTCCAGAATCATTCCCAGGAACAGCAGACGTGTTGTCGGGGTCAACTGAGATTTTGGAAAATTCAGAATCCACCCGTGTTGTTGCAGCACTACTTGGGTTAGTGCTACTCCGTCCTCCAGCTGTTCTCTGGACCTTGCCCTTATCAGGAGATCGTCCAAGTAAGGGATAATTAATACGCCTCTTCTTCGCAGAAGAATCATCATTTCGGCCAGACCCGAGGTGCCGTGGACAATCCAAACGGCAGCGTCTGAAACTGATAATGACAGTTTTGCACCACGAACCTGAGGTACCCTTGATGTGAAGGGCAAATTGGGACATGCAGATAAGCATCTTTTATGTCCAGGGACACCATAAAGTCCCCTTCTTCCAGATTCGCTATCACTGCTCTGAGTGACTCCATCTTGAACTTGAATTTTTGTATGTACAGGTTCAAAGATTTCAGATTTAGAATAGGTCTTACCGAGCCGTCCGGCTTCGGTACCACAAATAGTGTGGAGTAATACCTCTTTTCCTGTTGTAGGAGGGGTACCTTGACTATCACCTGCTGAGAAAACAGCTTGTGAATGGCTTCCAATACCGTCGCCCTGTCTGAGGGAGACGTTGGCAAAGCAGACTTTAGGAACCGGCGAGGGGGAGACTTCTCGAATTCCAACCTGTAACCCTGAGATACTACCTTCAGGATCCAGGGGTCCACCTGTGAGCAAGCCCACTGCGCGCTGAAATTCTTGAGTCGACCCCCCACCGCTCCTGAGTCCGCTTGTAAAGCCCCAGCGTCATGCTGAGGGCTTTGCAGAACCCGGGGCGGGCTTCTGTTCCTGGGAAGGAGCTGCTTGCTGCCCTCTCTTACCCTTTCCTCTGCCTCAGGGCAGATATGACTGTCCTTTTGCCCGCTTGTTCTTATAGGACCGAAAGGACTGCGGCTGAAAAGACGGTGTCTTTTTCTGTTGGGAGGGGGTCTGAGGTAAAAAGGTGGATTTTCCGGCAGTTGCCGTGGCCACCAGATCCGATAGACCGACGCCAAATAATTCCTCCCCTTTATACGGCAATACTTCCATATGCCGTTTGGAATCCGCATCACCTGACCACTGTCGCGTCCATAAACTTCTTCTGGCAGATATGGACATCGCACTTACTCTCGATGCCAGAGTGCAAATATCCCTCTGAGCATCTCGCATATAAAGAAAAGCATCCTTTAATTGCTCTAAAGTCAATCAAATACTGTCCCTATCCAGGGTATCAATATTTTCAGTCAGGGAATCCGACCAGACCACCCCAGCACTGCACATCCAGGCTGAGGCGATGGCTGGTCGCAGTATAACACCAGTATGTGTGTATATACTTTTTAAGGTAGTTTCCAGCCTCCTATCAGCTGGATCCTTGAGGGCGGCCGTATCAGGAGACGGTAACGCCACTTGTTTTGATAAGCGTGTGAGCGCCTTATCCACCCTAGGGGGTGTTTCCCAGCGCGCCCTAACCTCTGGCGGGAAAGGGTATAATGCCAATAACTTTTTTGAAATTAGCACTTTTCTATCTGGGTTAACCCACGCTTCATCACATACATCATTTAATTCCTCTGATTCAGGAAAAACTACAGGTAGTTTTTTCACACCCCACATAATACCCCTTTTTGTGGTACTTGCAGTATCAGAGATATGTAAAGTCTCCTTCATTGCCGTGATCATATAACGTGTGGCCCTACTGGAAAATACGTTTGTTTCTTCACCGTCGACACTAGATTCAGTGTCCGTGTCTGGGTCTGTGTCGACCGACTGAGGTAAAGGGCGTTTTACAGCCCCTGACGGTGTCTGAGACGCTTGGGCAGGTACTAACTGGTTTGCCGGCCGTCTCATGTCGTCAACTGATTTTTGTAATGTGCTGACATTATCACGTAATTCCATAAACAAAGCCATCCATTCCGGTGTCGACTCCCTGGGGGGTGACATCACCATTACCGGCAATTGCTCTGCCTCCACACCAACATCGTCCTCATACATGTCGACACACGCGTACCGACACACAGCAGACACACAGGGAATGCTCTATTGAAGACAGGACCCCACTAGCCCTTTGGGGAGACAGAGGGAGAGTTTGCCAGCACACACCCAAGCGCTATAATATATATGGGAACAACCCTATATAAGTGTTGTATCCTTATAGCAGCTTAAATATAGTAATATCGCCAAAAAAGTGCCCCCCCTCTCTGTTTTACCCTGTTTCTGTAGTGCAGTGCAGGGGAGAGTCCTGGGAGCCTTCCTCACAGCGGAGCTGAGCAGGAAAATGGCGCTGTGTGCTGAGGAGAATAAGCCCCGCCCCCTATTTCGGCGGGCTCTTCTCCCGGAGTTTGTGAGATCTGGCAGGGGTTAAATACATCCATATAGCCTCAAGGGCTATATGTGATGTATTTTTAGCCATAAAAAAGGTATTATACATTGCTGCCCAGGGCGCCCCCCCCCCAGCGCCCTGCACCCTCAGTGACCGCTGTGTGAAGTGTGCTGACAACAATGGCGCACAGCTGCAGTGCTGTGCGCTACCTCATGAAGACTGAAAAGTCTTCTGCCGCCTGTTTCTGGACCTCTTCAATCTTCGGCATCTGCAAGGGGGGTCGGCGGCGCGGCTCCGGGACCGGACTCCATGGCTGGGCCTGTGTTCGATCCCTCTGGAGCTAATGGTGTCCAGTAGCCTAAGAAGCCAATCCATCCTGCACGCAGGTGAGTTCACTTCTCTCCCCTAAGTCCCTCGATGCAGTGAGCCTGTTGCCAGCAGGACTCACTGAAAATAAAAAACCTAAAAACTTTTTCTAAGCAGCTCTTTAGGAGAGCCACCTAGATTGCACCCTGCTCGGACGGGCACAAAAACCTAACTGAGGCTTGGAGGAGGGTCATAGGGGGAGGAGCCAGTGCACACCACCTGATCCTAAAGCTTTATTTTTGTGCCCTGTCTCCTGCGGAGCCGCTAATCCCCATGGTCCTGACGGAGTCCCCAGCATCCACTAGGACGTTAGAGAAAAACCCATTATGTTTACCTGTATGTTAAAAACCACTGATATGTTTGTTCTGTATGTACTTTTTGATAGATGGTTCAAGAGCAGGCTAAAAGTGAAAATGGCTGCATGGTGGAGACAGGTGAGGGCCACAGGTGGTTGGTGAACACCTGAGGCTTTGGAATACACAGCCCTGGATGTATCAGCTCTGGGGGCAGTAGCCGAAGAGGAGGTTTCAGGCAAGTCCAATACTGACATAGACATGCCTGATATGATGACTTCCCCGCATGCTGTCCGTGGTAATATGTTAAAATATTATTTTTTTTAAACGTGTCTCTTTTCAATATTAAAGTGCTATTTTTTTTTCTTCAAAATTTCAGATGATGCTCCTGCTCTGGTCCCCCATTCTGCTGAGGGAGAGAGTGGTGAATCTGGGTCTGCCCTCTGTCACGGTCAGACCCAGAGCCAAGATCAGAGCCCCCTCCAATCGCAAGCAGCATTCTGTGTGATATCCGGGTGGAAAGCCGCAGAAATCCAGTTTACTTTGCAGGGAGGCTGAAAGCCGTGGAGAGGCTGAATGAGGGGATCTATGCGATGCTATGCGGGAAATTGCCTCCTTGATGACCCAAAGCCTCAGGCCCACCACCATGTTGTGTGCACCACCTACCAGCACTAGCCAGTAACCTAACATCTCTAGCCAGGCCCCTCGCAGGTACACAAGGCGTGCACCATCACCAGAAAGTATAACAAAGCCTGCTCCAAAAAAAGCAAAAAGACATTGGTAGCATCAGTACTGTCTTTCCAGATGCGCTCTTGTATTGCAGCACAAATATTCCTAGACCTGTGGAGAATGTATCCATTTGCAAGTTGGATTAGGGGGCAGATTTATTAAACCTGGTGAAGTGATAAATTGTAAGGTGATAATGCACCAGTCAGTCAGATCCTGTCATTTTTCAAACCCAGCCTGTATCATGGAAGTTAGGAACTGATTGGTTGGTACTTTATCACCTTCCACTTTATCACTTCACCAGGCTTAATAAATCTGCCCCTCGATGTCCAGATCCTACCTCCTAATCTGGTGCTGTTTTGCCCTCAGAACTGTCTTAGCTGGTTAAGATGGAGTACTGGGTCCTGTTTTCCTTTCACATGCATGTCCAGGTTGATGTGCTTGCTTGCCGGAGTGCTGCTTCATCCTCTGCTGTCCTGTCTCTCTGAGCTCTAGCACAATTTTTTTTACATTTAAATTACTGCATGTGTTATTTATGTTTTATATATAATATAAATGTAAAAAATAATTATAAAGAAAAATGTAGTTTTGATCTTTTATCATTGTAGTCTAAGGTATGTACATTCACCTTACTGCAGAGGCTGCAAACTACTGTATGTACCTATGCACCATGGGGTGCCTCAGAACACATGAAGGGGTGCCCTGGGTTAGGTGATCCAGGACCAATGTGTAATAATTATGGTCACTGAAAATAAGATTTTACTGACCGATAAATCTATTTCTCGTAGTCCGTAGTGGATGCTGGGGACTCCGTCAGGACCATGGGGAATAGCGGCTCCGCAGGAGACAGGGCACAAAAAGTAAGCTTTTAGGATCACATGGTGTGTACTGGCTCCTCCCCCTATGACCCTCCTCCAAGCCTCAGTTAGGTACTGTGCCCGGACGAGCGTACACAATAAGGAAGGATCTTGAATCCCGGGTAAGACTCATACCAGCCACACCAATCACACCGTACAACCTGTGATTTGAACCCAGTTAACAGTATGATAACAACGAAGGAGCCTCTGAAAAGATGGCCCACAACAATAACAACCCGATTTTTGTAACAATAATTATGTACAAGTAATGCAGACAATCCGCACTTGGGATGGGCGCCCAGCATCCACTACGGACTACGAGAAATAGATTTATCGGTAAGTAAAATCTTATTTTCTCTAACGTCCTAGTGGATGCTGGGGACTCCGTCAGGACCATGGGGATTATACCAAAGCTCCCAAACGGGCGGGAGAGTGCGGATGACTCTGCAGCACCGAATGAGAGAAACTCCAGGTCCTCCTCAGCCAGGGTATCAAATTTGTAGAATTTTACAAACGTGTTCCCCCCTGACCACGTAGCTGCTCGGCAAAGTTGTAAAGCCGAGACCCCTCGGGCAGTCGCCCAAGATGAGCCCACCTTCCTTGTGGAATGGGCATTTACAGATTTTGGCTGTGGCAGGCCTGCCACAGAATGCAATACTCCCTTGACAAACGTCTGGACTTCAGGAACCGAAGCCAATTCTTTCTGGAAGAAAATCTACAGGGCCGAAACTTGAACCTTAATGGACCCCAATTTGAGGCTCATAGACACTCCTGTTTGCAGGAAGTGCAGAAATCGACCTAGTTGAAATTTCTTCGTGGGGCCTTCCTGGCCTCACCCACGCAACATATTTTTACCACATGTGGTGATAACGTTGTGCGGTCACCTCCTTCCTGGCTTTGACCAGGGTAGGTATGACCTCTTCCGAAATGCCTTTTCCCTTAGGATCCGGCGTTCAACCGCCATGCCGTCAAACGCAGCCGCGGTAAGTCTTGGAACAGACATGGTACTTGCTGAAGCAAGTCCCTTCTTAGCTCCCGAGGCCATTAGTCCTCTGTGAGCATCTCTTGAAGTTCCGGGTACCAAGTCCCTCTTGGCCAATCCGGAGCCACGAGTATAGTTCTTACTCCTCTACGTCTTATAATTCTCAATACCTTGGTTATGAGAAGCAGAGGAGGGAACACATACACCGACTGTTACACCCACGGTGTTACCAGGACGTCCACAGCTATCGCCTGAAGGTCTCGTGACCTGGCGCAATACCTGTCCCGTTTTTTGTTCGGGCGGGACGCCATCATGTCCACCTTTGGTCTTTCCCAACGGTTCACAATCATGCGGAAAACTTCCCGATGAAGTTCCCACTCTCCCGGGTGGAGGTCGTGCCTGCTGAGGAAGTCTGCTTCCCAGTCGTCCACTCCCGGAATGAACACTGCTGACAGTGCTATCACATGATTTTCCGCCTAGTGAAAAATCCTTGCAGTTTTGCCACTGCCCTCCTGCTTCTTGTGCCGCCCTTTCTGTTTACGTGGGCGACTGCCGTGATGTTATCCCACTGGATCAATACCGGCTGACCTTGAAGCAGAGGTCTTGCTAAGCTTAGAGCATTATAAATTTGCTCTTAGCTCCAGTATATTTATGTGGAGAGAATTCTCCAGACTTGATCACACTCCCTGGAAATTTTTTCCCTGTGTGACTGCTCCCCAGCCTCTCAGGCTGGCCTCCGTGGTCACCAGCATCCAATCCTGAATGCCGAATCTGCGGCCCTCTAGAAGATGAGCACTCTGTAATCACCACAGGAGAGACACCCTTGTCCTTGGATATAGGGTTATCCGCTGATGCATCTGAAGATGCGATCCGGACCATTTGTCCAGCAGATCCCACTGAAGAGTTCTTGCGTGAAATCTGCCGAATGGAATCGCTTCGTAATAAGCCACCATTTTTACCAGGACTCTTGTGCAATGATGCACTGACACTTTTCCTGGTTTTAGGAGGATCCCGATTAGCTCGGATAACTCCCTGGCTTTCTCCTCTGGGAGAAACACCTTTTTCTGGACTGTGTCCAGAATCATCCCTAGGACCAGCAGACGTGTCGTCGGAACAACTGCGGTTTTGGAATTTTTAGAATCCACCCGTGCTGTCGTAGAACTACTTGAGATAGTGCTACTCCGACCTCCAACTGTTCTCTGGACCTTGTTCTTATCAGGAGGTCGTCCATTTTCTTTGAAGACGAATCCTCATTTCGGTCATTACCGTGGTAAGGACCCGGGGTGCCTTGGACAATCCAACGGCATCGTCTGAAACTGATAGTGACAGTTCTGTACCACTAACCTGAGGTACCCTTGGTGAGAAAGGCAAATTTTGGGACATGGAGGTAAGCATCCCTGATGTCCCGGGACACCATATAGTCCCCTTCTTCCCGGTTCGCTATCACTGCTTTGAGTGACTGCATCTGGATTTGAACCTTTGTAAGTGTTCAAATATTTCAGATTTAGAATAGGTCTCACCTAGCCTTCTGGCTTCAGTACCACCATATAGTGTGGAATAATACCCCTTTCCTTGTTGTAGGAGGGGTAATTTTATTATCACCTGCTGGGAATACAGCTTGTGAATTGTTTTCAATACTGCCTCCCTGTCGGAGGGAGACATTGGTACAGCAGACTACAGGAACCTGCGAGGGGGAAACGTCTCGACATTCCAATCTGTACCCCTTGGATACTACTTGTAGGATCCAGGGGTCCTGTACGGTCCCAGCGTCATGCTGAGAACTTGGTAGAAGCGGTGGAGGGCTTCTGTTCCTGGGAATGGGCTGCCTGCTGCAGTCTTCTTCCCTTTCCTCTATCCCTGGGCAGATATGACTCTTATAGGGACGAAAGGACTGAGGCTGAAAAGACGGTGTCTTTTTCTGCAGAGATGTGACTTAGGGTAAAAAACGGTGGATTTTCCAGCAGTCGCCGTGGCCACCAGGTCCCATGGACCGACCCCAAATAATTCCTCCCCTTTATACGGCAATACATCTTTGTGCCGTTTGGAATCTGCATCACCTGACCACTGTCGTGTCCATAAACATCTTCTTGCAGATATGGACATCGCATTTACTCTTGATGCCAGAGTGCAAATATCCCTCTGCGCATCTCGCATATATAGAAATGCATCCTTTAAATGCTCTATAGTCAATAAAATACTGTCCCTGTCAAGGGTATCAATATTTTTAGTCAGGGAATCCGACCAAGCCACCTCAGCTCTGCACATCCAGGCTGAGGCGATCGCTGGTTGCAGTATAACACCAGCATGTGTGTGTATACTTTTTAGGATATTTTCCAGCCTCCTATCAGCTGGCTCCTTAAGTACGGCCCTATCTGTAGATGGTACCGCCACTTGTTCTGATAAGCATGTGAGCGCCTTATCCACCCTAAGGGGTGTTTCCCAACGCGCCCTAACTTCTGGCGGGAAAGGGTATACCGCCAATAATTTTCTATCGGGGGAAACCCACGCATCATCACACACTTCATAATTTATCTGATTCAGGAAAAACTACAGGTAGTTTTTTCACATCCCACATAATACCCTTTTTTGTGGTACTTGTAGTATCAGAAATATGTAACACCTCCTTCATTGCCCTTAACGTGTGGCCCTAAAGGAAAATACGTTTGTTTCTTCACCGTCGACACTGAAATCAGTGTCCGTGTCTGAGTCTGTGTCGACCGACTGAGGTAAATGGGCGTTTTACAGCCCCTGACGGTGTTTGAGACGCCTGGACAGGTACTAATTTGTTCGCCGGCCGTCTCATGTCGTCAACCGGCTTGCAGCGTGTTGACATTATCACGTAATTCCATAAATAAGCCATCCATTCCGGTGTCGACTCCCTAGAGAGTGACATCACCATTACAGGCAATTTGCTCCGCCTCCTCACCAACATTTTCCTCATACATGTCGACACACACGTACCGACATACAGCACACACATAGGGAATGCTCTGATAGAGGACAGGACCCACTAGCCCTTTGGGGAGACAGAGGGAGAGTTTGCCAGCACACACCAAAACGCTATAATTATACAGGGACAACCTTTATATAAGTGTTCCTCCCTTATAGCATTTTAATATATATTCATATCGCCAAATCAGTGCCCCCCCTCTCTGTTTTAACCCTGTTTCTGTAGTGCAGTGCAGGGGAGAGCATGGGAGCCTTCCCACCAGCATTTCTGTGAGGGAAAATGGCGCTGTGTGCTGAGGAGAATAGGCCCCGCCCCCTTTTCGGCGGGCTTCTTCTCCGGAGTCTGTGATATCTGGCAGGGGTTAAATACATCCATATAGCCTCAAGGGCTATATGTGATGTATTTTTCGCCATACAGGTATTATACATTGCTGCCCAGGGCGCCCCCCCCCGCGCCCTGCACCCTCCGTGACCGCTGTGTGAAAGTCTTCTGCCGCCTGGTTCCGGACCTCTTCAATCTTCAGCATCTGCAAGGGGGGTCGGCGGCGCGGCTCCGGGACGAACCCCAGGGCGAGACCTGTGTTCCGACTCCCTCTGGAGCTAATGGTGTCCAGTAGCCTAAGAAGCCAATCCATCCTGCACGCAGGTGAGTTCACTTCTCTCCCCTAAGTCCCTCGATGCAGTGAGCCTGTTGCCAGCAGGACTCACTGAAAATAAAGAACCTAAAAACTTTTCCTAAGCAACTCTTTAAGAGAGCCACCTAGATTGCACCCTGCTCGGACGGGCACAAAAACCTAACTGAGGCTTGGAGGAGGGTCATAGGGGGAGGAGCCAGTACACACCATGTGATCCTAAAAGCTTACTTTTTGTGCCCTGTCTCCTGCGGAGCCGCTATTCCCCATGGTCCTGACGGAGTCCCCAGCATCCACTAGGACGTTAGAGAAATAGACAAAACCAATGCCTGTGGCTTCACATAATAAAATATGAGTACAAACAAAAGTTAAACTTGTCCATCACCACATATTTGTATATAAGGATGACATATAAACACATTTGTATACAATTAAAATTTAGACGTTTAAGAATAATTTGGCCTTGGGGTGGCATGAAAACAATTATTAATCTCTAGGGTGACAGGGTGACATGAATGATAAAAATAAGAATTTACTTACCGATAATTCTATTTCTCGGAGTCCGTAGTGGATGCTGGGGTTCCTGAAAGGACCATGGGGAATAGCGGCTCCGCAGGAGACAGGGCACAAAAGTAAAGCTTTCCGATCAGGTGGTGTGCACTGGCTCCTCCCCCTATGACCCTCCTCCAAGCCAGTTAGGTACTGTGCCCGGACGAGCGTACACAATAAGGGAGGAATTTTGAATCCCGGGTAAGACTCATACCAGCCACACCAATCACACCGTACAACTTGTGATCTAAACCCAGTTAACAGTATGATAACAGCGGAGCCTCTGAAAAGATGGCTCACAACAATAATAACCCGATTTTTGTAACTATGTACAAGTATTGCAGATAATCCGCACTTGGGATGGGCGCCCAGCATCCACTACGGACTCCGAGAAATAGAATTATCGGTAAGTAAATTCTTATTTTCTCTATCGTCCTAGTGGATGCTGGGGTTCCTGAAAGGACCATGGGGATTATACCAAAGCTCCCAAACGGGCGGGAGAGTGCGGATGACTCTGCAGCACCGAATGAGAGAACTCCAGGTCCTCCTTAGCCAGGGTATCAAATTTGTAGAATTTAGCAAACGTGTTTGCCCCTGACCAAGTAGCTGCTCGGCAAAGTTGTAAAGCCGAGACCCCTCGGGCAGCCGCCCAAGATGAGCCCACCTTCCTTGTGGAATGGGCATTTACATATTTTGGCTGTGGCAGGCCTGCCACAGAATGTGCAAGCTGAATTGTATTACACATCCAACTAGCAATAGTCTGCTTAGAAGCCAGAGCACCCAGTTTGTTGGGTGCATACAGGATAACAGCAAGTCAGTTTTCCTGACTCCAGCCGTCCTGGAACATATTTTCAGGGCCCTGACAACATCTAGCAACTTGGAGTCCTCCAAGTCCCTAGTAGGTGCAAGGCACCACAATAAGCTGGTTCAGGTGAAACACTGACACCACCTTAGGGAGAGAACTGGGGACGAGTCCGCAGCTCTGCCCTGTCCGAATGGACAAACAGATATGGGCTTTTTTGAGAAAAAACCACCAATTTGACACTCGCCTGGTCCAGGCCAGGGCCAAGAGCATGGTCACTTTTCATGTGAGATGCTTCAAATCCACAGATTTGACTGGTTTTAAACCAATGTGATTTGAGGAATCCCAGAACTACGTTGAGATCCCACAGTGCCACTGGAGGCACAAAAGGGGGTTGTATATGCAATACTCCCTTGACAAACTTCTGGACTTCAGGAACTGAAGCCAATTCTTTCTGGAAGAAAATCGACAGGGCCGAAATTTGAACCTTAATGGACCCCAATTTTAGGCCCATAGACACTCCTGTTTGCAGGAAATGCAGGAAACGACCGAGTTGAAATTTCTTTGTGGGGCCTTCCTGGCCTCACACCACGTAACATATTTTCGCCACATGTGGTGATAATGTTGTGCGGTCACCTCCTTTCTGGCTTTGACCAGGGTAGGAATGACCTCTTCCGGAATGCCTTTTTCCCTTAGGATCCGGCTTTCCACCGCCATGCCGACAAACGCAGCTGCGGTAAGTCTTGGAACAGACATGGTACTTGCTGAAGCAAGTCCCTTCTTAGCGGCAGAGGCCATAAGACCTCTGTAAGCATCTCTTGAAGTTCCGGGTACCAAGTCCTTCTTGGCCAATCCGGAGCCATGAGTATAGTTCTTACTCCTCTACGTCTTATAATTCTCAGCACCTTAGGTATGAGAAGCAGAGGAGGGAACACATACACCGACTGGTACACCCACGGTGTTACCAGAACGTCCACAGCTATTGCCTGAGGGTCTCTTGACCTGGCGCAATACCTGTCCCGTTTTTTGTTCAGACGGGACGCCATCATGTCCACCTTTGGTATTTCCCAACGGTTTACAATCATGTGGAAAAAACTTCCCGATGAAGTTTCCACTCTCCCGGGTGGAGGTCGTGCCTGCTGAGGAAGTCTGCTTCCCAGTTTCCATTCCCGGGATGAAACACTGCTGACAGTGCTATCACATGATTTTCCGCCCAGCGAAAAGTCCTTGCAGTTTTTGCCATTGCCCTCCTGCTTCTTGTGTCGCCCTGTCTGTTTACGTGGGCGACTGCCGTGATGTTTTTCCCACTGGATCAATACCGGCTGACCTTGAAGCAGAGGTCTTGCTAAGCTTAGAGCATTATAAATTTACCCTTAGCTCCAGTATATTTATGTGGAGAAAAGTCTCCAGACTTGATCACACTCCCTGGAAATTTTTTTCCTTGTGTGACTGCTCCCCAGCCTCTCGGGCTGGGCTCCGTGGTCACCAGCATCCAATCCTGAATGCCGAATCTGCGGCCCTCTAGAAGATGAGCACTCTATAACCACCACAGGAGAGACACCCATGTCCTTGGATATAGGGTTATCCGCTGATGCATCTGAAGATGCGATCCGGACCATTTGTCCAGCAGATCCCACTGAAAAGTTCTTGCGTGAAATCTGCCGAATGGAATTGCTTCGTAGGAAGCCACCATTTTTACCAGGACCCTTGTGCAATGATGCACTGTTTTTAGGAGGTTCCTGACTAGCTCGGATAACTCCCTGGCTTTCTCTTCCGGGAGAAACACCTTTTTCTGGACTGTGTCCAGAATCATCCCTAGGCACAGCAGACGTGTCGTCGGGATCAGCTGCGATTTTGGAATATTTAGAATCCACCCGTGCTGTTGTAGCAGTATCCGAGATAGTGCTACTCCGACCTCCAACTGTTCCCTGGACTATGTCCTTATCAGGAGATCGTCCAAGTAAGGGATAATTAAGACGCCTTTTCTTCGAAGAAGAATCATCATTTCGGCCATTACCTTGGTAAAGACCCGGGGTGCCGTGGACAATCCAAACGGCAGCGTCTGAAACTGATAGTGACAGTTCTGCACCACGAACCTGAGGTACCCTTAGTGAGAAGGGCAAATTTGGGACATAGAGGTAAGCATCCCTGATGTCCCGGGACACTATATAGTCCCCTTCTTCCTGGTTCGTTATCACTGCTCTGAGTGACTCCATCTTGATTTGAACCTTTGTAAGTGTTCAAAAATTTTTTTTAGAATAAGTCTCACCTAGCCTTCTGGCTTCAGTACCACAATATAGTGTGGAATAATACCCCTTTTCTTGTAGTAGGAGGGGTAATTTAATTATCACCTGCTGGGAATACAGCTTGTGAATTTTTTCCCATACTGCCTCCTTGTCGGAGGGAGACCTTGGTAAAGCAGACTTCAGGAGCCTGCGAAGGGGAAACGTCTCGACATTCCAATCTGTACCCCTGGGATACTACTTGTAGGATCCAGGGGTCCTGTACGGTCTCAGCGCCATGCTGAGAACTTGTCAGAAGCGGTGGAACGCTTCTGTTCCTGGGAATGGGCTGCCTGCTGCAGTCTTCTTCCCTTTCCTCTATCCCTGGGCAGATATGATCTTATAGGGACGAAAGGACTGAGGCTGAAAAGACGGTGTCTTTTTCTGCAGAGATGTGACTTAGGGTAAAAACGGCGGATTTTCCAGCAGTTGCCGTGGCCACCAGGTCCGATGGACCGACCCCAAATAACTCCTCTTCCTTTATACGGCAATACACCTTTGTGCCGTTTGGAATCTGCATCACCTGACCACTGTCGTGTCCATAACATCTTCTGGCAGATATGGACATCGCATTTACTCTTGATGCCAGAGTGCAAATATCCCTCTGTGCATCTCGCATATATAGAAATGCATCCTTTAAATGCTCTATAGTCAATAAAGTACTGTCCCTGTCAAGGGTATCAATATTTTTAGTCAGGGAATCCGACCAAGCCACCCCAGCTCTGCACATCCAGGCTGAGGCGATCGCTGGTCGCAGTATAACACCAGTATGTGTGTATATACTTTTTATGATATTTTCCAGCCTCCTGTCAGCTGGTCCTTGAGGACGGCCCTATCTATAGACGGTACCGCCACTTGTTTTGATAAGCGTGTGAGCGCCTTATCCACCCTGAGGGGTGTTTCCCAACGCGCCCTAACTTCTGGCGGGAAAGGGTATACCGCCCATAATTTTCTATCGGGGGGAACCCACGCATCATCACACACTTTATTTAATTTATCTGATTCAGGAAAAACTACGGTAGTTTTTTCACATCCCACATAATACCCTCTTTTGTGGTACTTGTAGTATCAGAAATATGTAACACCTCCTTCATTGCCTTTAACGTGTGGCCCTAATAAGGAATACGTTTGTTTATTCACCGTCGACACTGGATTCAGTGTCCCTGTCTGTGTCTGTGTCGACCGACTAAAGTAAACGGGCGTTTTAAAACCCCTGACGGTGTTTTTGAGACGTCTGGACCGGTACTAATTGTTTGTCGGCCGTCTCATGTCGTCAACCGACCTTGCAGCGTGTTGACATTATCACGTAATTCCCTAAATAAGCCATCCATTTCGGTGTCGACTCCCTAGAGAGTGACATCACCATTACAGGCAATTGCTCCGCCTCCTCACCAACATCGTCCTCATACATGTCGACACACACGTACCGACACACAGCACACACACAGGGAATGCTCTGATAGAGGACAGGACCCACTAGCCCTTTGGAGAGACAGAGGGAGAGTTTACCAGCACACACCAAAAACGCTATAATTATATAGGGACAACCTTATATAAGTGTTTTCCCTTATAGCATCTTTTTTATATATTTCTAACGCCAAATTAGTGCCCCCCCTCTCTGTTTTAACCCTGTTTCTGTAGTGCAGTGCAGGGGAGAGCCTGGGAGCCTTCCCTCCAGCCTTTCTGTGAGGGAAAATGGCGCTGTGTGCTGAGGAGATAGGCCCCGCCCCTTTTTCGGCGGCCTCGTCTCCCGCTCTTAACGGATTCTGGCAGGGGTTAAATATCTCCATATAGCCTCCGGAGGCTATATGTGAGGTATTTTTAGCCAAAATAGGTATTCATTTGCCTCCCAGGGCGCCCCCCTCCCAGCGCCCTGCACCCTCAGTGACTGCCGTGTGAAGTGTGCTGAGAGGAAAATGGCGCACAGCTGCAGTGCTGTGCGCTACCTTTAGAAGACTGAGGAGTCTTCTGCCGCCGATTCTGGACCTCTTCTTACTTCAGCATCTGCAAGGGGGCCGGCGGCAAGGCTCCGGTGACCATCCAGGCTGTACCTGTGATCGTCCCTCTGGAGCTGATGTCCAGTAGCCAAGAAGCCAATCCATCCTGCACGCAGGTGAGTTCACTTCTTCTCCCCTAAGTCCCTCGTTGCAGTGATCCTGTTGCCAGCAGGACTCACTGTAAAATAAAAAACCTAAGCTAAACTTTTCTAAGCAGCTCTTTAGGAGAGCCACCTAGATTGCACCCTTCTCGGCCGGGCACAAAAATCTAACTGGCTTGGAGGAGGGTCATAGGGGGAGGAGCCAGTGCACACCACCTGATCGGAAAGCTTTACTTTTGTGCCCTGTCTCCTGCGGAGCCGCTATTCCCCATGGTCCTTTCAGGAACCCCAGCATCCACTAGGACGATAGAGAAAGTGTAATAACATCTGCCTCAGTGTCTCCAGCTAATGAAGCTACAAACACAGGGTAACGTGCATATGTTACTAATGTCCTAAATTGTAATGCATGAACAGTTTTAATGATGCACTTACCAACAGAAGCTAAACAAAGAAATAAACCATTCAGAATGCATTAGGGTCAAAAACCTACAGCTAAAATGGTGAGGCAGCACACAAGTTGAGTGTGATATTGCTAAATAACATCAGCTGTGTGATTATTCGCTAATTCTGCAGCCTTCGCATCAATCATCGATGATACTGCTGCCATTATGGTGACTTGCACAGTGTGCGTAGCTCTTCACCTGCCCAGTATCTGCATTTACTTTTTCTGTACTTTAAGGTTATCTATCTGCAGATATGCGTATGCAGCCCCCCGGACCCAGGTACATCCCACTACACGCCAGTTACACACCCAGATTTGTAACCTTGCGGAGACTGCCTACAGACTGTCCTCCGCCTCGCCTTTATAACATTGTTAAGTTGAGGGGTTGTTTTTATGTGCGAGTCTGCAGAATAAATAAGTGGAGGCAATTTTTACATTATACCGTATGCAAATATAGCGGCAGACATGCGCCATGCAAATTTGGCTCATGCACAGTGTATCGATTATAGGCAACTGCAAATGCGTTTGCATTTAACCTTGAATTAGGCCCTTAATGTGGAGTCTTTCCAAAATGGATATCATCCTGTCCTTGGAATACTTTCATGGATTCATTATTCAGTACTTGAGAGTAGAAAATTTTTTAAGAACTTTGCCTCTGCGCAAAATGGCAGCCTATGGAATTCAACTGGTGTAAAGCGTCACACACACTTCAAATGTACATTTAAAAAAACACGGTATCACCAATAAAGAGTCCCTCGGTGCTTAACAATGGAAAAGTTATAAAGAATCTTTATTAGATGTCAGTCTCAAGCGAGGAATCCTCTATTTCCGGAATGTACCTCAAAAAACAGGATTTTAATACCTACCGGTAAATCCTTTTCTCCTAGTCCGTAGAGTATGCTGGGGTCCACTTCAGTACCACGGGGTATAGACGGTTCCGCAGGTACCATGGGCACTTCAAGACCTTTTCAGATTGTGAACTGGCTCCTCCCTCTATGCCCCTCCTCCAGGCCTCAGTACAGGAACTGTGCCCAGGGAGACGGACATTTCGAGGAAAGGAATCATTTTTAATTTAATGGTGAGATTCAAACCAGCTCACACATCAACCATGCCGCACAACATGGCATTCAACACAACCCATGCCAACGGGCATGAACAATTGCAGCAACATGCTGAAAATAATTGTAACACAACACTTGTGTAACTACAAAACTAACCACTGCAGGTAAAGTACGCACTGGGTCAGGTGCCCAGCATCCTCTACGGACTAGGAGAAAAGGATTTACCGGTAGGTATTAAAATCCTGTTTTCTCATACGTCCTAGAGGATGCTGGGGTCCACTTTAGTACCATGGGGTTATACCAAAGCTCAAGTACGGGCGGGAGAGTGCGGATGACCCTGCAGCACCGATTGACCAAACTTGAGGTCCTCATCGGCCAAGGTGTCAAACTTGTAAAACTTTGCAAACGTGTTTGACCCAGACCAAGTAGCTGCTTGTCTAGTGGAATGGGCATTTACCGAATTCGGTATCTGCAATCCTGCCGTGGAATGAGTGTGCTGAATCATCCCTCTGATCCAGCGCGCAATGGTCTGCTTAGAAGCAGGACACCCAATCTTGTTGGGAGCATACAGGACAAACGGAGCCTCTGTTTTCCGTATCCGAGCTGTTCTAGCGACATAAATTTTCAAAGCTCTGACCAAATCAAGAGACTTTGACGCAGTGAAGGTGTCAGTAGCTACTGGCACCACAATAGGTTGGTTTATATGGAAAGACGAAACCGGAAGAAATTGCTGACGAGTTCTTAACTCTGCCCTATCTTCATGGAAGATCAGGTAAAGGCTCTTGTGAGACAAGGCCCCCAACTCAGACACCCACCTTGCGGATGCCAAGGCCAACAGCATGACCACTTTCCAAGTGAGAAACTTCAATTCTACCTCCTGTAGAGGTTCAAACCAATCCGATTGAAGGAACTGCAACACCACATTAAGGTCCCATGGTGCCACCGGAGGCACAAATGGAGGTTGGATGTGCAGCACCCCTTTCACGAACGTCTGAACTTCTGGAAGGGAGGCCAATTGTTTTTGAAAGAAAACTGATAAGGCCGAAATCTGGACCTTGATTGAACCCAATTTTAGGCCCGCATCCACACCCGCCTGCAGAAAATGGAGAAAACGTCCCAACTGAAACTCTTCCGTAGGAGCCTTCTTTTATTCACACCAAGACACATACTTTCTCCAAATACGGTGGTAATGTCTAGACGTTACTCCTTTCCTGGCTTGAATAAGAGTGGGGATGACTTCTTTGGGAATACCCTTTCTGGCTAGGATCCTGCACTCAACAGCCATGCCGTCAAACGTAGCAACGGTAAGTCTTGATACACGCACAGCCCCTGCTGCAGCAGATCCTCGTGAAGAGGAAGAGGCCGAGGATCTTCTATGAGCAACTCCTGAAAATCTGGATACCAAGTCCTCCTTGGCCAGTCTGGGACAATGAGGATCGCTCGAACCCTTGTTCTTCTTATGAGCTTGAGAACTTTTGGTATTAGTGGAAGTGGAGGGAAGACATACACCGACCGAAACACCCACTGTGACACCAGTGCATCCACTGCTATTGCTTGAGGGTCTCTCGACCTGGAACAATATCTCTGAAGCTTCTTGTTGAGACGAGACGCCATCATGTCTACTTGAGGAACTCCCCAAAGACTTGTCACCTCTGCGAAGACTTCTTGGTGGAGGCCCCACTCTCCTGGATGGAGATCGTGTCTGCTGAGGAAGTCTGCTTCCCAGTTGTCCACTCCCGGAATGAAAATTGCCGACAGAGCTTTTGCATGTCTTTCTGCCCAGAGTAGGATCTTTGTCACCTCTGCCATCGCTGCTCTGCTTTTTGTTCCGCCCTGACGGTTTATGTACGCAACTGCTGTTACATTGTCCGACTGGATCTGCACAGGTTGATCTTGAAGATGTACCGCTTGTAGAAGGCCATTGTAAATGGCTCTCAATTCCAGAACGTTTATGTGAAGATAGGTTTCCTGACTTGACCATTTTCCTTGGAAGCCTTTTCCCTGTGTGACTGCTCCCCAACCTCGGAGACTTGCATCCGTTGTTACTAGGACCCAGTCCTGAATCCCGAACCTGCGTCCCTCTAGTAGATGAGAACTGTGTAGCCACCACAGGAGCGAAATCCTGGCTCTGGAAGACAGGATTATCTTCTGGTGCATGTGTAGGTGGGATCCGGACCACTTGTCCAACAGGTCCCACTGGAATATTCTGGCATGGAATCGGCCAAACTGTATGGCCTCTGTCAAAGTCGGAAAAATATCATGATTCACATGCCTTGTACTAACCCCATGCACATGCCCGCTGCGCATGCACACGCTCTGCCGTGCGTATGCATATTCGCACTTAGCGTAATGGAGCTTCTACGGCCGTGCGCTTTGGCGCATGGTGTGCGCATTTACGGTAGAGTTTGTGAGCGTCTAGCGGGCGACTCGATCGCAACATATTTAACTCATATAGTGTGTTTTATAGTTAACATACTTGCTGACGTTGTCTAGAGAAATATTAAGTTTAAACGGTTCTTGGACAGAGAGATGCCTCTTTACATGCTAGGAAGACTCAGATAAAGGTTGAAAGGTGGTGTTTAGTATCCAGCTGTAGGGTATTTTAAGGGTAATATTCCTATGATAGTTAGGAAAGATTTGCATATTCCTGCGCATAGTTATGCGCTGAAGTAGAAAATAGATAAATTGTATTTAAAATAAATTACAAATAAGTGCAGGGTAAGTGAATGGAATTCAGTCATTTCTTTCCCACAGACTGAATTCAATGGCCTTATTTACACTAAGCTTTGAGATTCTATGAAAAGGGCTTACACCTTTGTTTATGAATAGGGCCAGGTTTCTCTCCAGAATAATGAGTGCTGAGTTGTCATTGTCCCAACTGAAGGAGGGGACAGTGGGGTAAACAAAGCCCTGAGACAGAGTTTGTTTGGAAGATCCGAAACAATAGCTACCCACAACAATCCAGACAGACAGGAATTTGGAATACTAACAAGTCCTAGTCATCACCCACTTCTTGACTAACCAATGGCCCCTGGTGCAGGACATGTCCCACCCCCTAACCAATGGAAAAAGAGCACACAGTGTCTATTGTAGTATGTCTTGAGCTAGTGAATAAATATAGCTTGCAATAGGCTTTGACACACAAGACTCTGAAGGCTTTCTCCTTGATAGCTGAGGACTGAATTCAGGTTGCGCCGGCGAAACATTCTCACGTATGCAAGTTTCTCTGTAGCCATTTTGTTACTCTTTGTGTACGCCATTTGTTCTCATTTTTGTTATCCCTTAAGTGTTTGCCATTTACTCTCTCTGTTTTTTCTGTTTGCGATCGTTCGCTATTGTTCACATTTATTTCTTGTTATACTGTGTAGATATTGATGTTAGGTCTGTAGTGTATAAGCTGTAACTGTTTTTCCCCTTTTTCATACTAAAAATCTTCTAAGAAGGTGTTCGAACCTTACCAGGTCTTGTGTGTTTCACCAGTAATTATATAGGGTCTCTCTCTTAGCGTATTAACTGCTCATACCATATTCACATCGTTGAAGGTTTAAGCATTACATCATTGTGGTTTTACATTGCCAAGGTTTACAGTATAAGCATACCCTTACTGCGTTCATTTAAAAGGTTTAAAGGTTATCAACTGTGTGTGCGCCCGCTGTGTGTGTATTCCGTACACCCAGCGCAGCGTGTGTACGTTACGTGCGTACCACGTGCAAAGTCTTTGTATGCAAATAGCGTACAAAGTGCGTAGCACGTGCACGTGGCTTAGCGGCCATAACGGCTTCACGTTGTTAATACATAGCTTATGTTCAAAGGTAAATATTTGACATTATCAATTGGGGGCTCGTCCAGTCCACCTCATATCCGCAGTCAAGCGAAACCAGGCAGACTTTATCCGTCAGCAAAGGGCGGAAAGGTAGTATCCCCTGTATCCGTGTTTGTGGTTGGGGATACGGTAGTGCTGATCAGATAAGCGTCTGCGTCGCTTGATTTGTAGGGATGCTGGTGGAATCCGGTTCCAGAAGGTAAGAACGTAAAGCTTTTTTTAAAAATCTGTTTAATTTCTGTTTGGTGCCAACTGCGCACGCAAGACACGTAACACACGCACACACCTGTACTCTGCATATCTGATCATTTTGTTGCAAAACAAGGTTCAAATGAGTCATATTGTGTTTGATTCAGATTGGATTGCTTATCTGTTTAAGTAGGTTTAAAAGTATTTTTTAAAAGTTTGCATAGCATGATAGTTTTATTTTTAACCCAGGCCTAAAATAACTTCAGGGGCTTGCATGGTGATTTTTTTTTTGTGACAAAGGAAGCCGCATGGTCTGTCCTCCATTTTGTGTAACCCTCATGGATGTGGAAGGGGGAGGAGCAGCGGCCATTTTGGGGAAAGTCTTTTTTTTCAAAATAGCTGATTTTCAGTCTACTCAGGAATAATCAGCCGGCCATGGTCAAAAAGAAATCACCATTTGAGTTACCAATGCATTTATTTAACCAATGTCATAACCAATTACAAATAGTTTCAGATGGGGCTTAATGAAAGTTAATAGTAAAATGAATATTTGATGTAAGAACCGGGTAAGAATCCAGTACTATTGTTCTTTTATGCAATTTTTAACTGTTTTGTGAATTAAATACTGTATCACGCTATTTGGGATTTTTTCCCATTACTTATGGTCACTGGAAATGTGATTTTGAAGTTCCGTGTGGGACACACCCTCTCGTTACACATGCTGGTTTGTCTGCTATTACTGTAGACTCCTCCATATGGTAGGAGGCCCATACTACTGTTATTCATATTGTGCTATCTGTGGAATGCAATATTGCCCTATGAGGTGTTTTATCTGTTGTTTTTGAGGAACATTCTGGAAATAGAGGATTCCTCGCTTTTGACTGACATCTGATAAAGATTTTCCATTGTTAAGTAACTGAGAGTGCCAGGAAATTGAATATAACGAGATGTTGGAACAAAGTTTTTTCTATGACCCAGGGGCATTCCGCCTCATTCTACCTCCTCCTGATGACACTTACTATTCTCCTATCGCTACTCTTTGACATGGTGTCCATTGCAACACAAGAGTGAGTTCAGAAAGGAATGCCATAAGACTTGTCTCCATGCATGCCTTCTGAAACAAATTATTACAGAGTTGCCTGTAACTAAAGCACAAGGAGTGGGGACAAGGGTAGCGGGCAAGAATAAACATTAAGAACCCAGGGGTCATTCTGACCCGTTCGTTCGCTGCTGTTTATCGCAGCCGAGCGAACGGGTTTCGAGTGCGCATGCACCGGTGCCGTAGTGCGCCGGCGCATGCCAGCGGCCGATGCCGGTGGCAGGGCTGCGAACGCCTCTGCCTGATTGACAGGCAGAGGTGGTCGTTGGGCAGGAGGGGGCGAAACGGCGGGGTTTGCCCGCCATTTCGTAGGCGCGGTCCGGCCAACGCAGGAGTGGCCGGACCGAACGGGGGGCAGGCCACAGCGGCTGCGTGACATCACACGCAGTCGCTGCAGGCCAGGGAATAGCTCCCGGCCAACACGTTAAAGCTGCGCGGGTCGGGAGCTACTCTTGAATTACAAAGGCATCGCCGCTGTGCAATGCCTTTGCACTTCTGCGAGGGGGGGCCGGACAGATATGCGGGGCGGGCTAGTCCTGTGCTGGACGTCCCCCCGCATGTCAGGGAAGAAGATCGTAGCTGTGCTAAATTTAGCACAGCTACGATCCACTCTGAATGACCCCCCTAGTCTCTTGCTGTCTTTACAGCCCTAACCAGATGACGTTTAAATGATGCAGCTGACTTGTATTTTTACCGCAAGGTTTCAAAGCATTTTAGCGCATTCAACAGCAAATTCCGCACTACTGTATATTTCGGATTACATATGTTATCCCAGTGGACGGGATGCCGGCTGCCAATATCCCGACAGCGGCATCCTGCCCACCAGAATGCTGGAAGCGGGGCAAGCACTGAGTCCCCTTTGCGGGCTCACTGCGCTGGCCACGCTGCAAGCTCGGTGGCTCGCTGCGCTGGCCACAGGATCTATTCTCACACTGTGGGTGTTATGGACACCCATGAGTGGGAATAGCCCTCGTGAGCCAGGATTCCAGCTGGCAGCATTGTTGTCTGTCAGGATTTCAGCGTCGCTATCCTCAACGCCGGGATCCCGACAGCCGGCATTTTAACTGCATCCCGTATTTTTCAATCTCCAAAAATACATGAACCTGTGTTACGGCCCAATTCTTTGAATATTGTTTGATTTCATTTTTTTTTCCAAAGCATGTCACTACTCTTGAAGGAAACCATTCACAACTTTATGGGAGTACATAGTGTATCTAAAGTGTTTACACCTGTGTTATATATTTTTTCCATTCCTGCCAATTTTGTTGTAAAACAAACCGTGAGTTTTTATTGGATTACAAGTACAGAAGATCCCTTTGGAATATAGATAGAGAATATTTTTTTTATTCAAACTAATAAATTGGTGAAAGAGGGTTTGGGGGTTATTTAAACTTTATTACAGAATTGTGTGTGTGCTCTGTTTATAGATGTACCCAGCCAGGGGCATTTTAAGATAGGAGGGGACCCGCATGCAACCTCCTCTCCGGCAGTTAGTAGACTCTGGCATAATACCAGAGTCTACTGTGCATGCGCAGGTCTCCAGGAACATGGCGCCTGCGCATTGTTCCTGGGGACATCTCCAGTGCAAATTACTCAGAACTTGTCGTGATTTGTACCCGCACTGCACGGAGGGTCTATAACTGGTGGAGTGTGTGCGGTGTCCGGGGGGCCCGTGTGTACTGCACCCATTATACAAAAGCCTATGTACCCAGCACATAACATACCCAACATCGTCTCCATGCCCTTAAACTAATTAAGGGCATGGAGACGATGGAAAGGCTTGAAAGACTAGGCATGTTTACATTGGAAAAGCGGAGACTAAGAGGGGATATGATCAACATCTACAAATATATAAGGGGACAATACACAGAGCTTGCGCGGGACCTGTTTTTGGTTAGATCAACACAGAGGACTCGTGGACACTCGCTCAGGTTAGAGGAGATTCCGCACAATACGGCGTAAAGGCATTTTCACGGTAAGGACAATACGTGTTTGGAATTCCCTGCCTGAGGGAGTTGTAATGGCGGAATCTGTCAACACCTTTAAGAATGGGTTAGATAAATTCCTAATGGGTAAGGATATCCAGGGGTATGGTGCATAGTCATGCATTATAGTTACTATAAATAGGGATAAAATGCAACAGCTGACAGCAGCATCAGTCAGAAATTTTAGTCAAATCATCATGCATAGGAGACCACAAATAGGTTGAACTCGATGGACAATTGTCTTTTTTCAACCTCAGATACTATGTTACTATGTAACAGCATTCGCATGTATTTTTTTACTTATGTTAAGTCACAAATGCAAAGTTAGTAGAAAGAGACTCTTAGGATGGTGCTGCTTGAGATGAGGTTCTCGTCTTACTTTATGGGAAGACTGGTGCTATGACCTCATTACTAAATTCACTGTCAAAAGAACGCAAACAAAACCTCAATGCACCAAATAACGTTTTAGAGTCAACTTCTTAAAAGTAAACTGACTAGCCACAATTACACGAATACATCGGACAAGGAGAACTGGCAATTATTTTCATCTTCCAACTTGCTTTTTGCAAACAATAAACACAATGGTCATTTCCTAAAGCTTGTGGAAACCAGTGATAAAAATATTGTATGAGTGGTTGTAAAAATGTACTTCAATACCAAGAAATTGTAAAAGCTGATGTTCACAAGTGACACAAGGCTGAAAAGAGAATAAGAACGTATTCAAGGACACTCAGCTGCCTAGAAGGAATGTGTGAAAGCTGCCATTTTATTCAAACTATGTGAACACGCTGATGTAAGAACTTCTGTATATGCCACATTTCTTCTCTTGTATCTATAGAAAAACTGCAGAGAAACAGTAATTATTCAACACCATTTGCAATAAGATATTATATTAACTTGATAACACAGAGATTAAGATAGTTTCTGTTCACCAAGAAATTTATTTAAATATACAATCTGAAACATTTGCACACAATTCCATTTGTAGTCATTATGTTTCCAAAATATTTGCATATTTCATTTAGATTACCTGTTACATGAGAAAATTATATTTTAATGTACAGTATAGAGAGTCTTGAAACAAGTTCACTTATGCCAGTTTTAATACAGGTTGAGTATCCCATATCCAAATATTCCGAAATACGGAATATTCCGAAATACGGAATTTTTGGAGTGAGAGTGAGATAGTGAAACTTTTGTTTTCTGATGGCTCAGTGTGCACAAACTTTGTTTAATACACAAAGTTATTAAAGATATTGTATTAAATGACCTTCAGGCTGTGTGTATAAGTTGTATATGAAACATAAATGAATTGTGCGAATATACACACACTTTGTTTAATGCACAAAGTTATTAAAAATATTGTATTAAATGACCTTCAGGCTGTGTGTATAAGGTGTATATGAAACATAAATGCATTCTGTGCTTAGACTTGGGTCCCATCACCATGATATCTCATTACGGGATGCAATTATTCCAAAATACGGAATAATCCGATATCCAAAATACTTCTGGTTCCAAGCATTTTGGATAAGGGATACTCAACCTGTATTGCAAAGTAATGAGGGAAAACAGCTTTTGCATGAGACCATGTGAATTACAAATGGAAATTAAAAAGAAAAAAAAATGACTTAACCATCACATTAAACACACTATGGAATACCACAGTAAACGTAAAAAAATATCAAAATAAGGACATATACACACAAATCCATACCAGGTTTCTGACATTCTTTGCCCTCATTGTGAAAATATCACAACATTCTCCCATATGTTAACCACAGGTTGATGCATATGAGGCAATGGTGGTGTGTGAGAGCAGGAAGACCAATCACAAGCCGTAATCAGATTGGTCCTCTCACTCACATCTCTGCACAGTCAATAGAACTTAAAAGCCCCATGGGCATCAAGGCCACATTATGTAATGTGTAACAATTGCACACACCTATCTGTAAATGCCACACACTTACTCTACAAAAAGACCAAGCATTTCTTAATTAAAAGACATATACTATAGTGCAATAATACAAAAAAACAGGACAAGTACACATACAGTATGCGAGGGTAACAAATTTCAGTTTAAACTTTAACATACACTTCAGATATTGGTAAGCAGTGCAAATCTGGAAGGCAGCAAAACATCAGTTATAATGTAAGAAGTTTACCAGTTTCATTCTAATGGGGTTATCCAATAAGCCGCGATAATTTATCGCACCTATCACTAGAAAAAACTGCTTATCGCAGGTATGCACGTTCCCCATTTATCAACCTATCCTATCAGAAAATTGCAAAAACTGGTTACCTGCGATATGCTAACCAGCGAAAAAAGTGCAGGTAAAAATGGGGAAATTAGCCTGTACCCCCAAAAAAGCCAAAGTGACATAGGATAACAATACAGAAGCATATTAGAGGGCATAAGCAAAAGATTTGGGGGACTTAAAATTTGTTAAAGAGCTGCAAGAGTTTTTTTTTTTTTTTTAAAACACTTGAAAAATGATATAAAGCAACTTTTATTGTGTAAAATAAATGCGCTCATTAAAATTGAGGTACATGAATATAGGTACAGCATATATTTGGGTCAATTAATGGCACTTTTAAAAATCTTGCAAAAGTGACCAATTACTCCCACCTGCAAGCTTAAAAACACTTGTCCCGCTCATAAAACACCCTCATATATTGGTCCCAAACCTTGTACCCCAATTTCCATCACTTTGCACTTTTTCACCCCATAAAAACGTCAAAGTGTCTAATTAGTCATCAAGGCGGGTGTCCAAGGGGTTCTGAACCAAGTCCCAACATTTTTATACAAAAATAAGGATATTCCCCAACTTTTCACCTGCTCAGAGTAGGTGAAAAGAAATTTGCGATAAATCCTATGAAGAATTATCACATGCAAGTAATTGGATAGCTGCAATATTTCGGGGTCACGTAAATAGACACATTTTCGCATTTTTTTGTCAGCAAAAATGGGTTATCGCAGATAATTAGTTACCCCCCTCAGAGCCTAGTCATATACAGCCTCAAATTTCAGCTGTTTTGTATTGTGAGATAATTTGGTCACCAGAATATCATTCTCACATAGATAACATCAAAGAAAGATGTTACGACAAAAAAAAAAAAAAAAAAATTAAAACAGACTTGTTTTACCTGAACTCGCCATAGTGTACACACAGTGATACACTGTGCTATTGTATAACAAAATATGATTGTAACCAAACAGTATAAAAACAACATTAGAGACACAGACCACAGAGGAATATATATGTTATTCCGGCGGGTGGGATGCTGGCTGTCAGTATCCCGACAACGGCATCCCACCCGCCAGAATGCCGGCAGCGGGGCAAGCGATACGAGTTCCCTTGCGGGCTCGGTGGCTTGCCACAGGATTTATTCACACTCTATGGGACACCAACGAGTGGGAATAGCCCCTGTGAGCTAGTATTCAGTCTGTCGGCATTGTCGGCTGTCCGGATTCTGGCGTCTGTATCCTGACTGCCAGGATCCCGACAGCCGGCAAATTGATTGCCTCCCACCACAGAGGTACTAAAATTTGCTGGAACTCACAACACTGGCTTGCACGGAGTCTTCAAGAGCTGCCTTTTGCAAACCAATTGTGTAATACCTACCTGGGACAAAATTTACAAAAGTTCGATTTTGGGGATTCATTTTGGATTTGGAATTCTGTTTCAATTCAATTTCCATTCGATTTGGGTTGAGCAGATTTACTAAAGCCCAAATCAAATGTCAAATCGATTCTAAAAGGCAGATTCAAGTCATATCCCAAAAGAAATCAAAATTCTGAAAAACATGGATGCTTTCCCACAGAACAACATGTTCGATTTGAAATGGACCTCAAAATCAAACCTCAAATCTCCAATGTTTCTATTTTGGCTTTTAAACCTATTGTAATGATAGGAAATTGATAGTGAGGACTTTTTAAGTACCCCAAAACACACAGGGCAGTGTGGAAGTAGCAAAAATGGATGCCCAAGGCTATGGTATGTTGTGCACCAACTACACAATGCAAACCACCATCTGACTGAGAAAACCCTGGAGGATCAATCTGAGCACCATCAGCAGCTTCATGAATTGACTAGAGCACATATTTATACTTACAGACATAACAATATTTTTTTTTATTATGCAATAGATTGCACCAGAGCACAGTATTGGACGATGATGCTGAAAAATACATTGACATTTACTAAAAACATGAGTGAAGTAACTGAGCATCCTGATTCAGCGCCTTGATGCCTACATCCTCAGCAATTCATCCCTGTCTGTGAAAAATCTTGTTGGACAAATGCCGGAGGGATGGTTGTTGTTTAAGATACCAGTATGTGTAATTAAAGCATCTAAGAGGCACATATTGCCAACCATTCCATGACAGAATGCATATTTTTTTTAATGAAAAAAAGATATTCAAAATGCATATTTTTATTTTATTTTGCAAAAAAGTTCAACACTGTGCTCTGCTGCCGTCCATTGCATAATTGTGCAAAAAATTACCCCCCCATAAAAACACATCAAATATGTTCTCATGTTTAAAAGTGTAAAGAGAGAGCTTCCCCTTTAATTTGTGTGCATGTGATACATTTGGACCAATAGGAAGCAATGAGGGTTTTCTATTTGATTTTGCTGGGGATTTCAATGGGGATTTGAGGCTCGATTTAGGAAGGGATTTCATACATTCAATTCTAAATCCTTTCCAAATATGAATCAACATTGAAATCAATTTGAAAATTGTACGCAAAATCAATTTTTAGTAAATAAGGCAAATTTCAAAAAGTTTAGAAACACCAAAAGGAATCGATTTCAATAGATTTGGAAGATTCATAAAGTCCTTCCCAAAATCAAATTTTAGTAAATACAGTATACCCACCAGGATACTAATTAGGTGCCAATATTAATTTGTACACATTACTAATATATTTAATTTGTAGAAACAGCTAAATGATAAAATAATTCTTACAAACCAATTTACAGAAACTAATAATGGTGTAACATGCACTGTTGAAAAATAAAACATTCAATATAAAAGAAACAGGAATTCCTCTAAATATCATTTATTCGTCCAGCATTATTTTTGAATGTGACGATTGGATAGTTATGAGTAAAAACTGCTTTTGATAAGATTGCAGAGAGCATTTAATGTAATAGTGCTGCGAGCACCAGTTTTAATGTATTTGAAACAAATATCAGTTTAGTGAACCATTTCCAAAAGTGTTTTTCCTATGGAGATTTGAATGGACGTAAAATAAAAAAAATTATATATAGTTACTTCCTCTACTACTGTTTTCATAACGGAGAGACGCACTACAGACTGAAGACTTCGAAAAATCATATGTACTGTAGATCCTTGAGACAGCAAAGGACTAATATAAAGGCCTCTTCTTCTGTTATAGTGGAGACTCAGCAATTGTGCTTACAACGTGGGCCTGTTCTGAGCTTGAGGAAGCAGAATTGTAGAATGTATTGGTTTGGTTCTCACGATGCTCTCTGAGGAATGGAGGGATGGAAGCAGACTTAACATGCAAAATCCGTGTGTCCATCACCTCGCAATCTATTTGCATCATCACTTCATACTCCTGCCCATTAATCACATTTTCTATAAGAAAAAGAAAAATATTAACATGTCAACATTGTAAACTTGACTGGTAAAAATTCATGAACAATTATACCCCCACCTTACATGTCTACAGCTATCCTGTTTTGACTTTCTGCTACTACACATCTGTAAATGCTATAGTAGCACTTGTGCAACATTTACAGATGTCACCACGCTCATCTAGCCTGTAGCTGGCCGTATTTGCGTCAAGTGTGCCCGCGACTAGAATGTGCACGTTCGTCTAATATATATTGTCAAAGTCAAAAATATTACATAGGGAGAACATACAAACTGCACACATTTAAGTCGCTATACTTGCAAATATGCGCAGCGAGCACAGCAATATATGGTAACACACGCATTTACACGGACATGGCACAGAGATGGATTCGACACTTATTTCATACAGTACATAATTATAATAATATCAAGCACCAGATATCATGGAGATTTAAAATTAGCTAATGAATTAATGTCATGAATGTGTATTATTTGAACCGAACCAGATAAGCCCGTCATGTTTACTATTGAAACAAGCACATTGGTGTGTAGATTAATTTGATACTTGTTGTGAAGTTGTGGGACATTGCAGCGGATAGATATGATTATATGTATAAAAGCTGAAAATCACTTTGTTAGAACAATGAATGATACAGTTCAGGGCTGAACCTGATCAGCATATACAAAGGAAGAGAGACCCCTCCCCCAGGAACTAGTCACAGGAATGTAGTTCCTGGCTAGAGTAGAGGTCAGGGTTCAGTTGCTTGTGAACTCAGAGAACAGATGTACTGTAGCTACACTCAGAACAAAGCTCTCAGAAGCATGGCTGGATCATCACCAGGCACCTTACAAAGGCTAAGTATCATAATCTCAATATCACATGGCTGATTGGCATAGAATAGTTTAAATATGTGTTTGAGGTAGAGTAGTTGTGGAGTGATTGGAATAGAGTGGTTGGTTTGGAGATACAAATGGCTTAAGATTAATGATGCTTGTACAGTTGTGTGATTGTTATGTGTTGGTGATAATACTCTATGAAATCTGTAATGAATTGGAACAGTAGACAATCTGTAGCATAGTATTCCTGGTATACATTTATGGATGGTGATTTATAACAGATTATAGTAGTTTTACATGATGCATCTTGCTGAAGGTTTGCAGTCAAAACATACTTCCTTTTGTTACTGTAGTCATGTGCTTGTAGCAATGGTAGGCTGATATGTGTGGTTACATTGTGATCTGGTGATTCATATAACATGGACTGTATGCAATAAACAAAGTTTGTTTGGAATGTGAAATTGAATAAGATGGTTCTAGGAAGTTGTTTGGAATGTGAAATTGAATAAGATGGTTCTAGGAAGTTGGATTGGAATGTGGAATATAATGAGTTGGTGTGTAGAAGATGGCTGCTGCTGGGGGTTTTCCCCTCCCCCTTTCAACCATGTGTTGCAGTCTTTGGAATCATGGGAGTTTTCCCAAAATGGAGTCTAGCTTCTGTCCCATGCGGTACCATTGTGTTGTTGCTGGGTGATGTGTATATAGGGACAGCCAGTATGGGTAAGCTCAAGTATACTCTCCACAAAGATTCTCAGCATTGACTAACTGCGCAGCGATTGTTTCTCACATGTGTAAGTTCCTCTGCAACCATATTGTCTCTTATTTAATGTTATAAGCCATTCTCTCTCTCCTTCCCCTTTTAAAAGTAATTGTGTCTTTATTGTATTTTATGTGTAGTAACTTGGTTAGATATTCAATGTTATTTTGGTAGTGTATAGCTTGTATTGTATTATTCTTTTTGAACGTTCATTCTCTCACTAAAGGCGTTGGAACCTTAGACCGGTATTTGATTGATTATTATAAATGCATAAAGGTTCACAGAGCGTCATAGTCGCTCATACAGCTTTTAAGCTAACAAGGTTACACTGCATTACATCTACACATTGTCACTGCACAAATGTTTACAGTATAAGTACATTCCTTAAGGTATAGTTAAGGGAGTACCCTTGCGGTACTTTTTGCGCCAATTGCGTACTGTGTTCTTTAACCTTTAACGTGTTTTTAATAGGACAAATATTATAGACATTGTCAATATATATCTATATATATAGCTATAGACATATAAAAACATGTGGCATATCAGCATGGACCTGAATCCTGTTCTACTACAGAGGACTATTGCACTCTTCATACGTATACATTAATATACCATGCCCACATCTGGGGTTGGTTTTAAACAAAATGGGGCCTTGGGAAGACAATGGGTGTTCTGTAAGTCAAGCCATATCGGGAATCAGATACTGTATAATACACTGAGCTATATCTGGTTCAGGTGAACAAAACTAAACCTTATCTGCTACCTGGTGTAATCTATAAAGTATTAAAATCTGAGCCATACATGATACCAAACGAATATACAGATTCATATGTGGTCAAGTCTATTGGTTGACTGTACTCATTCCTGTTCCGCACTATGCTCAGGCAGCCAATTGGAGTTCAGTGTAAGACTGGAAACATGACCGTTTTCAGTCACTGAATGGATAAACCGAGAGTTATAGTAGACTTAACTTTGTTAACTCTCTTTCTTCATGGTTCATAGGGTCCATGTATCTTGCGCTATATGACACAAAAAGGATAAGTGTACTATGATGACATCTGTATGTCAGAAGAATTCTTATCTTTCTGCTTCAGGATTCATTGGGCTCCATAGGGAGAACATTTGGGGGGGGGGGGGGGGGGGTTGTAGGTGGTGGATGAGAGTCCGGGCACCAAACAGTTAAGCTTTTCGGCTTCCCAGAATGCTCGTCTTTTTCCCCCTATAACCCTGCCTCCATGCTCAGGCAGGTTAATTTTGTTAACAAGTCCAAAGCAGGAAGTGGATAGAAAAAAGATATTTCACACATAAGAACACATTCTCGCAGACAGGAGAAAGGAACCAGTGGTTAATGCCACGAAAACCCAGAGAGTCCGCTTACGTCAGGGTGGGCGCCCTGTGGACCCTATGAACTTTGAAGAAAGAGTTAACAATAGGTAAGTCTACCATAACTCTTGTTTTATTCTTCTGGATTCATAGAGCTCCACAGGAAGAACATTGGAGGGTGTCCTAAAGCAGTATTTTTAAGGGAGGGGACGCGCCTGAGAGGATAACAGAATCCTGCTATCAAATGAGCAGAATTTTAGAAACGTGTGAATGGAATACCACGTAGTGTCCTTACATAATTGCGCAGGAGAAGCCCCACGGTGTGTCGGCCATGAGGGACCAATAGATGTAGTAGAATGGTTGATTGTATGCTTGTGCAACCACCATTCTAATCCATCTGGCCAGCATCTATTTGTTAGCTGGCCAGCCACGCTTATAAAATTCATAAAGTATGAATAGAGAGTCGGATCTTCGGATAGCATTGGTCTATGTGGATACATAGGGCACGTACTACATCCAAAGACCGTTCTTTTGCTGAAAGATCTGGTGAGGGAAATTATGGGACTATAATTTCCTGGTCAAGGTGAAACCTAGAGACCACTTTAGGAAGGTACCCAAGCCTAGTCCATAGAACAGCCCTGTCATGATAAAAAATCATGAAAGGTGGATGACAGGAGAGAGCTCCTAAGTCTGACACCCTCCTGGCAGAAGCAATAGCCAGCAAAAATATTGTCTTAGCCATCAACCATTTGAGGTCCACTGACTCTAAGGGTTCAAAAGGGGGCACTTGAAGTGCATCCAATACTTCAGAGAGATCCCATGGAGCTACTGGGGGTACATATAAAGGTTGTACAGTACATGTATGACCCCTTGAAAAAAAGTACGTATATCCGGTAGTGTAGCAATTTTTCTCTGAAACATACTGATAGGGCAGAAATGTGTACTTTCAGAGAAGCAAGGCGTAAACCTAGAATAAATCCGCTTTGAAGAAAAGCCAGTATTCTCGATACTTTAAATATAGTTGAATCGTAGCACTTAGAAGCGCACCATGTGAAATAGGTATGCCATATTCTATAATATATACGTGCTGAAGCAGGCTTGTGTGCTTTAAGTATCGTTTGAATTAGAGGTTGAAAATCCTTTTGCTCTTAAAATGGTCGATTCACGAGCCACGCTGTCAAAGACAGACGGTTCAGGTCTGGATGTAGACATGGCCCTTGAAATAGAAGGTCCTGTTGCTGAGGAAGTTGAAGGGGTAACCCTACTGAAAGGCTCTGTATGTCGGAGAACCAGTGCCATCTGGGCCACGGTGGGGCTATCACAGTGAGGTTTCCTCCTTATTTGAAATTCCTTATTACCCTTGGCAGAAGGGATATTGGGGTTAATATGTATGGTAGAATGAAAGGTCCATCGCACTGCAAGAGCATCCACAAATGCTGCTTGTGGATCCCATGACCTAGAGTCGTATACTGGGACCTTCTGGTTGTGACATGATGCCATTTGATCCACGTCTGGCCGCCCCACCTGTCCACTAGTAGTTGGAACACTTCTGGATGCCCAGTGACTCGTGTGCACATCCTGATGACTGAGGAAGTCTGCTTCCCAGTTGAGGAGGCCTGGTATGAACGCAGCTGAAATGGTCAGAGATGACATTCGGCCCATTTAGTATTATGGCTACCTCTTGCATTGCCCTTTTGCTGAGACTGCCTCCTTGGTGATTGATATATGCCACTGTTGTGGGGTTGTCTGATTAAATTTGCACAGGCCTGCCTTGGAGAATGCTGCGTGCCAGTGTCAATGCTTTGTATACTGCCCTCAGTTCCAGTACATTGATTGGTAACCGAGACTCTGCCAGGCTCCATCTCCCTTGAAATGAGTGTTGCTCCGTTACAGCTCCCCAGCCGCGAAGCCTGACATCTATAGTGAGAAGCACCCAATTTGGGATCCAGAAGGGATGACCATTGCTGTGGGGCCACCAAGTATATGATAGGCAAACATTTGGAGTCAGAGTTATCTGCCTTTTGATCTGATGAGGTCATTCCATTTGGCTAGAATCAACCTTTTTAAAGGGCGAGAGTGAAATTGGGCAAATTCTACCATGTTGAATATAGATTCCATCAGGCGGAGGACTTGCATGGCCGAGGGAATTGACACCTGAGGATGGTGAAGGAACCGCTGTATTTTGGGGGTAATTCAGACCTGATTGCTCGCTAGCTGTTTTTTGCAGTCCTGCATTCGCATAGTCTCTGCCCACTGAGGAGTGTATTTTAGCTGTGCAAGTGTGCGATCGCATGTGCAGCTGAGCAGTACAAAAAAAAACTTTGTGCAGTTTCTGAGTTGCCCAGGACTTAATCAGCCGCTGCAATCACTTCAGCCTGTCCGGGGCCGGAATTGACGTCAGACACCCGCCCTGCAAACGCTTGGACACGCCTGCGTTTTTCCAACCACTCCCTGAAAATGGTCAGTTGCCACCAACAAACGCCTTCTTCCTGTCAATCTCCTTGCGATTGGCTGTGCGAATGGATTCTTCGTAAAACCCATCGCACAGCAACGATCCGCTTTGTAGCCGTGCGACGCGCCTGTGCATTGCAGTGCATACGCAGTTCTGATCTGATCGCAGTGCTGCAAAAAACGCTAGCAAGCGATCAGGTCTGAATTACCCCCATGTCCCATAGTTTCGATATTTTGTTCATTGGTAGAAACAGTAGTTGATTTTGAGAGTCTAGCAGGGCTCCCAGATGTACCATCCTTTGGGACAGTATGAGTGAGGACATTTTCCTGTTAATAAGCCACCCGTGACTACGTAGGAAGACTATTGTTGTTTGTAATTTGCTGAGAAATACCTCCTGTGAACTGGCCAGGAGCAGTATGTTGTCCAAACAAGGAAGTATCCTGATTCCCTGATGACGCATGTGTGCTGCCATGACTTTTGTAAATATTCTGGGCAGGACAAACAGCAGCGCCTGGAACTGATAGTGTTTGTTTAGGTTAGCAAACATCAGGTATTATTGATATGACAGTGCAATAGGTATATGAAGATATGCATCTTGTATGTTCAATGACACCATGAAATCCCCTAGCTCCATTGCTAGAACTATGGAGCGTAGGGTTTCCATGCAAAACTTGGAAACTTTCACAAATCTGTTAAGAGATTTGAGATTGAGGATAGGTCTGCATGTCCCATTTGGATTTGGTACCAAGAACAGGGATGAATAATAGCCCCTTCCTTTTTGAGCCTGAGGAACTGGCACTATTACCTATTACTACTGACGGGAGGAGTGACTGAACCACTTTTTGAAGTAGCCAAGACTTTTGTGTCTGATGGAAAGCTCGTGCAAAAATACTGCTGAGGGGGGTGTCCTTTGAAAGAGATGGCATACCCATGAGAGACTACATCTTGCGCCCAAGCATCTGAAGTGGTCTTGGATCCAGACTTGTGTGAAGTGAAGAAGTCGGCCTCCAACCCTGAGGTCCCCCAGGGGGAGGCCCATCCTGTCAGGCTGTGGGTTTTTCCGGTTTTGCTGGGGGTTGTCTTGCTGCCCATGGCTGCTTAGTCTTTGGCTTAGCAAACTTTGAGGCATTTGATTGCCTAGGAAACGCTTGTCCTTTCGATTTTCCTTCTGGGCGAAAGGTATGAAAATTTGAGCTCTTAGGCCGTAGGGTAGAAGCTGAAGTGAGAAAAGCTGTTTTGGCAGCCGATAAGGATGCCACTGTTTTGTTTAGTTTTTCTCAGAACAGAACATCTCTCGTAAAGGGTAGTACTTCCAGAGTTTTCTTGGAGTCTAAATCTGCTTTCCAAGAGCGTAACCAAATAATGCGTCTTGCAAGCACTGATGTTGCCGATGCTTTAGCTGCCAACACATGAGCATCAGATAGTGCTTCCCCAATGTAAGAAGTCACTTTCTTCATGCAATCCAAACATATTCTGCACTCTTCTGATATAACTAGAGGCAATTCCTCCTCTATTGCCTGCAACCAAGATTCAATAGCTTTTGCTGCCCATGAGGCTGCTATTGTAGGCCTATTTACAGCATCCGTCAGTGAAAAGAATGACTTGAGGCAATTTTCATTGCGTCTGTGTTTTTTTTGTAATGATGAAATGGTTGTGATGGGATGCGGTTACATTGCCGGCAGTTGGGATCCCGGCTAACAGGGGCTATTCCCACTCATGGGTGTCCACAACACCCATAGAGTGGGAATAGAATGTGGCGAGTGCAGTGAGCCACCGAGCCAGCAAGGGGATTCGTTGCACTCACCTTCCCTCCTGCCGGCACTCTGGCGGACTGGATCCCGGCGTCGGTATGCTGACCGCCGGCATCCCATACCCAACCCACTGTGATAGGTAAGGTAGATGTTTTTACCAAATGTGTGATATGAGAATCCACTGGAAGAGAGTCTCCCACCTCGCACTATCCTCCAAAGGGATAGGATAGCGAAATAAGAGTCGTTTAGACAGAGAAAACTTTTTACCAGGGGTATTCCAATGTATTCCAAATGTTCCTGTCTAATTTCCACCAAATGGTAAGAATGTGGAAATTCTGATGTGATTATTTTCTGTCGTTTAAATACATCAGATTTCCTAGCAACAGCCACAGGCTCATCTTCAGATAACTGAAGGATCTGTTTAATTGCCAGTACATCTACAGTAATAGAAGCCTCCTCCTCTGCTACACGTGAAACCATGAAATAGAGCGTATTCTCTTCACCTTCCTCCTCAGATGACTCAACTGAAACTGATATAATAGTGGACTGAGAGGAAGTTGCATTATTTTTAGTTAATCTAGAATACTGTTTGTTCCCTGGCAACATCTTTTGAAAAGCTATAGATGTCTGTGCCAGACTTTGAACTGAACTTACCAGAGTTTCCACCCACAGTGGATTTGTATCTGAGGCTGGTACTGGCATAGGCTCCATGGGCTGGTGTAAGTCTGTCCACCAGGGAACACCAATAACTGTGTAAAGGAAGCCCATGGAGGTTCCTGTGTAGATACAGGAGTAGTTGACTGACCAGGAGGTGTATAACTTTTAACACATAGTCCATCTTGTACAACATCCTGTGCAGACATCCCCACAGAACACATTTTACATGAAAGCAATAATGGGGTTTCTGACTGTTTGCGACCTTTTCCTTGTTAGACATAACTACAAAATTTGTGTGTCACGCACTTTTATGGCAACAGTAACTGTATAACAAAGTGTAGTATGTGACAAAGTCAGCACTGCTGCTCAGAATATCCCTGAAAGCACCAGTATAATATTATAAGGAAAAGTGATAGACAAGTCACATACAATGCAGATAAACACACACTAATATAACTGCAATGAGCACTTGAATCAACTACTATGAGGATATGAGTGTTTGTAAAAACCTGGCTCCTTGGAGATGTTTTTACAGGGAGACTGAGCCCAGCATTCCCAGAGACCTTGCTTGCTGCATGCTGAAGATGGTCTCTGAGGGAAGGAGGGAGTGTTTACAGCTCAAAGGTGGGAAATCTGCAGTAGACCGACACCCAAAGCTGGGGAGGGGCTACAGGTTGAGCGCCACCTCCCCTTGCTGGTACCCCAGGTACTAAAGGCCTTTATAAATGTAGCGTATACACTAAAACCTGTGCCTTATATGCCCTGGGGTTCTAGTGGAATCCCTGACCAAAGCCAGTGTCCACGCCAACGCCTCGGTCAGTCTCCTGGGACATGCAGCGGACAGCAATTTAAATGCGGGTCCTTTAAGATGGGACCCTCTTACATGCACCCATATGCCAGCCACGCAGTCCTGGGGTCCCCACAATAAGCGGTACTAGACGAGGTGTGTAGCCCCTGCCACAAGTACCCCTCTTGGCATTGGCCATGCGCGAGTTTAGGCACCAGCCAGGGGTGATGGAGCTGTAGAACTGAAGTCTGCAGACTTCAAGCACTGACAAGCTCATAGAAAGAAAGAACAATTCAAATCATAGGGCTGCTATAGCAGCCCCCGTAAAGGTGCATTCCAGCTTCCAGCCTGTACCAACAAAAAACTGACCTGCCTGAGCATGGGAGGAGGGGTTATACGGGAGAGGAGCAGAGCATTCTGGGAAGCGGGAAAGCTTTACCGTTTGGTGTCCGGACTCTTATCCAGCACCTACAACCCATCCCCCCCCTCCCCGATGTTCTCCCTGTGAAGCCCAATGAATCCCAAAGAAAGCTAAGAATTCTTCAGATGTGTCATCATAGTACACTTATCCTTTTTGTGCCATATGCCGGCTTGTAATAAAAAAGATAAGGGGTTCATCTTATCTTTTTATTACAAGCCGGCATGTTCATCCATTTCACCATATGACCAGATGATTATGGTATTATGGTTTATATGTTCTGAAAATAAACCACTATCCGAGGAGAGAACGGCACTGGGACTAGCATTTGCTGTGCGGCTCGGGTGCGATGCAAAGCCCGACACTGTAGCATAGAGGGAAAAGCAACCAGACGGCTGCAGGAGATCTGAGCGCTTGAGGCAGCGCCGGCAGCCCGATCCGGGAACGTGCTGCACAAGGAACGACTTACGTGCAGTGTGGAGCTCGACAATATAGAGGAAGCACATCACGGGACGGCTGCAGGTGAAACGAGCGCCTGAAGCGGCGCTGGCAGCTGTGTCCGGGAGTGGGGCATTGCGGAGCATAAAATAACGAGGTGAGCACTATACTATATATACCTCGTCTGTGTGGAACTGTTGCCTATAAGCTCCTTCATCATCAAATAAATATCTCCATTTCCATGGATAAACATTACTTTGCTCCCCCCATGCTACAGTGATTAAGAAGATTTCACACAGTGATTTTCACGGGATAAGTCAATATATATTCTGGTCATTAAGCAGTTTATATTCACCTGATTTCCTGATATGTCCACATAAAAAGGAATTGCTACCAGTGGACGGGAAGAGTGACCACGTTTATAAAATTGGGTACACGCACGAGTACAATAAATCGTCTATGTATTAAGCCTTGAGAGAGATAAAGTGGCCAGAGATAAAGTACCAGGCAATCAGCTAACTACCATGTTATGGGCTTTGTGTCTATTTACAAAACCTTGGAGAGAGATAAAGTGGATGGAAATAAAGTCTCAGAATCAAACTCCCATGTTACAGGTTGTGTTTAAAAAATAACAGTTAGGAGCTAGTTAGTTGGTACTTTATCTCTCACCAGAACTTAGTACAGACACCCCAGTCACTTATAGTATCCTAGGCACTTTTGTTGCAAAGTAATTGATGTAAAGTCACAGAATACGCACACTGATCCATGGTGCAGGTCACATGTAATGGCCCTCCATCTTTCCTTAAAAAAAAAAAAATCCAGGATAGCGTCTGAGTTGCACAAAGCAGAGGCAAGCAATGCCAGCGCCAGCATGCAGGGTAACCCATGTATTGTACTTTTGTTGCATTAGTGATGCGAATGAGACACATTTTGTGACTGAGGGGTGAAGGATGAAGAGTGAAGTGAAGAATGAAGTGGCTTAATGGCAAATTCCATGGTGTGCCAAACGGGGCTCTTGGCGCGATTTTATGACAGGTGTAAGTGGACATATCTGTATGAAATGCAACTGCATTAATGTTTGAATGTTACAAACAGAGGTGTAATCTATTAATTTGGACTATACTATTTAATACAGATAGTCAAAAGAAGGGGGGGGGGGGGGGGGACTCAGTTACCTGTGGTAAGTTACCGCAGGTGAAAAAGGGTGGTAGCCTCGGGCTTTAACATCTGTTGCTATTTAATTGCACTTCCCTTTTCAACAGAGACCCTGATTAATGCCTATTAAATTAACGTAATAATGGACGTTAACACGGGTTAACAGGAGTTAACACACAGAATGCATGAAAAGGTCATGGATGTGTGTTAAAAGGGTCGCGGCACCCGTTAACCCGCTCGTTATCAGGGATTTTTATTTCTGCCTCTGTTCAAAGGCGTAAAAAAAAATCCCCAATAAGTGCTGCTGGCGGTGGCTACTTATAAAGCCCTGGGGGATGAATAAAAGTACTGTGGCTAATTAAATTCCTCCAGCTATATTCCAGTTTTAATATTATATACAATAAGTCAATTTAGACAATTATTTCTTCCTCATAGTGTATAAGTTTGTAAGTAGCAACTATTGTACTGCAGGACCTTTGTATTCACGTATTTGGCTCGAACTTTAAATCACTTACAGTATGAGCAGCTTAATTACTGTACTCTGCAAATGTTTTAATGAACTTACATCAAAATAGAGGCTCACTGAATTATCGTTTACCTATTGGTCCTCTAGCGAACAAAACTTTTATAGATTATATAAATCTATTTTACATACCTAAATCTATTACATATAACATAAATAGAAAGTGTATATTACCTGTGAAAAGACTGCCTAATGAATGTGTATATTAAAAAAATCTTAAATAGCAGGTACCTCCATTTGGTGGCCAGTAACACCAGAAATATATTTTCTCATTAAACCTCTATTCTGAAGGATATCAACATTTGACAATCAGATAACGGATTTATGCTGAGTACATCCATAATACAGGCAACTTTTTTTGGGGCACTGCACCTAAAATTTCTTGATTATTTTTGATTAGTACTGGGTAACATCAGAGTTACTCTATAGGAGTTACTGTGTGTAAAGGTGATCATCAGGTAAAAAAAATATATTTTGCCCCTGAATATATGTATACAGTAATTTGTTTGATACAGTCATATATAATATGTAAGGATCACTATAGTATACAAAATAATGGGGACATAATTGTCTGGATTTATTTAAAATCACACATATACAATGTAAACTATGCATTATAAATGATAGTTCTGTGAATAATAAACAATTTTCTCATTAGGAATTACATAAAAATTTGAACTGAAAATGGGATATAGTCAAAATACAAATCAAAAACTTTAGTCACTGAACGTATAATCAAAATATCTTTTTCATTATTTTCTGGAATAATGTGTCTTTATTTAGTAACCTTTCAAATCAGATATGTATATCATATTTGTCAGCACCTTATAATTTTTTTTTAGTACTGTAAAGATATAGGCAGGGGCTAATACTGTATTTGTGCTGTTTCAATCTTTATAGCGTTTAATGTACTTTTTATTCCTTCTGTTCCCATGCCTCTCTGTCTTGTGTCCCTATTACCCCATGTATGTGTTCATCCATTAGCCTATATATTCTGAACTATAATCTTACCCAGGTAAATACAGGTGTGCTGTGACCTGGCACCTAGTGATGTCATGTTATGTTATTGTAGGAGGATGCCAGTCTGGTATGAGGTTATTACAGGTTATCATTGCTATGCCTATTAAGTCCATCTATTACCCTTATATGGTCACAAGGAAATACATTTGAGGACCAGGTAATGTCTCTTTGAAGCTTCTCTTCCACAGGGGACAATCAGGACTTAAACCAATTTCCCTGTCATTGTTCCTTCTGTTTACTGTCTTCTGTTCCATCCTGGTCTCTCACAGACAACGCAGAGCCTGACCCAGCATGTGGTCAGCAGGAGAAGACCAGCTGTGGGAGGGAGTAGGGAAATACCTGAGGTGGGATACCACCAATCAGGAACCTGCGTCTCCTCCCAAGGTGAGCGCGGCATGATGGGCATTTGGAAGGTTTTAAAAGAGGTTGCGCAGGTCAGCTCCGGATGTTAGTCGCAGGACTTTGGCTAAGGGGTGATTCTCTGCCAGGGTACCTTGTGGAACGCATCAACAGTGCTGTGTGGACTTATATGTACTTACTACTGTATGGACTAATCTGCTATCACTGCTGTGTGGACTCAGTGATAGTTCTGCTGTATGGACTTGTTTATCTGGAACTTCTGCACGGAATTGCTGTGGACCTAAATCCTCTACTGGGACTTACTATCTGGACTGCTACCTGTATACTGTTTCTGGGCTATATTTACTTCTGCTTCCTGTGAATGATCTACTACTGTGTGCTGTGAGAAATAAACCATCACTTTAGATTCATCGGCTCTGTGTCTGAGTGATTAGAAGAACCCCGTATCTTCACAAGTACTATTATGCACTTTATTTCAGTTAATTCAGATAAGCAAATGATTTTCTGAAGGAACACATAGGGGTCTATTCAATTGAAGTCGGAATTGCCACCAAGTCGGAAAGAATCAGACAGGCATTGAATAGACCCCCTTAGTATCTATGTACTAATCTTTGGAGAAAGATAAAGTGGAGTGAGATTAAGCACCAGCCAGTCAGCTCCTTTCATTTTTCAAACACAGGGGTAGATGTATGAAAAAGCATTTTACATTCCATCAATGTTCGGACACACTTCAACGCATTATCCTGGTGAACTGGGTACACACAGTTAGGAGCTGGTTGGTTGATACTTTATCTCTATCCACTTTAACTCTCTCCAGGGCTTAGAACATAGACTCCTTAATGATTGGTACATATTTGGTCTTCACTATCTATAAGGCACCATTCTATATTATCAGGGGCGTAACTGCCAGAGACAACGGAGTCAGTTGCCGCTGGGCTCCAGCCCTAAAGGGGCTTCCTCCATCGCCCCCTGGCCATTCTGTGCCCTTCCTACTAAATAGACAAAAGCGCTGCCAGCGGGGGCTGGCAGTTTGTACATTCCATGCCGTAACACCCTTCTTTCCACCTTTTTCAAAACCCAGCCCGGCAGCCTCGCCGCCACCACCGCTAGCTGCAGCACTGCCAGCGGTGGGGTGCCCCTAGCATCTTCTCACACTGCAGATAGCCGGGCGGCACTGCAGCTGCCTGCCTGATTGCTCCGCCCCCTCCCGGCTCCCAAGCGCCTCTGCTGCCCTGTGATCCAGGAGCCGGCTGCTAGGAAGAAGTGGCCGAGCTTCAGACAGTGGCGGAGGAAAGTCATGATAACAGGGAGTCGAGAGACAGACATATGGGACGGGGACTGCGCCGGGTGCAGTGCTGGTAAGCGGCTCTGTTTATCCTGTTGCTAGGTAATGTAACAGAGAGAGTGGGACTGGAGGTACAGCATACAGTATAAGTTACTGTATATATAGAGAGCGAGGCCGAGCTGCCAACTACCTCCTCCAAGTCCCACCATTGTTGAATTCAGGGCTGTGTACTGGTCCTGTCTCCCCACTCTCCTGTCCCTGTCACCCCTGTCCTGTCGCTGTCACCTCTGTGCCAGCCCTGTCTCCCCCCTCTTTCCTGGCCCTTCTGTCCTGCCCATCACCCCTGTCCTGTCCCTGCTGTCCTGCCCATCACCCCTGTCCTGTCCCTGTCACCGCTGTCCTGCCCCTGTCCTGTTGCTGTCACCTCTGTGCGGGGTATGGATCATTAGGTCGACAAGACTTAGGTCAACAGTCATTAAGTCGACCACTATTGGTCGACATGCATTAGGTCAACATGGTCACTAGGTCGACATGGCCATTAGGTCGCCATGGAAAAAGGTCAACATGAGTCTTTTAAAAACTTTTTTGGTGTTGTTTTCTTCGTAAAGTGACGGGGGAACCCCAATTAGTGCACAGTGTCCCCTCGCATGGCTCGCCATGTTTCGGGCAAGGTGCCTCGCTCCGCTACCGTTGCGCTCGGCACAGGTTACCGTTCTCAATTGTAGTCTACGTGGATCGTAAAGTATGAAAAAGTAAAAAAAAAAAATTAAAAAAAGAAGTGAAAAACTCATGTCGACCTATTGAACTGTCGACCTAGTACATGTCGACCTAATGACTGTAATCCTCTGTGCCAGCCCTGCCTCCCCTCTTTCCTGGCCCTTCTGTCCTGTCCCTGCTACCCCTGTCCTGTCCCTGCCACCACTGTGCCAGTCCCTGTCACCACTGTGCCAGTCCTGCCTCCCCTCTTTCCTGGTCTCTCTGTCCTGTCCCTATCACCCCTGTCCTGTCACCCTTGCCCTGTCCCTGTCACCCCTTTCCCTGTTACCTCTGTCCTGCCCCCGTCACCCCTGTCCTGTCCCTGTCACCTCTGTGCCAGCCCTGTCTCCCCTTTTTCCTAGCATTCCTGTCCCCTCTGTCCTGCCCCTGTCATCTCTGTGCTGGCCCTGACTCTCCTCTCTTCTGTCCTGTCACCCCTGTGATTGCCCTGTCTCCCCTCTCTTCTTTCCCTATCACCTCTCTCCTGACCCTTCTGTTCTGTCCCTGTCTGCTCTGACCTTGTCCTGTCACCCCTGCCCAATCCCTGCCACCCCTATCCTGTCCCCGTCACCTCTGTCCTGGTCCTGTTATCCCCTCTCTCTGTCCTTTGGTTCTGTCCCTGTCCCCTCTGTCCTGGTTCTGTTATCCCTCTCTCTGTCCTTTGGTTCTGTCCCTGTCCCCTCTGTCCTGGTACCTCTGTCATTGTTCTGCCCCTGTCACTTCTATCTTGTCCCTGTCATCGCTGTCCTGGCCCTGTCACCCCTCTGTTCTGTACTGTTCTCACCACTGTCTCCTCTGTCCTGGCCCTGTCACCTCTGTCATTGTCGTGTTCCTGTCACCACTCTCTTGTCCCTGTCACCTCTATCTTGGTTCTCTATCTTGGCCCTGTCATTTCTGTTCTTCTCCACTTTACTGTCCCTGTCATCTCTGTATTGACCCTGTCACCTCAGTCCTGTCCCTGACACTTCCCTCCTGTCTCCTTTGTTCTGTCCTGGCCCTGTCACCCCTGTCCTATTCCTGACCCCTCTGTTTATCCTGGCCACACCATACTGTCTCTGTCATCTCAGTACTTGCCCCATCACACCTCTCCTGGCACTGTTCCTCCCGGTCCTGTCACCTTTGTCCTAGCCCCAAATTATGTATAATTTATTTATTTTTTGTTCAAGGGGTAGGGCACCAAGCTCTAACTTGCCTCCGGGCGACAAGGATGAATTTACGCCACTGTATATTATGTCAGATTCAAAATTACAGATTCAAAATTTGCGTTTCATTGTGCTTTTCCACCACACAACTTGTGAATACAAAACTGTATCTGATAGGGTCTCTTACAAAGTAACAATTTCAATTTGCTATGAAATTACATTGAGCATTTTTCCAAAATACAGCAGACAATATTTGAAAAAGGGAGTGGGACATCCTGTCCATATCGTAACGTAACAATGGAAATTTGGATCAGTTGTGTTTTTAATGGTCATTTAAGGCTTCTGAGTACTAGGAGGAAAAGAACAGTTTCAGCAAGAATCCAATGAACAGAAGAAGACAGTAATGGTTAAGTCTTTTTAAATAAGCTGGGACATTACACTAGGGAAACGAAAAAAATTACACGTATATTGAGTGCATCTGCTTAGTTCTTTAAACAAACAATAACATAAGAGACAAAGACTATCTGATTTCTTATACCCATGACTGAAAAGTTGACCAAAGAATGAACACAGCAAATGTTGCTTTGTGATAACTGATATTGAATAAAATGCAAATCTGAATGGAGAAATATACAAATAACAGCCAACACAGCTGCGGGCTCTAGATTGATATCCAAATGTCAAAGGCAATTCCTTTTTCAGCCTCCACCCAGTGCTGGAATGTAGTGATAATGAAGACTATGGGGGTCATTCTGAGCTGATCGCTCGCTGCAGTTCTTCGCAGCGCAGCGATCAGGTCAGAACTGCGTATGCGCTGGCGCATGGCTGACAGCCGACGGTTGTTGTTGTCTTGCGATCGCCTCTGCCTGATTGTCACTGGAACTGGAGGGGGCGGCACGGCGGTGTTTGACCGCCGTTTTGTGGGCACGGTACGGCCAACGCAGGCGTGGCCGGACCGTGCGGGGAGCGGGCCGCAGCAGCTGCATGACGTCACACGCAGCAGCTGTGACCCGGGCAGCGACGAGTAGCTCCCGGCCAGCACGCAAAAGCTGAGCTGGCCGGGAGCTACTCCTGAAGTGCAAAAGCATCGCCGCTGTGCAATGCTTTTGCACTTCTGCGACGGGGCAGGGACTGACATGCGGGGCAGGCTAGCCCTGTGCTGGGCATCCCCCCACGTCTGTGTTCCTGATCGCAGCTGTGCTAAATTTAGCACAGCTACGATCAAGTCGGAATCACCCCCTATGAGACTTAATAAAAAAAAACTCTATTCCCAGAGCCTTTGTGAATTTTTATCATCACCAGGAAGAATACAAATGCAGAGCCCTAGTTACTAATTCCTCTCTTCCTGCCATTACAACCATGGCGTCACATGCTGCCCAAGTGAGTGGGTAGACTTGCGGTGTAAGGGTATAAAATGCCTGAAGATCATGATGCAGGGAATGAAGACCATTACTGACCACAGTAAAATGGTATATCATAAACAATGTATCTTCGTATAATTCACTGCTATTTAATGGTTACATATACTCAATTCCAGTTAAAAGTTTATATAAAAAGGGTTCAAATGTATATATACTGTAGTAGGGTGAAATGTTTAATAGTTGATGTGTGGATGGATTTCATAGCATATACAGGATATGTGACTTTACCATGTTTACATGTTTATTATAAATTGAATTATGTATCTACAACATTTACCCTTTTATTATTGGATAAACATGCTGCTAGGGTGCAAAATGTTTTTATATATTATCATTAAGTGTTATGTCAATGGTTGAGACTCACCTGCCCTACAAAGACGTTTATTAACCTATGATTATTATTTTATCACGTCATATGACATATCTGAGAGCGCGATTCAATTAGATGAACGGGTGATGCAGTTTTGACAGCATTTGAACTTGCAGCCTCATAGGGGTGAGCAGGAAAATGCACAAAGGCCCTAATTCAGATCGGATTGCAGCAGCAAATTTGTTAGCTAATGGACAAAACCATGTGCACTGCAGGTGGGGCAGATATAACATTTGCAGAGAGATTTACATTTGGGTGGGTTATATTGTTTCTGTGCAGGGTAAATACTGGCTGCTTTATTGCTAGAGTGCAATTTAGATTTCAGTTTGAACACACCTCACCCAAATCTCTCTCTGCACATGTTATATCTGCCCCCCCCCTGCAGTGCACATGGGGGGTAATTACAAGTTGATTGCAGCAGGAAATTTTTTAGCAGTTGGGCAAAACCATGTGCACTGCAGGGGGGGCAGATATAACATTTGCAGAGAGAGTTAGATTTGGGTGAGTTATTTTGTTTCTGTGCAGGGTAAATACTGGCTGCTTTATTTTTACACTGCAATTTAGATTGCAGATTGAACTCACCACACCCAAATCTAACTCTCTCTGCAAATGTTGTATCTGCCCCCCTGCAGTGCACATGGTTTTGCCCAACTGCTAAAAATTTTCCTGCTGCGATCAACTTGGAATTACCCCCATGGTTTTGCCCATTAGCTAACAAATTTGCTCCTGCGATTAAGTCTGAATTAGGCCCAATGTTAGGCTGACATATGTACAGTTCATACAGGCCCTGTACAATGCACCGGAACGTGTGTACATCTGAATGAACTGAACCTATACCAGACTCTCCAACATGACCCGCCCCACTAGGTACAAAATGCTCTGTTTCTGGACTTCCCTCTTCATTTATGATTTCCATCACCTTTGTTGAACTAGTTAAATGATAAAAAAGCTGTTTCTTCACAGGTGATGGCAATAATAAATTAAGAGGGAAGTCCAGAAACAGAGCATTTTGTACCTAGTGGGGCGGGTCATGTTGGAGGGTATGCTATACTATAGGAGTTTTTTTGGACCACGCATATTTCACAGGCATTCCAGGGCTAATATATTGCTTATGAACTGCCACAGACATACAAATAATCTAAAAATAAAATCTATTTATGTGAAATATATTTGTGATTATAAATAACTTACCTTAGCATTATATGGGCGGTATTCAAATTATATATCACGTCATGGGTTCAATTCCCACCATGGCCCTAACTGTGTGGAGTTTGTATATTCTCCCATGCTTGCGTGGGTTTCCTCCCATATTCCAAAAATATACTGGTAGGTTAACTGGCTCCCAACAAAATTAACCTTGGTGTGAATGTGTGTGCATGTGCATGTGGTAGGGAATATAGATTGTAAACTCCACTGGGGCAGAGACTGATGTGAATGGCCAAATATTCTCTGTAAAGCGCTGCGGAATATGTGTGTGCTACATAAATAACTGTTAATAAATAATAAAGAACTGAGGAGGAAATGTGTATACTTGCATACAGGTTATCTGTTTCTACATGGTTCAGTGCTATCATTAGGCCCAAATTACGATATGTCAGATCTGAACAAACAGTAAGTGCACAGATCTGTATTTTTAGCAAATAGTGAAGAGTCTTCCTGCTTGATCTACTGCTGGCCCTGGAGATTCCTCCCAGCTATATTGTGTTTGGGAAAGAGAAGAAGTTACTCAATGGGAGGAAGAGAGACTTTGCTAAACATATGAGGGACCTGCCAAAGCCTGCTTGATTTAGCACAGTGGTGTCAAGCCGCGGCACTTACCGTCCGGGTCCGGTCGGCTGGCTGTGGCGCTGGGCTGCGGGTAGTGCGGAGCGGTCGGCTGCAGGAGTGACTACTTCCAGGATGCGGGACCTAGTGGTCAAAGCTTCCCTGTGTGTCTGCACTATGGGGGTGGCCATGATGGAGACCAAAGCGCAGCACCAATGAGCGTGATGGGTGAGTGACAGCAAATCCTGATTCCCTGCTGCCTATAAGTAGGCTGGGATTTTTGCATTCTGTGCCAGTGCTTTGTTGCAGTTACTCTGTGCCTTAGCTCTGTGCTCCCAGCGCTTGTTCTGCGCATCTCCGGTTTATTGGTCCCGTCTGGCTCTCAGAGTTCTTCGCCGACTCTCGCCGTACAACGCCCGCCAGCACTTCCGTGTGCGGTCACAGTCGCCCGCTTTCCCATCGGTGCCTTCGGATTCCGCAGGATCCCCGTGGTGGTTCGCCAGCGTCCAGTTTTCACAGTTCTTCATCTACGTCTTTAAATCATCCAGCATCCAGTTTTCACAGTTCTTCATCCACGTCTTCAAATCATCCAGCATCCAGTTTTCTCAGTTCTTCATCCTCGTCTTCATACCCTCCAGCAACCAGTCTTCACAGCTCTTCAGCCTTGCCTATCGCATCATTCTACAAACTCGTCTTCATAATTCTTCAGTCTCGTCCTTATATCAACTTACGAACATCCTTCACAGTTATACAACCTCGGCTTCCTATCAGTCAGTGACTCGCTTCCCAGCAGTTTCCCAGTCCTGAATTAATTAGCACCAGCTCCCTGCAGTCTCATTCATATCTGTTGTCCTCAATAAATATATGAAAAGGAATTACCTTCGTCCTCCTTGTTTCCAGCACTCAGGGGCATCTGCTCCTTCGGTTGGACTGAGTCCAACGGTTCCACAAACACCACCTGCCCTGACAAATGGAAAGTGATACCACAACATATTCACCTGTCTGGTGTTGATTCTTGTTTCTATTTGGCACACAGCAGCATCTATTTACTCTGGGTAGTGCTACCTTTTGTACCACCACTGGTGTCTCTTAGCAGAAATAGTAAAACAAGAAGAAAAAAGAAAAAACATAAAAAAAAAGGAAAAAAACTAAACAGGGAAGGCTACACAGAAACAAGAGAATATATTTAATAAAAAAATATTGTTTCAAAAATAGCTTCTTAAACCTAACCCCATTGAAGGGGTATCCGTAAGAAAGGCAAAACCAGAGGATAAAAAATACATAAATAAAAAAATAAAAAAGGACTAGATTGTTGAAAGTCCCCAGAAAGGTAAAGTAGTCTATCTGGGCACAGCTGGAATTATTTTCCTATCTTTAAAATTGTGGTTCTCGGGGGTTACTCAAGGTTAAGGCCTAATTCAGTAAGGATTGCAAATTCTGCTAATTAGCAGAATTTGCAATCCTTTGGATCGCATGCTGAGGGCCGCCCATCACAGGGCACGGCCGTACGGCATGCTGACCGCCGCCCCCCCTCCCCCCTTGATAAAGCAGAAAATAAGAATTTACTCACCGGTAATTCTTTATCTCGTAGTCTGTAGTGGATGCTGGGTACTCCGTAAGGACCATGGGGAATAGACGGGCTCCGCAGGAGACTGGGCACTCTAAAAGAAAGATTAGGTACTATCTGGTGTGCACTGGCTCCTCCCTCTATGCCCCTCCTCCAGACCTCAGTTAGGGAAACTGTGCCCGGAAGAGCTGACACTACAAGGAAAGGATTTGGAATCCAGGGTAAGACTCATACCAGCCACACCAATCACACCGTACAACTTGTGATAACTATACCCAGTTAACAGTATGAACAACAAATGAGCCTCATGAACAGATGGCTCATAACAAAACCCTTTAGCTAAGCAATAACTATATACACGTATTGCAGAGAGTCCGCACTTGGGACGGGCTCCCAGCATCCACTACGGACTACGAGAAATAGAATTACCGGTGAGTAAATTCTTATTTTCTCTGATGTCCTAGTGGATGCTGGGTACTCCGTAAGGACCATGGGGATTATACCAAAGCTCCCAAACGACCGGGAGAGTGCGGATGACTCTGCAGCACCGAATGAGCAAACTCAAGGTCCTCCTCAGCCAGGGTATCAAACTTGTAGAATTTTGCAAACGTGTTTGATCCCGACCAGGTAGCAGCTCGGCAAAGTTGTAATGCCGAGACCCCTCGGGCAGCCGCCCAAGAAGAGCCCACCTTTCTCGTGGAATGGGCTTTGACTGATTTAGGATGCGGCAGTCCAGCCGCAGAATGTGCAAGTTGAATCGTGCAACAGATCCAGCGAGCAATAGTCTGCTTAGAAGCAGGAGCACCCAGCTTGTTGGGTGCATGCAGGATAAACAGCGAGTCAGTTTTTCTGACTCTAGCCGTCCTGGAAACATAGATTTTCAGGGCCCGGACTACGTCCAGCAACTTGGAATCCTCCAAGTCCCGAGTAGCCGCAGGCACCACAATAGGTTGGTTCAAATGAAACGCTGATACCACCTTAGGGAGAAATTGGGGACGAGTCCTCAATTCTGCCCTGTCCATATGGAAGATCAGATAGGGGCTTTTACATGACAAAGCCGCCAATTCTGACACACGCCTAGCCGAAGCCAAGGCCAAAAGCATGACCACTTTCCATATGAGATATTTCAACTCCACGGTCTGGCTCAAACCAATGTGATTTTAGGAAATCCAACACAACGTTGAGATCCCAAGGTGCCACTGGGGGCACAAAAGGGGGCTGAATATGCAGCACTCCCTTAACAAACGTCTGAACTTCAGGCAGTGAAGCCAGTTCTTTTTGAAAGAAAATAGTCAGGGCCGAAATCTGGACTTTAATGGATCCCAATTTTAGGCCCATAGTCACTCCTGACTGTAGGAAGTGCAGAAATCGACCCAGCTGAAATTCTTCTGTTGGGGCCTTCATAGCCTCACACCAAGCAACATATTTTCGCCATATGCGGTGATAATGTTTTGCTGTCACATCCTTCCTAGCTTTTATCAGCGTAGGAATGACTTCAACCGGAATGCCCTTTTCCATCAGGATCCGGCGTTCAACCGCCATGCCGTCAAACGCAGCCGCGGTAAGTCTTGGAACAGACAGGGCCCCTGCTGTAGCAGGTCCTGTCTGAGAGGCAGAGGCCAAGGGTCCTCTGAGATCATTTCTTGTAGTTCCGGGTACCAAGTCCTTCTTGGCCAATCCGGAACGATGAGTATAGTTCTTACTCCTCTCTTTCTTATTATCCTCAGTACCTTTGGTATGAGAGGAAGAGGAGGGAACACATAAACCAACTGGTACACCCACGGTGTCACTAGAGCGTCCACAGCTATCGCCTGAGGGTCCCTTGACCTGGCGCAATATCTTTTTAGCTTTTTGTTGAGGCGAGACGCCATCATGTCCACCTGTGGCCTTTCCCAACGATTTACAATCAGCTGGAAGACTTCTGGATGAAGTCCCCACTCTCCCGGGTGGAGGTCGTGCCTGCTGAGGAAGTCTGCTTCCCAGTTGTCCACTCCCGGAATGAACACTGCTGACAGTGCTATCACGTGATTTTCCGCCCATCGGAGAATCCTTGTGGCTTCTGCCATCGCCATCCTGCTTCTTGTGCCGCCCTGTCGGTTTACATGGGCGACCGCTGTGATGTTGTCTGACTGAATCAGCACCGGCTGGTTTTGAAGCAGGGGTCTTGCCTGACTTAGGGCATTGTAAATGGCCCTTAGTTCCAGAATATTTATGTGTAGGGAAGCTTCCTGACTCGACCATTGTCCTTGGAAGTTTCTTCCTGAGTGACTGCCCCCCAACCTCGGAGGCTTGCATCCGTGGTCACCAGGATCCAGTCCTGTATGCCGAATCTGCGGCCCTCGAGAAGATGAGCACTCTGCAGCCACCACAGAGTGCTCACAGAGACACCCTGGCCCTCGGGGATAGGGTGATCAGCCGATGCATCTGAAGATGCGATCCGGACCACTTGTCTAACAGATCCCACTGAAAGATCCTTGCATGGAACCTGCCGAATGGAATTGCCTCGTAAGAAGCTACCATCTTTCCCAGGACACGCGTGCAGTGATGCACCGACACCTGTTTTGGTTTCAGGAGGTCTCTGACCAGAGATGACAACTCCTTGGCCTTCTCCTCCGGGAGAAACACCTTCTTCTGTTCTGTGTCCAGAATCATACCCAGGAACAGCAGACGCGTCGTAGGAACCAGCTGCGACTTCGGAATATTCAGAATCCAGCCGTGCTGTTGTAGCACTTCCTGAGATAGTGCTACTCCGACCAACAACTGCTCCCTGGACCTCGCCTTTATAAGGAGATCGTCCAAGTATGGGATAATTACAACTCCCTTCTTTCGAAGGAGTATCATCATTTCGGCCATTACTTTGGTAAATACCCTCGGTGCCGTGGACAGACCAAACGGCAACGTCTGGAATTGGTAATGGCAGTCCTGTACCACAAAACGGAGGTACACCTGGTGAGGTGGATAAATGGGGACATGTAGGTAAGCATCCTTGATGTCCAGTGATACCATGTAATCCCCCTCTTCCAGGCTTGCAATAACCGCCCTGAGCGATTCCATTTTGAACTTGAACTTCCTTATATAAGTGTTCAAGGATTTCAAATTTAGAATGGGTCTCACCGAACCGTCTGGTTTCGGTACCACAAACATTGTGGAATAGTAACCCCGTCCCTGTTGAAGGAGGGGAACTTTTATTATCACCTGCTGGAGGTACAGCTTGTGAATTGCCGCCAGTACTACCTCCCTGTCCTGGGGAGTAGCTGGCAAGGCTGATTTGAGGTAACGGCGAGGGGGAGACGTCTCGAATTCCAGCTTGTATCCCTGAGATACCACTTGTAGAACCCAGAGATCCACCTGTGAGCGAACCCACTGGTCGCTGAAGTTCCGGAGACGGGCCCCCACCGCACCAGGCTCCACCAGTGGAGCCCCAGCGTCATGCGGTGGACTTAGTGGAAGCAGGGGAGGATTTTTGTTCTTGGGAACTGGCTGTATGGTGCAGCTTTTTTCCTCTACCCCTGCCTCTGGGCAGAAAGGACGCGCCTTTAACCCGCTTGCCTTTCTGGGGCCGAAAGGATTGTACCTGATAATACGGTGCTTTCTTAGGCTGTGAGGGAACCTGAGGTAAAAATGTCGACTTCCCAGCTGTTGCTGTGGAAACGAGGTCCGAGAGACCATCCCCAAACAATTCCTCACCCTTGTAAGGCAAAACCTCCATGTGCCTTTTAGAATCCGCATCACCTGTCCACTGCCGAGTCCATAATACTCTCCTGGCAGAAATGGACATTGCATTAATTCTAGATGCCAGCCGGCAAATATCCCTCTGTGCATCTCTCATATATAAGACAACGTCTTTAATATGCTCTATGGTTAGCAAAATCGTATCCATGTCGTGGGTATCAATATTTTCTGACAGGGTATCGGACCAAGCTGCTGCAGCACTACACATCCAAGCTGAAGCAATAGCAGGTCTCAGTATAGTACCTGAGTGTGTATATACAGACTTCAGGATAGCCTCCTGCTTTCTATCCGCAGGCTTCTTTAAGGCGGCCGTAACCTGAGACCTTTGCCACCTTTTTTGACAAGCCTGTGAGCGCCTTATCCACCCTCGGGGATGTCTCCCAACGTAACCTGTCCTCTGGCGGGAAAGGGTACGCCATCAGTAACTTTTTAGAAATCACTAGTTTCTTATCGGGGGAAGCCCACGCTTCTTCACACACTTCATTCAACTCATCTGATGGGGGAAAAACCACTGGTTGCTTTTTCTCCCCAAACATAATACCCTTTTTAGTGGTACCTGGGTTAATATCAGAAATGTTCAACACATTTTTCATTGCCGTAATCATGCAACGGATGGCCCTAGTGGAATGTACATTAGCCTCGTCCTCGTCGACACTGGAGTCAGACTCTGTGTCGACATCTGTGTCTGCCATCTGAGGTAGCGGGCGTTTTTGAGCCCCTGATGGCCTTTGAGACGCCTGGGCAGGCACTGGCTGAGAAGCCGGCTGTCCCACAGCTGTTAAGTCATCGAACCTTTTATGCAAGGAGTTCACACTGTCGTGTAAAACCTTCCACATATCCATCCACTCTGGTGTCATCACACTTATCGGCACCTGCTCCGCCTCCACATAAGTCTCCTCATCAAACATGTCGACACAGCCGTACCGACACACCGCACACACACAGGGAATGCTCTGACTGAGGACAGGACCCCACAAAGTCCTTTGGGGAGACAGAGAGAGAGTATGCCAGCACACACCACAGTGCTATATAGTCAGGGATTTACACTAACACAAAGTGATTTTTCCCTATAGCTGCTTTACATATACAGTTTGCGCCTAAATTTAGTGCCCCCCCTCTCTTTTTTACCCTTTGAGCCTGGAAACTGCAGGGGAGAGCCTGGGGAGCTGTCTTCCAGCGGAGCTGTGAAGAGGAAATGGCGCCAGTGTGCTGAGGGAGATAGCCCCGCCCCCTTCTCGGCGGACTTCTCCCGCTCTTATATTTATATTATGGCGGGGGATTTTTGCACATATATAGTTTTTTAGACTATATTATGTGCTGTTTGCCAATGTAAGGTACTCTAATTGCAGCCCAGGGCGCCCCCAGCGCCCTGCACCCATCAGTGACCGGAGTATGTGGTGTCCATAGGGAGCAATGGCGCACAGCTGCAGTGCTGTGCGCTACCTTAATGAAGACCTGAGTCTTCAGCCGCCAATTTTCAGGATGTTCTTCTTGCTTCTGGCTCTGCAAGGGGGACGGCGGCGCGGCTCCGGGACCGGACGATCGAGGACGGGTCCTGTGTTCGATCCCTCTGGAGGCTAATGGTGTCCAGTAGCCTTAGAAGCCCAAGCTAGCTGCAAGCAGGTAGGTTCGCTTCTCTCCCCTTAGTCCCTCGTAGCAGTGAGTCTGTTGCCAGCAGATCTCACTGAAAATAAAAAACCTAACAAATACTTTCTTTACTAGAAGCTCAGGAGAGCCCCTAGTGTGCAACCAGCTCGGGCCGGGCACAGATTCTAACTGGGGTCTGGAGGAAGGGCATAGAGGGAGGAGCCAGTGCACACCAGATAGTACCTAATCTTTCTTTTAGTGCCCAGTCTCCTTACGGAGTACCCAGCATCCACTAGGACGTCAGAGAAATTGTGATTGCAGCGTAATTTCTGCTTCATCGCAGGAATTAGGGATGTGTCCTGTCAGCGCAGCTTAGCTGCACCCGCAGGAGGCCCACCACCATGTTCCCCATCGCAGCCACCGTGACCACGCCCCCGTTCGTGCCACACCATCCCCAAAACGTTCCGTCTCCACCCTGGAAATGGAGCGTTGACAGGCAGAAGCGATCGCATTTTCTGCCCCCCCTCCCCCCCCTGCGCCCGCGGGGTAATTCCGGTTGGATCACGATTTGCGATCCAACCTGAATTAGCCCCTAAACCCATGCTAGCTGCATATAGGAATGCTAATGATGGAATGGAAAGTGTTTGGTAGATATTGTCAATTGTGAAGTAGCTATTTATTTTATATTTATTTTTCCATAAGGACGTGGAATACTTCAAGACGATTCTAGGGGGTCCATTATATGTGAGCACACCCCCAAAATGGCATCATCCAGGGGGCATGGCCTAACATGCACAGATCACCCCCTCCCCCCCCCCCCCCCCCTTTTTGGACGCATGCACCTCCACCGCGCACAGAGGTTTCGGCTTCAACAATCCAAATGTGAGGCAGTATGCAGTAAGTCATGTATTGTGCTGTCTGACTATTCCAGATCAGTACGTCCTGCATGGTGTGCCCCCGCCCCCTACCCCCATCTGTATATTCTGCATTGGGCTGTCATATGTGTGCTCTGCAGACCCTGACTCACGGCCACTGCCAGTTCCTGACAACCTGGCATTCACTGATAGGTCACCTCCTTTCCCCATGTTTTTTATTGTGCACGCCCCTCCCTTCCCGGTGGATAGCTTATATTGGATGCCAAGGCCCTACTGCTCCACGTTCTGCCACTGATACATACCTCCCAACTTTGATCAGCGCTTGTCAGGACAAAGATATGCACAAAATTAGGAGGCGTGGTTCGAGGCAAGAGTGCATGACCTCGACCAGAAGGTTGCGCTGGACATCCATGACCCTATTTTCATCATGCTGGGTGCTTGCCCAGGACTCTGGGAGTTGCTGGAAAGCCCCCAGCCTTTCCCAGAGCTGGTCCAGTGTGTGTGTGTGTGTGGATGACAGGCATACATTTACCACTGCTCTGCCCACTGGATACAGTGACACTCGTCGGTGGAGTGCTAAGTACCTGAGCTATTAGGTAATGTGTACTGCTTACTGGCCCATACTACGTAATTTTGTATGTATAAAATAAAAAAGGCTAAAAGCAAACTTGTGCCTGTTTTTTTTTTCTTTTTTTTTACATTTTTCCTTGGCAAATTACAGGTTCCAACTGGCTCTGATGCCAGGGCTGGCTGGTTCTTCAAGTGTCAGCTTGTCCCTGTAGTCATTTTTGGAAACTAGGCCATGCTGGGTTTCTGTAGTTCACCAATGACAAACTTTGATTCCCTATTAGCAACACTCTATTACCTCCATATCCAAAGCCCAGGGCTGGCTTTAGCCAGTAGGGCGGTTTCCATGAATTTTTGCATCCTTCTCTCCCCTGGGAAAGCCATCACTGATGCTAACTGGCCTTGTGCTGGTTTGGAACCATGGAGGGAGGTAAACCATCTATGGCTCAACCAGCCCAGGCTATGAAAGCCCAGTATCCTGAAACCAGAAGGGACCCAAAGACGATCTTCCCCCCGATTTTGGGGTAACCACTGGGCTAAAATATGAGTTAGTGACTACTAGTTGTACAAGTCCTGTACACTTCAATACTGGTTACACAGATGTGCAAGAGATGAAAAATAAATAAAATAAGTGCACTGAGCCCAGTCCGAGAATTCCCCAATGCAGGCAGGTCAATACATACTGTAGCACACATAGCAGGATCTAGCAGTTCCTAGTTCAGCTAGTTCAATAAAAACATAGGGGACAAAACAATTAATTTTTGTTCACAAGTAAATTAGTCAAGGACAGCCAGGCAGCTGAATATTGAGTCAAGGACAGCCAGGCAGCTGAATATTGAGTACTCATTTCATACACAGGAATTTAACTATTGTACACCGTTTATGAAGCAATTATTATAGTTAACAGGATGAAAGTATGACTAGAAATATTTGGAAAAGAGACAAACATTACATTTGTGAATCATGTAATAAAAATAATGATGCACAAATGACACACAGTTTTAATGAACAGATGTTTAATTTCCTCCATATGTGAGAAGTGTGTTCAGGTGGCTTTGTTCCAGATATAAAACGCCTGGACAATGCTGTATTTAAGGAGATATATCTCTGCTTTGCAAAACTAAGCCCCCAAAAAACGCACATCATAAAAATTCCAGATCTTTCCCAAGAAGAATGTCTTCCTTAATGGGGATCACCTCCAATGTCTTTTTAAAGTCCAGATCCACAGACCAGGACCGCAACCACAGAATCCGGCGAGCCAGAATGGACGTAGTAGATGCTTTGGCCGCCAGGACACTGGCATCAGATGACGCCTCCTGAATATAATGAGAGGCTGTAACAATACATGAAATACACCGTCTGGCATTATCGGAAAAATTAGAAGCTAGCTCCGCTTCAACTTCTTGAACCCAGTCTTCAATAGCTTTTGCTGCCCATGAAGCCACTATAGTGGGTCTATGCACAGCACCTGCAAGAGTGTAAATAGACTTCAAGCAAACCCTCCACACGCTTATCCGTCAGTTCTTTCAGAGAGGTGACGGTAGTGACAGGCAGAGTAGATGACACCACAAGACGCGTGACATGAGAGTCCACTGGCGGTGGTGTTTCCCAATTTTTACTCAACTCTGCTGCGAGGGGATAACGAGCTAGCATCTTCTTAGACAGCGAGAATTTCTTACCCGGAGACTCCCAGGATTCCTGACTAATGTCAACTAAATGGTCAGAATGGGGCAAAACTAATTTTAGTAACCTTATGATGTTTGATCTTATCGGGCTTCTTAGATGTATTCTGGAGGTGCAGAGTCATCGTCAATCTGAAGAATCAATCTGATAGCCTCCAAGAGGTCAGGAACATCCACCTGTATGATAGACTCCCCATCAGAAACATCAGCATCAGTGTCTGACGGGTCAGTATATGCACCATCTTCATCGGATGAAGTATTCGAAACATGCGTGGATTGAGAGGAAGTAATGGCCCGCTTAGAAGCCTCTTTGGTCCTAGGAGGGCGAGGGTTAGGGTTTTGTTTAGCCAAAGACTGATTTAACTGCTGTAACTGAGTGGACAGACTATCTGCCCATGGTGGATTAACTGCCGGGACAGTATGTGACTGCAAAGGCACAGGAGGTCCCACAGGGGGCGCAAGTCTCTTTACTAGCGTAGTCAGCAGATTAGAAAAAGCAGCCCATGGTGGGTTTTGGTATGCCCCCGGTGCTACAGACTGACCGAGGGGTATAGAACCCCTGGTACCTGGACCCTCAGCTGCAACGTTTTCCTGAGAGAAATCCGTGGCGTCGACACTGCATGATCAACCATGGATCTGTCGCCCTGTGCAGACATTATTTGGAAACAAATTATATGGATTTACATAGTATCTGAGGTTGAAAAAAGACAATTGTCCATCGAGTTCAACCTATTTGTGGTCTCCTATGCATGATGATTTGACTAAAATTTCTGACTGATGCTGCTGTCAGCCGTTACATTTTATCCCTATTTATAGTAACTATAATGCATGACTATGCACCATACCCCTGGATATCCTTATCCATTAGGAATTTATCTAACCCATTCTTAAAGGTGTTGACAGATTCCGCCATTACAACTCCCTCGGGCAGGGAATTCCAAACACGTATTGTCCTTACCGTGAAAAAGCCTTTACGCCGTATTGTGCGGAATCTCCTCTCCTCTAACCTGAGCGAGTGTCCACGAGTCCTCTGTGTTGATCTAACCAAAAACAGGTCCCGCGCAAGCTCTGTGTATTGTCCCCTTATATATTTGTAGATGTTGATCATATCCCCTCTTAGTCTCCGCTTTTCCAATGTAAACATGCCTAGTCTTTCAAGCCTTTCCTTGTATTCCATCGTCTCCATGCCCTTAATTAGTTTGATCGCCCTCCTCTGTACCTTTTCAAGCTCCAGGATATCCTTTTTGTAGTACGGTGCCCAGAATTGTACACAGTATTCAAGGTGTGGCCTCACTAGTGATTTATATAACGGGAGTATAATACTCTCGTCCCTAGCATCAATACCCCGTTTTATGCATGCTAATATCTTATTAGCCTTCTTTGCTGCAGTCCTACTTTGGGTACTACTGCTTAGCTTGCTATCTATGAGGACACCTAAGTCCTTTTCCAGCACAGAATCCCCTAATTTTACCCCATTTAGTAGGTAGGTGTAATTTATGTTCTTGTTACCACAGTGCATTACCTTACACTTGTCTGTGTTGAAGCGCATTCTCCATTTGGCTGCCCATGCTTCTAATTTAACTAAGTCGTTCTGAAGAGACTCGGCATCCTCCTCTGTATTTATAGCCTTACACAATTTGGTATCATCTGCAAAAATTGACACCATGCTCTCTAGACCTTCTGTTAGGTCGTTAATGAAAATATTGAACAATAGCGGTCCTAATACTGAGCCTTGCGGCACACCACTTAGCACTTCAGTCCAAGTTGAAAAAGATCCATTAACCACAACGCGCTGCTTCCTATTATCTAACCAGTTTTTGACCCAAGTGCATATTGTGCTTCCTAGCCCTGATTCTTGTAGCTTGTATATAAGTCTCATGTGTGGTACAGTATCGAACGCTTTGGCAAAGTCTAAAAAGATTACATCCACGTCTTTACCCTGATCTAGGTTTGCGCTTACTGTTTCATAAAAGCCAAGTAAGTTGGTTTGACAGGATCTGTCCTTCAAAAACCAATGTTGATTCCTTTTAATGACCTTATTGGTTTCAAGGAACTTCTGAATACTATCTGAAACGTAGCTTTAAGGCACAATAGTACAATAAAGCCAGAAAAAAGTACCTGACAAAAACCCCCTGTTGAGCGTGACTGCAATGCCGAACACAAACAGAGGATTTAAGAGGTATATGGTGACTGAAATACACAGAGAAAAATACCAAATTAGTATATCCTGTGAAACACCAATATATATATATATATATATACACACACACACACACACACACACACACACACACACACACACACACACACACACCCTGATGCACTTCGTTCCCTTCAGGGTACAGAATATAGGGATAGCGATATGTGTGAGATACAGGAAATAGGTACCACACAGCAGCTATTGGCACACACACAGTCACATATACAATGCAGAAATTATTACAAACAACAATAAAACTGCACTGGAATAGCAATACTAAGTAAAGCTATATATGTATACAGATATAACAATGCACAGTAAATACTGGATGTATATAACAGGACAATTGTACTAAATATCCCTACAGGTATGCACTTGCTCTTAACTAACGATGTCTAAATGACATGTAGAATACTTAAGTGCCTGTAAATGCACAGCGCTGACGAGGCAGGCGGCTTTATAGAGGAGACATTGCCCAGCAGTCCCAGAATCAGCGCAGCTGGTGTGTAATGGTGCGCAGACGCTGACAGGGAGTGAGGGAGAGAGAGAGATGCAGCTCCAGGGCAGGATCATCTGCAGTAGATGGCGCCTGGGGGAGGGGCTACAGGTCAGCGTCCTTTCCCCTCTGCTGGACTTCACCACCGGGGCCTATAGTAAACGGATTTTGAGAAATCCGACCTGTGCCCCTTGCCCTGGTGGTCTAGTGGGGTCTCTGTACGGCCGCAGTGTCCACGCCAGTGTGTGCGGTCCGTCTCTGGATACTGCGCCGGATCGCGATTTTTGCAGGTCCCACCTGGGGGACCCTCTTACCTCCTCCCGAAGATGCGGACGCGCAATCCAGGAGAGCAGCGGTGGTGTGTGTGTGCCTGAAATGACCGGACCGCTTCCGCTGTAAGTACCCAGCAACCAGGGCGTGGGAGTATACAGCGCCGCTGGGGGAGGTGAGGGAGCCGCAGCACGCTATGTCAGTGCTGACATATAGCACTTCTAAGTGCCTATGCTGCGGCCCTTGAAGTCTCCTTTCTTCAAAAAAAGCTCTTTTCAGGGCTGCCGAGCGCAGCTCCACCTGTTAGCTGCCTGCACTACAGGCACCAATTTACAAACTAAGCTGAGCTTCAGTGACTGGAAGCAGGTATATAGAGGAGGCGGCGTTTTGAATCCTGGGAATAGTCAAAGATTTTAGCCTGCTGGTGGCTCGGATCAAGATTCATCTCTACACCTAATGTTATTCCCGGTGGAATCCAGTGTATCCCACTGCAGAAATACAATTTTTTTCAGTATTCTTTTATAAGGGTGTATGACCACGCCTCCTGTGACTAGGCCACGCCCCCTGAAAAGTACCTGGGCCTAGCCTGGCTCTCTACTGCCCTGTGCACACTTACAAACATGAGAGAACCCTACTATTTTGTCAACTAGGTGAAGTAAAATGAATGATCAGTCATAGACTCCAGTATACAGTAGTTGTGTTGCTACTGGAAAAATGCTTGTGGAACTCTTGACAAGTCTTAGCCATTATTCATAAAGAAATCATTACTCAAATATTAAAGACAACACAAACACATTTTGTATATGTCAGTTAAGGACACCAGTGTAGAAAAAAATGCTCTTATTAAATTCTGTAGTTTAGAGGAATAGTTTTATGCTATCTTGTTGTGCTGGCTTAGCGCAAGCTCAGACAGTTTTTCAGTTTACTATTAACAGTCAGTTACAGGATGCACACATATTTCTGTAATTTATAGAATGTATACATATTATGCAGTATTTTACAGAGAATATCTAATCATATACAGTAAGTTACATAGCTTATAGGTTACAGTGGAACTAACAATTTATATTCCATAAATTAGCCAACCAGTTTGTTTTTGGTGTATGAAGAAGCCAACATAAAACACGAAAAGCACATATAAGCCCTACACAGACAGGGCACCAGACCTACTAAAGATGTGGCTGAACCCATAACCCAGTGCAATCCTGCTGCCCATCACTTAGTTAGGTGCATATCATATAGCAGTAATGCATATCATACTGCATATCAAATATCAGTAATGTACATTTGTCACCACACCATGAATCAGTAATCAGGGCCGGTTGTACACCTTGCGGCGCCCAGTGCGAAAGTTTCCACTGGCGCCCCCCCCCCCCCGGCAAAACAGTTAGTTTGCGAAAATAAGAATTTACTCACCGGTAATTCTATTTCTCGTAGTCCGTAGTGGATGCTGGGGACTCCGTCAGGACCATGGGGAATAGCGGCTCCGCAGGAGACAGGGCACAAAATTTAAAAGTTTGACCACTAGGTGGTGTGTACTGGCTCCTCCCCCTATGACCCTCCTCCAAGCCTCAGTTAGGATACTGTGCCCGGACGAGCGTACACAATAAGGAAGGATTTTGAATCCCGGGTAAGACTCATACCAGCCACATCAATCACACCGTACAACTTGTGATCTGAACCCAGTTAACAGTATGATAACGTAGGAGCCTCTGAAAAGATGGCTCACAACAATAAACAACCCGATTTTTTTGTAACAATAACTATGTACAAGTATTGCAGACAATCCGCACTTGGGATGGGCGCCCAGCATCCACTACGGACTACGAGAAATAGAATTACCGGTGAGTAAATTCTTATTTTCTCTGACGTCCTAGTGGATGCTGGGGACTCCGTCAGGATCATGGGGATTATACCAAAGCTCCCAAACGGGCGGGAGAGTGCGGATGACTCTGCAGCACCGAATGAGAGAACTCCAGGTCCTCCTTAGCCAGGGTATCAAATTTGTAGAATTTTACAAACGTGTTCTCCCCTGACCACGTAGCTGCTCGGCAGAGTTGTAATGCCGAGACCCCTCGGGCAGCCGCCCAAGATGAGCCCACCTTCCTTGTGGAGTGGGCATTGACAGATTTAGGCTGTGGCAGGCCTGCCACAGAATGTGCCAGTTGAATTGTGCTACAAATCCAACGAGCAATCGTCTGCTTAGAAGCAGGAGCACCCAGCTTGTTGGGTGCATACAGTATAAACAGCGAGTCAGATTTTCTGACTCCAGCCGTCCTTGAAATATATATTTTCAATGCTCTGACAACGTCCAGCAACTTGGAATCCTCCAAATCGCTAGTAGCCGCAGGCACCACAATAGGCTGGTTCAGGTGAAATGCTGATACCACCTTAGGCAGAAAATGAGGACGCGTCCTCAATTCTGCCCTGTCCGGATGGAAAATCAGATATGGGCTTTTATACGATAAAGCCGCCAATTCCGACACTCTCCTGGCTGAAGCCAGGGCCAGTAGCATGGTTACTTTCCATGTAAGATATTTCAAATCTACCGATTTGAGTGGCTCAAACCAATGGGATTTGAGAAAATCCAAAACTACATTGAGATCCCACGGTGCCACTGGGGGCACAACCGGGGGCTGTATATGTAGTACTCCTTTTACAAAAGTCTGGACTTCAGGAACTGAAGCCAATTCTTTCTGGAAGAAAATCGACAGGGCCGAAATTTGAACCTTAATGGACCCTAATTTGAGGCCCATAGATAATCCTGTTTGCAGGAAATGTAGGAATCGACCCAGTTGAAATTCCTCTGTCGGGGCCTTCCTGGCCTCACACCATGCAACATATTTTCTCCAAATGCGGTGATAATGTTGTGCAGTCACCTCCTTCCTGGCTTTGACCAGGGTAGGGATGACCTCTTCCGGAATGCCTTTTTCCCTTAGGATCCGGCGTTCAACCGCCATGCCGTCAAACGCAGCCGCGGTAAGTCTTGGAATAGACACGGTCTCTGCTGAAGCAGATCCCTTCTTAGAGGTAGAGGCCACGGATCTTCCGTGAGCATCTCCTGAAGTTCCGGGTACCAAGTCCTTCTTGGCCAGTCCGGAGCCACTAGTATCGTTCTTACTCCCCTTTGCCGTATAATTCTCAGTACCTTGGGTATGAGAGGCAGAGGAGGGAACACATACACTGACTGGTACACCCACGGTGTTACCAGAGCGTCCACAGCTATCGCCTGAGGGTCTCTTGACCTGGCGCAATACCTGTCCAGTTTTTTGTTGAGGCGGGACGCCATCATGTCCACCATTGGTCTTTCCCAATGGACTACAATCATGTGGTGAACACTGCTGACAGTGCTATCACATGATTTTCCGCCCAGCGAAGAATCCTTGCAGCTTCTGCCATTGCCCTCCTGCTTCTTGTGCCGCCCTGTCTGTTTACGTGGGCGACTGCCGTGATGTTGTCCGACTGGATCAACACCGGCTGACCCTGAAGCAGAGGTTTTGCCAGGCTTAAAGCATTGTAGATTGCTCTTAGTTCCAGTATATTTATGTGAAGAGACGTTTCCAGGCTTGACCACACGCCCTGGAAGTTTCTTCCTTGTGTGACCGCTCCCCAGCCTCTCAGGCTGGCATCCGTGGTCACTAGGACCCAGTTCTGTATGCCGAATCTGCGGCCCTCTAACAGATGAGCACTCTGCAACCACCATAGCAGAGAGACCCTTGTCCTTGTCGACAATTTTATCCGCTGATGCATCTGCAGATGCGATCCGGACCATTTGTCTAGCAGATCCCACTGAAAAATTCGTGCATGGAATCTGCCGAATGGAATCGCTTCGTAAGAAGCCACCATTTTTCCCAGGACTCTTGTGCATTGATGCACAGACACTGTCCCTGGTTTTAGGAGGTTCCTGACGAGTTCGGATAACTCCCTGGCTTTCTCCTCCGGAAGAAATACCTTTTTCTGAACAGTGTCCAGAATCATCCCTAGGAACAGCAGACGTGTCGTCGGGATCAGTTGGGATTTTGGAAAATTCAGAATCCACCCGTGCTGTTGGAGCACTACTTGAGTTAGTGCTACTCCGACATCCAGCTGTTCTCTGGATCTTGCCCTTATCAGGAGATCGTCCAAGTAAGGGATAATTAATACGCCTTCTCTTCGAAGAAGGATCATCATTTCGGCCATTACCTTGGTAAAGACCCTGGGTGCCGTGGACAATCCAAACGGCAGCGTCTGAAACTGATAATGACAGTTTTGTACCACGAACCTGAGGTACCCTTGGTGTGAAGGGCAAATTGGGACATGAAGGTAAGCATCCTTGATGTCCAAGGACACCATAAAATCCCCTTCTTCCAGATTCGCTATCACTGCTCTGAGTGACTCCATCTTGAACTTGAATCTTTGTATGTACAGGTTCAGAGATTTCAGATTTAGAATAGGTCTTACCGAGCCGTCCGGCTTCGGTACCACAAATAGCGTGGAGTAATACCCCTTTCCATGTTGTAGAAGGGGTACCTTGATTATCACCTGCTGAGAATACAGCTTGTGAATGGCTTCCAATACCGTCGCCCTGTCTGAGGGAGACGTTGGCAAAGCAGATTTTAGGAACCGGCGAGGGGGAGACTTCTCGAATTCCAACCTGTAACCCTGAGATACTACCTGCAGGATCCAGGGGTCCACCTGCGAGTGAGCCCACTGTGCGCTGAAATTCTTGAGGCGACCCCCCACCGCCCCTGAGTCCGCATCGCCTGACCACTGTCGTGTCCATAGACTTCTTCTGGCAGATATGGACATCGCACTTACTCTTGATGCAAGAGAGCAGATATCCCTCTGTGCATCTCGCATGTAAAGGAATGCATCCTTTAATTGCTCTATAGTCAATAAAATACTGTCCCTATCCAGGGTATCAATATTTTCAGTCAGGGAATCCGACCAAGCCACCCCAGCACTGCACATCCAGGCTGAGGCGATTGCTGGTCGCAGTATAACACCAGTATGTGTGTATATACTTTTTAGAGTATTTTCCAGCCTCCTATCAGCTGGATCCTTGAGGGCGGCCGTATCAGGAGACGGTAATGCCACTTGTTTGGATAAACGTGTGAGCGCCTTGTCCACCCTAGGGGGTGTTTCCCAGCGCGCCCTAACCTCTGGCGGGAAAGGGTATAACGCCAATAACTTCTTTGAAATTAGCAGTTTTTTATCAGGGGTAACCCACGCTTCATCACACACGTCATTCAATTCCTCTGATTCAGGAAAAACTACAGGTAGTTTTTTCAGACCCCACATAATACCCCTTTTTGTGGTACTTGCAGTATCAGAGATATGCAAAGCCTCCTTCATTGCCGTGATCATATAACGTGTGGCCCTACTGGAAAATACGTTCGTTTCTTCACCGTCGACACTAGATTCGGTGTCCGTGTCTGGGTCTGTGTCGACCGACTGAGGCAAAGGGCGTTTTACAGCCCCTGACGGTGTTTGAGACGCCTGTACAGGTACTAACTGGTTTGCCGGTCGTCTCATGTCGTCAACCGACTTTTGCAGCGTGCTGACATTATCACGTAATTCCATAAACAAAGCCATCCATTCCGGTGTCGACTCCCTAGGGGGTGACATCACCATTACCGGCAATTGCTCCGCCTCCACACCAACATCGTCCTCATACATGTCGACACACACGTACCGTCACACAGCAGACACACAGGGAATGCTCTGATAGAAGACAGGACCCCACTAGCCCTTTGGGAAAAAAGAGGGAGAGTTTGCCAGCACACACCAAAGCGCTATAATTATATAGGAACAACCTTATATAAGTGTTGTTTCCTTATAGCTGCTTAAATATATATAATATCGCCAAAAAATGCCCCCCCTCTCTGTTTTTTACCCTATTTCTGTAGTGCAGTGCAGGGGAGAGCCTGGGAGCCTTCCTAGCAGCGGAGCTGTGTAGGAAAATGGCGCTGTGTGCTGAGGAGATAGGCCCCGCCCCCTATTCCGGCGGGCTCTTCTCCCGGTTTTTCTGAGACCTGGCAGGGGTGAAATACATCCATATAGCCTCATGGACTATATGTGATGTATTCTTTTTAGCCAGAAAGGTATTAACATTGCTGCCCAGGGCGCCCCCCCCAGCGCCCTGTACCCTCAGTGACCGCCGGTGTGAAGTGTGCCTGAGCGCAATGGCGCACAGCTGCAGTGCTGTGCGCTACCTCATGAAGACTGAAAAGCCTTCAGCCGCCGGTTTCTGGACCTCTTCTTACTTCGGCATCTGCAAGGGGGTCGGCGGCGCGGCTCCGGTGACCCATCCAGGCTGTACCTGTGATCGTCCCTCTGGAGCTAGTGTCCAGTAGCCTAAGAAGCAAATCCATCCTGCACGCAGGTGAGTTCACTTCTTCTCCCCTAGGTCCCTCGTTGCAGTGAGCCTGTTGCCAGCAGGACTCACTGAAAATAATAAAACTATCAAAACTTTTACTCTAAGCAGCTCTTTATGAGAGCCACCTAGATTGCACCCTGCTCGGACGGGCACAAAAACCTAACTGAGGCTTGGAGGAGGGTCATAGGGGGAGGAGCCAGTACACACCACCTAGTGGTCAAACTTTTAAATTTTGTGCCCTGTCTCCTGCGGAGCCGCTATTCCCCACGGTCCTGACGGAGTCCCCAGCATCCACTAGGACGTCAGAGAAAAATAGCGGCATGGCTTCATAGCGGAGGGTCGTGGCCACAGTTATGCCCCCAGTAGCTGTGCCCCCCTGTAGATTTGCCCCCAGTAGTTGTGCCCCCTGTAGCAGTGCCCCCAGTATGTGACCCCTGTAGATCTGCCCCCTGTAGCAGTGCCCCCAGTAGATGTTCCACCGTAGCAGTGCCCCCTGTAGTACACGGCGCTCGCTGCAGCCGGGGAGGGAGGATTAGTAGCGGCTCTTGCCACGGCACATTTGCCCACAGACCATAGATAAGTAAAGCACATTTGTCCCCAAACCATAGGCAGGATGTAATGCCACCCGAAGTGCGGGTATCCGGCTGAACTCTGCCCCTTTAAAATATATATATATATATATATATATATATATATCAATCAAACTTACAAGGCACGGTTTTGCCTTGTAAGTGATTGCCCCTTTAATAAAACATCCAAGATCGGCCAGCATCTCGAACCTCTGGCGATTTTGGGCATCCTTACATCTGACCCCATATCTCAAGTAATGCACATTTGTCCCCACTCCATATATTAATGCACCTTTGTCCCCACACCATATATTAGTGATGCACATGTGTCCCCACATCATCAGTCATCGTTTGTTTCCACACCATATGTCAGTCATGCACGTTTGTCCCTACGCCATAAATCAGTCATCCACGTTCGTCCCTCCACCATATAAGTATCCGTAAAGCACACTTGTTCAGAACCATCGGCGGGATGTAATGGAGTATGAGATCGCCGGAGGCACAGGATGCCGTCAGATATCAGACTTTTTTTTTTTAAAGGGGCAAACACAAGGCAAAACCATGTCTCTTAGGTGACTGACCCTTTAAAAACATGGCAGAGATCGGCCGGCATCCCGTACCTCCAGCGATCTCTGACTCAATTACATACCGCCGTATATATCATGCACGTTTGTCCCCACACAATATATCAGTAATGCACGTTGATCCCCACACCATTTATCAGTCATGCACGTTTGTCCCCACACCATAAAATCAGTTGTGCACGTTTGTCCCCACACCATATACCAGTCAGGCACGTCTGTCCTCACTCCATACAGTGCTTTGCTAAGGTATTCACCCCCCTTGGTTTTTTACCTATTTTGTTACATTACAAATTACAGGTTGTAATGTAACAAAATAAAATCCATCAAAACCATCATCTTCAAATGGAAAGAACATGGTACCACAACAAACCTGCCAAGAGAGGGCCAGCCACCAAAACTCACAGACCGTGCAAGGAGGGCATTAATCAGAGAGGCAGCACAGAGACCAAAGGTAACCGTGAAGGAGCTGCAGAGTTCCACAGCAGAGACTGGTGTATCTGCGCATGTGACCACAATAAACCATAGACCTGGGCTTTATGGAAACTCCATAGAGTTGGGCTTTATGGAAGAGTGGCCAGAAATAAGTAATTACTTAGTGTTAAAAATAAGAAGGCACGTTTTGAGTTTGCCAAAAGGCATGTGGACGACTCCCCAACTGTATGGAGGAAGGTGCTCTGGTCAGATGAGACTAAAATGTTACTTTTCGCCCACCAAGGAAAACGCTATGTCTGGCGCAAACCCAAAACATCCCATCACCCCACGAACACCATCCCCACAGTAAAACATGGTGGTGGCAGCATCATGCTGTGGGGATGTTTTTCAGCAGCAGGGACTGGGAAACTGTTTCGAGTCGAAGGAAAGATGGATGGTGCTAAATACAAGGATATTCTTGAGCAAAACCTGTTTCAGTATGCCTGTGATTTGAGACTGGGATGGAGGTTCACCTTCCAGCAGAACAATGACTTGAAGCATACTGCTAATGCAATACTCGAGTGGTTTAAGGGGAAACATTTAAATGTGTTGGAATGGCCTAGTCAAAGCCCAGATCTCAATCCAATTGAGAATCTGTGGTCAGACTTGAAGATTGCTGTTCACAAGCGGAAACCATCCAACATGAAGGAGCTGGAGCAGGTTTGCCTTGAGGAATGGGCAAAAATCCCAGTGGCAAGATGTGGCAAGCTCATAGAGACTTATCCAAAGCGAATTGCAGCTGTAATGCCGCAAAAGGTGGCTCTACAAAGTACTGACTTTAGGGGGGTTTATAGTTATGCACGCTGAAGTTTTCTGTTATTTTGTCCTATGTGTTGTTTGCTTCACAATAAAAAAAAAAAAATCTTCAAAGTTGTAGGCATGTTCTATGAATGAAATGATGCAAACCTTCAAACAATCCATTTTAATTCCAGGCTGTGAGGCAACAAAACATGAAAAATGCAAAAGGGGGTGAATACTTTAGCAAGGCACTGTATACCAGTCATGCACGTTTGCCCCACACAATAAATCAGTCAGGCACATTTGTCCACAGACAATATAATCAGACATGCACAATTGTCCCCACTCCATACATCAGTCATGCACGTTTGTCCCCACACCATATAATCAGCCATGCACGACTGTCCCCACTCCACATATCAGAAATGCATGTTTGTTCCCACACCATATATCCGTCATGCATGTTTGTCCTCACTCCATATACCAATCATGTACGTTTGCCCCCACACAGGGTCGGACTGACCCACAGGGGTACAGGGGAAACCACCGGTGGGCCCCACTGCCTGAGGGCCCACTCCTTCCTCTAGGGATCAGGTTCCAGACTGTGCACTTGTATTATACTTGGTAGATATGTTGCATTACACTGCAAAAGACTATTGTGCATTTCAAGCCTCTGTGGAGGCTGGCCACACACCCTTTGTAGGCTGACCACACCCCTAAGTATGGGCCCCTATCACTGCATTCACCCGGTGGGCCCTTCATACCACAGTCCGACACTGTCCCCACACCATATACAAAGTCATGCACATCTGTCCTCACTCCATATACCAGTCATGCACGTTTGTCCCCACACCATAAATCAGTCATGCATATTTATCCACAAACTATAACTCAGTCATGCATATTTGTCCACACAATATATACAAGTAAACGTAGTTAAATAGTAAGTGAGTTTTATATAACTTTGATTTACATCAAAATGTTTGTAATAAAAGCAGAACAAGAAGTTAGGCCACATGAGAGTTTTATCTATATGACTTCACTTCTTTATACTTTTCTGCTCAACTATATAAACATATGATCTCAGCCATTTAGAATAGGAAGATTGGAGACGGCTTCCCATGTGGCTAAATGTGTTCAAACACAGTTTTGAAACTATTTTTTACAAAAGATAATTCATTGTTTGAACCATTTCCAAAGTGCACACCAGCCTGAACCTGGCATTCATCAATACAAACTTTTTTAAATTCTTTTATGAACATAAAAACGAGTTTTATGGTAAGAACTTACTTTTGTTAAAACTCTTTCTGCGAGGTACACTGGGCTCCACAAGGAAAGACATAGGGGTGTAGAGTAGGATCTTGATCCGAGGCACCAACAGGCTCAAAAGCTTTGACTGTTCCCAGAATGCATAGCGCCGCCTCCTCTATAACCCCGCCTCCCTGCACAGGAGCTCAGTTTTTAGTTAACCAGCCCAATGCAGTAGCAGGAAAAGAGACAACGGTTAGTAGCCACATATACCACACTCTCACAACAGGAGAAGTGTCAGCGGCTAATGCCATACCAACCCAAAGAAGCTAAGTGCGTCAGGGTGGGCGCCTTGTGGAGCCCAGTGTACCTCACAGAAAGAGTTTTAACAAAGGTAAGTTCTTACCATAAAACTTGTTTCCACAAGGAAAGACATAGGGGATGTCCTAAAGGAGTTCCATATGGGAGGGGACGCACTGTAGCGGGCACAAGTACCCAGCGTCCAAAGGAAGCATCCTGGGAAGCGGCAGTATCGAAGGCATAGAACCTTATAACATGTTCACTGAGGACCACGTAGCCGCCTTGCACAATTGTTCAAGGGTCGCACCACAGCGGGACGCCCAAGAAGGTCCAACAGACCGAGTAGAATGGGCCATAATGTGAGCAGGAGCTGATAGACCAGCCCTCACATAAGCATGTGCAATCACCATTCTAATCCATCTGGCCAAAGTTTGCTTGTGAGCAGGCCAGCCCCGTTTGTGAAATCCAAACAGAACAAAGAGAGAATCAGATTTCCTAATAGAAGCAGTTCTCTTCACATAGATACGGAGAGCCCGTACCACATCCAAAGACCGCTCTTTGGGAGACAGATCAGGAGAAACAAGTGCCGGAACCACAATCTACTGGTTAAGGTGGAACGAAGAAACCACCTTAGGCAAATAACCGGGATGAGTCCTAAGAACCGCCCGGTCACGGTGAAATATCAGATATGGGGAACTACAAAACAAGGCACCCAAATCCGACACTCCTCTAGCTGAAGCAATAACCATCAGAAACACCACCTTAAGGGAAAGCCACTTAAGATCAGCTGAACCAAGAGGTTCAAACGGAGACTCTTGTAATGCCTCCAAAACCACCGACAAGTCCCAAGGAGCCACAGGCGGGACATAGGGAGGTTGGATATGCAACACACCCTGAGTGAAGGTATGCACATCAGGTAAGGTCGCAATCTTTCCCTGAAACCACACCGACAAGGCAGATATTTGAACCTTGAGGGAGGCCAGACGCAGGCCTAAGTCCAGGCCCTGCTGAAGAAAGGCCAACAACTTGGCTATACTAAACTTGGAAGCGTCATAATCGTTAGATGCGCTCTAAACAAAGTAAGAATGCCAGACCCTATAGTAAATCGAGCAGAAGCAGGTTTCCGGGCCCGCAACATAGTTTGAATGACCGCCTCAGAAAACCCTTTAGCCCTCAAGACGGAAGCTACAAGAGCCACGCCGTCAAATACAGCCGGGCTAGGTCCTGGCAGACGCAGGGGCCCTGAACGAGGAGGTCTGGGCGTTGTGGAAGTAGAAATGGACGCTCTGACGATAGGCCCTGCAGGTCTGAGAACCAGTGCCATCTGGGCCACGCTGGAGTTATGAGAAGCAGAATTCCTCTTTCTTGCTTGAACTTCCGAATTACCCTGGGCAGGAGTGACACCGGAGGGAACACGTACGGCAGCCGAAACCTCCACGGCGCCGCCAGCGCATCCACGAATGCTGCTTGAGGATCCCTTGTCCTTGCTCCAAAGACCGGAACCTTGTGATTGTGTCGAGACGCCATCAGATCTACGTCTGGAAGGCCCCACTTTTCCACTAGGAGTTGAAACACTTCTGGATGGAGGCCCCACTCTCCGGCGTGTACGTCCATGACGACTGAGAAAGTCCGCTTCCCAATTCAGGACTCCCGGAACGAATATTGCCGATATGGCCGGTAGATGGCGTTCCGCCCAATGTAGAATCCGGGAGACTTCCTTCATTGCCAAACGGCTTCGAGTGCCGCCTTGATGATTTATGTAAGCCTCTGTGGTGGCGTTGTCCGACTGTACTTGAACAGGACGGTTCTGAATGAAATGCTGGGCCAGGTTCAACGCATTGAAGACCGCCCGCAATTCCAGAATGTTGATCGAGAGGAGAGATTCCTCCTTGGTCCATCGACCCTGAAGGGAGTGTTGCTCCATCACCGCTCCCCAACCTCTGAGACTGGCATCTGTCGTCAACAGGACCCAGTCGGACATCCAGAAGGGACGGCCCCTGCACAATCGTTGGTCCTGGAGCCACCAGTGCAGCGACAGACGGACCTCCGGAGTCAATGAGATCATGTGAGACCTGATCCGGTGAGGCAGGCCGTCCCACTTGGCTAGAATCAGCCTCTGGAGGGGGCGAGAATGAAATTGAGCATACTCCACCATGTCGAATGCTGATACCATGAGGCCCAGCACCTGCATCGCCGAATGTATCGACAATTGCGGACGAGAAAGGAAGCAATGAATCCTGTCCTGAAGCTTCAGGACTTTCTCCTGAGACAAGAACAACCTCTGGTTGTGAGTGTCCAAAAGCGCTCCCAGGTGCACCATGCTCTGAGCAGGGACCAGGGAGGATTTCTTCCAGTTGATGAGCCACCCGTGGGCTTGTAGAACCGGACAGCCATATCCAGATGACGTAGGAGAATTTCTGGGGAATTTGCCAGGATTAACAAGTCGTCCAGATACGGCAGTATCCTGACCCCTTGACGGCGGAGTACCACCGTCATCACCGCCATAACTTTGGTGAAGACTCGCGGAGCCGTAGTTAAACCAAAAGGTAATGCCCGAAACTGGTAATGGAGGTTGCCAATCGCAAACCTCAGGTATTGCTGATGTGACACTGCTATAGGAATATGCAGGTAAGCATCCTTTATGTCCAGGGAGACCGTGTAGTCCCCAGGTTCCAAGGCCAGAACTATAGAGCGAAGGGTTTCCATACGGAACTTGGAAACTTTCACAAACCTGTTCAATGCCTTGAGGTTGAGAATGGGCCGGGAGGACCCATTCGGTTTCGGGACTAGAAACAGCGGAGAATAGTACCCCCGGCCCCTCTGAGCAAGAGGCACCTGTATCCAGGAGGGTCTGTACCACCGAATGTAGAGTGTTTGCCTTTGTCTGGTCCAACGGGACCTCTGTCCGGCAAAATCGATGAGGGGGACGGTTTTTGAAGGCTATAGCGTAACCTCGAGTAACGACTTCCCGTACCCAGGCATCTGAAGTGGTCTTCAACCATTCCTGGGTATACCCTAGAAGCCGGCCCCCCACCCTGGGATCCCCCAGGGGGAGGCCCGCCCCGTCATGCGTCAGGCTTATCAGTCTTGGAAGCTGGCTGACGGGCAGCCCAGGCTCCTTTGGGCTTCGGCTTACCAGGTTTGGAAGTGCGGGCTTGCTTGTTGTACGCCTGACCTTTTGCTTTACCTGAAGGACGAAAGGGGCGAAAGGAAGTACCTTTAGCCTTCGACACAGAAGGAGCGGTACTTGGCAGACAAGCAGTCTTGGCAGTAGCCAAATCAGCCACTATTTTATTTAAGTCCTCCCCAAACAGAATATCTCCCTTGAAAGGGAGTACCTCCAGGGTTTTTCTAGAGTCCAGATCCACAGACCAGGATCTCAGCCACAAAATCCGGCGAGCCAGGACTGATGTAGTAGAGGCCTCGGCTGCTAGGATACCTGCATCAGAAGCCGCCTCTTTAGTATAGTGAGAAGCTGTGACAATATATGACAAGCATTGTCTAGCATGGTCAGAAGAGATTTCAGCTTCTAACTCCAAGGCCCATGCTTCAATAGCCTCTGCAGCCCATGTTGCTGCAATAGTGGGCCTTTGTGCAGCACCCGTGAGGGTGTAAATCGCTTTCAGACAACCCTCCACACGATTATACGTAGGCTCTTTTAGAGACGTGACGGTAGTGACAGGTAGAGCTGAGGAAACCACCATCCTAGCCACATGCAAGTCTACTGGAAGAGACGTTTCCCAATTTTTAGACAGCTCTGGCGCGAGGGGATAGCGAGCCAGCATCTTCTTTTGAGGCACAAACTTCTTTCCCGGGTTTCCCCAGGGTTCCTGACGTATATCCACTAGGTGGTCAGAGTGAGGTAAAACTTGTTTAACCACCTTCTGACGCTTGAACCTATCTGGTTTCTTAGGAGAGGCGGATGGCTCGGGATCATCAGTAATCTGTAAAATCAACTTAATAGCCTCCAAAAGATCAGGAACATCCACATGTGAACTACCCCCCCTCATCAGCCGTATCTGTGTCAGAATCTGTGGGGTCAGTGTAAGCGCTATCTTCATCAGATGAGGTGTCAGTGACAGCAGTGGATTGTGAGGAGATAAGAGCTCGCTTAGAGGACCCCTTGGTCTTAGGCGAGCGAGGGTCAGACTTTTTAGTAGTCATTATGTACCCCCGTTGCCACAGTCCCACTGGGGGGCAAGGAGCCCCCAGAACCAGAGCCCACAGCTGCTATAGTCTCCTCATAGGGGTCTGTGGCTTCAGCAACATCGGCAGTGTGTTCAGCCCCAGAACCGTTACCTTCAGAAGCAGACATGATATAACTTGCAGTATCAGGTAACACAGTAGAATTGGCAGCAGCACAATACCTCTTACCCAAACCCCTGCGGCGTGTAGTCAGCACAAGCAGAGTTACAGGAGAGATATGGTGACTAAAATCACAGAGAAAAATACGTATTAGAGTAAATCTTGTGAAAATCCTATATAATTATAAAACCTGATGCACCAAGCCCCCTCAGGTTATAGAATATAGACATAGCAAGTTGAGTGAGAGACACGGAATGGAAACCACTCAGCAATCTAATGCACACACATATAGTCACATGTAAACAATGCAGAGGTTATTACTAACAATAATACTGCACTGGACCAGCTTATATAGCTATGTAGTCAATAGATATAACACTGCACAGTAAGAACTGGATGTATATCACAGGGTACTTGTACCAGAGAACCCTGACTAAATGCACTCTTTCTTAACTAACACTGTCTAACTGACATGTAGAATACTTAAGTGTCATGTAAAGTCACAGCGCTGACAACCAGGCGGCTTTACACAGGAGGATTTGCCCAAGCAGTCCCAGGAACAGTGTAGCTGAGAGAAATGGCGTCCAAACACTGACAGGGAGTGAGGGAGAGACAGATATGCAGCTCCAGGGCGGGAACATTTGCTGGAAATGGCGCCCTGGGGCTGGGGAGGGGCTCCAGGTGTAAGCCTTATCCCCCTGCTGGCAAAACCACCGGGTACTGTGAGCTACTAGTAAAACGGTTTTAAGGGAAAACCTGATCTGCACCCATGCCCTGGTGATCTAGTGGGATCGCCTGTACTGCCACAGTGTCCACCGCCAGCGCGCACGGCCTGCCTCCCACTGACCGCGCCGGATCGCAATAATGTACAGGTCCCGCGAGCGGGACCCACTCACCACCTCCCGAAGCACGGCCACGCGATCCCGGAGAGCCCCCGTCGTGTGTGCCTGACTTTAGAAGAAAACCGGAGCCTCCTGCTGTAGTTACACAGCAACCAGGGCTCGGGAGTGTACAGCGCCGCTGGGGAGAGATGGAGCTGCAGCAGTATATGTCACTAGACATGTACACACTGCTGCAGCCCTTGAAGTCTTCACTTTTCTTCTCAAAAAGCTCTTCTTAGGGCTGCCCAGAGCAGCCCCTCTGTTATGTGCCTGCTATCTGCGGCACCAACTACAAAACTGGGCTCTTGTGCAGGGAGGCGGGGTTATAGAGGAGGCGGCGCTATGCATTCTGGGAACAGTCAAAGCTTTTGAGCCTGTTGGTGCCTCGGATCAAGATCCTACTCTACACCCCTATGTCTTTCCTTGTGGAGCCCAGTGTACCCCACAGCAGAAAAAAGGTTTCAGGGGAACAGCCTCATTCTGCAAGCAAACAAAAAGTCCAACCCTGGTGGAAGTTTGGACTTTCTGCTGAGTAAGGTGGGGTAAATTATATAGATAAGGGGGTTATTTTACCCCACCTTATTTAGCTGGTGTTAGACATCTACATTGTGAATACATCATATTTGTGATAAAATAATTGGCAATTGCAAGTTAACAAATCATTTAATACTACATTTCTCAACATTGCTTGTTACCACCTCTTTATTTCTAGCAATAAGTACTGTACACTCAGAAATGTGATCCTAAAACTAAATAAGGGCTAACTTACTGTCACACGCAAAGAGGCTGCATCTGTGAAGTCACTGCAGATATGCAGGCTATGCAGTGTAGCATAGAAGTCAGCTGCATCACCACTTGCAGGCAAATGTAACTGGCTGGCGTAGAGGCACTCACACTTAGAGTAAGTCCTAGATGTATAGATCAAGCTGCAGGCTATTCAGAGTGGACAGAGAGATGTGGCTGATTTCAGATGGATCTATTACACCAAGGACAGAGCTCTGATAATGATAGCAGCTGCTTTTACAAGTGGATGCATAGGGTCGGTGCAGCCACATACACGTGTCAGACTCTCAGTACAAGGGTAATCCATACTCAGTTTTATGCTTGCACAGAAGCTGTAGACATGGCTGCTTTGCATGCAATTCATCATGCCCATAGTGGCTTATTGAGGTCTGTTTTTCGATGGATTTCTTGCACCACAGATAGAAACATAGAATGTGACGGCAGATAAGAACCACTTGGCCCATCTAGTCTGACACTTTTTTACCATATTTTTTACTTCAAACATTTTTTGATCCTTATTTCTTTGTAAGGATATCCTTATATCTATACCATGCATGGTTGAATTGCTCTACTGTCTTAGCCTCTATCACCTCTGATGGGAGGCTATTCCACTTGTCCACTACTCTCTTTCTGTGAAGTAATTTTTCCTCAAATTTCCCCTGAACCTACCTCCCTCCAGTTTCAGTGCATATGTCCTTGTGTTCTAATACTTCTCTTCATTTGAAGAATGTTCCCTGCTGGACTTTGTAAAAACCCTTGATATATTTGAAAGTTTCTATCATGTCCACGCTTTCCCTTCTAGGCTCCAAACTATACATATTGAGATTTTTTTAGTCTTTCTGGGTATGTTTTGTGATGTAGGCCATGCACCATTTTGGTTGCCCTTCTTTGTTCAGTCTCTAATGTATTAATATCCTTCTGAAGATATGGCCTCCAGAATTGAACACCGTATTCTAGAGGAGGCCGTACCAATGACCTAGACAGTGGCATTATTACTTCTTTCTGTCTTTCTGCTGCTGATTCCTCTCCCTATGCAACCAAGTATCTGATTAGTCAGGGCCAGCTCCAGGCCTACTAGCACCCTGTGCGAGAAAATGTAAAAGCGCCCCCTCCCATACTCTATGCGCGCGCGCTCCTGGAAAAGTGGGCGTGGCCTCTGAAAAAGTGGGCAGGGCCTCAACTTCATATCACACTATAAATAAATATATTTTCACACCCCCTCTACGCACACAATTAGCAGCATTACACATAACAGCTACAGTAGTGTTCCTTACACACAATGTCTCCAGTATAGTGCCAGCTACACATAATGTCTACAGTAGTGCAGTGCCAGATAGACATGACATGCCCCCAGCAGTGCCAGATAGACATGATATACCCCCCAGCAGTGCCAGATAGACAGGACATGCCCTGCTGCAGTGCCAGCTACACATGATATGCCCCCCAGCAGTGCCAGCTACACATGATAGTGTTCACTCTAGGATTTTTTTAGGGCAGGGGTGCTGATCACGGGGAGGGCACATTTTGCATTTGGGAGGGCACATATTTAAGTTAGAAGGGCAAAATTCTGTACATACTGTAATGCTTGTTGCTCCGTTCAAAATCATGGACCTTGCGCGCCGAAGGCGCGCATCAAAAATTTAGGGGCGTTGCTTCGTGGGGAAGGGGCGCGGCCACATAATAGTGGCAATTCGCATTACACGACACAGTAGTGCAGCTAATACACATTGCACCAGGTAGAACCTCCTATACACACTGCGACAAGTAGAGCACGTTAAGACACTTTGTGCCAGGCAGAGCACGTTAGACACTTTGCACCAGGCAGAGCACGTTAGACACTTTGCACCAGGCAGAGCACGTTAGACACTTTGCGCCAGGCAGAGCACGTTAGACACTTTGCGGCAGGCAGAGCACGTTAGACACTTTGCGGCAGGCAGAGCACGTTAGACACTTTGCGCCAGGTATTGCACTGAGACATGGGAACACTGCATGATATGCCCCCCAGCCGTGCCAGCTAGACACGACATGCCCCCCAGCCGTGCCAGATGCACATGACATGCCCCCCAGCCGTGCCAGATGCACATGACATGCCCCCCAGCCGTGCCAGATGCACATGACATGCCCCCCAGCAGTGCCAAATGCACATGACATGCCCCCCCCAGCAGTGCCAGATGCACATGACATGCCCCCCAGCAGTGCCAAATGCACATGACATGCCCCCCCAGCAGTGCCAAATGCACATGACATGCCCCCCCAGCAGTGCGAGAAACATAATTGCCCCCACAGTGCCAGATACATAAATGCCCCCCACAGTGCCAGATACATAAATGCCCCCCACAGTGCCAGATACATAAATGCCCCCCACAGTGCCAGATACATAAATGCCCCCCACAGTACCAGATACATAAATGCCCCCCACAGTGCCAGATACATAAATACCCCCCACAGTGCCAGATATATAAATGCCCCCCACAGTGCCAGATATGCCCCCACAGTCCCAGATAGATAAATGACCCCACAGTGCCAGATACATTAATGCCCCCTCACAGTGCCAGATAAATGCCCCCACAGTGCCAGATACATTAATGCCCCCTCACAGTGCCAGATAAATGCCGCCACAGTGCCAGATACATCAATGCCCTCCCCCCAGTGCCAGATATGCCCCCACAGACCCAGATAGATACATAACCCCACAGTGCCAGAAATGCCCCCACAGTGCCAGATACATTAATGCCCCCTCACAGTGCACAGATAAATGCCCCCAGTGCCAGATAAATGCCCCCCCACAGCGCCAGATACATTAATGCCCCCCGACAGTGCCAGATAAATGAATGCCCCCCCACAGTGCCAGATAAATGCCCCCCACAGTGCCAGATAAATGTCCTCCACAGTGCCAGATACATTAATGCCCCCCCCCCCAGTGCCAGATATGCCCCCACAGTCCCAGATAGATACATGACCCCACAGTGCCAGAAATGCCCCCCACAGTGCCAGATACATTAATGCCCCCTCACAGTGCACAGATAAATGTCCCCCCCACAGTGCCAGATAAATGAATGCCCCTCAGTGCCAGATAAATGCCCCCCACAGTGCCAGATAAATGCCCCCCACAGTGCCACATATGCCCCCAGTACCTGCTGTGCCGAGGGAGGGGGAGTGCTGCTGTGCGCGCCACTGCGGCCGCTGTCTGTGCTGTCTGCCGCTGTCTGTGCGGCGCCGGTGTCTGACATCAGACGCCGGCGCCGCATAGCGCACACAGCGGGAGGATAGCAGGGAAGATCAGGGCCGGCTCCAGGCTCCGACATGGCGGTGCCAGCGCGTGGCGCCCTTTAAGGGTGGCGCCCTGCGCGGCTGCTCGAGTCGAACATGCCTCGAGCCGGCCCTGTGATTAGTATTCCTCATTGCTTTGTTACATTGCTTACCTGCCTTTACGTTACCTGAAACAGTGACTCCTAGATCCCTTTCCTCCTCAGTAGTTTCCAGTATAGTGCCATTAAAACTATATGTAGCTTTTAGATTTTTGAGACCCAAGTGCATGATTTTGCATTTTTTGGCATTAAACTGTTATTGCCATGCTCTTGACCATTCCTCTAGTCTACCTACTGTAGATCCTCAATCATTTGTTTTACCCCTCCTGGTGTGTCTACCCTATTGTATACATTTGTGTCATCTGCAAAAAGGCATACTTTCCCTTTAATACCATTTGCAATGTAACCAAGAAAGATATTAAAAAGCACTGGTCCAAGTACAGATCCCTGGGGTACCCCACTGGTAACATTTCCCTCCTGTGAATGCACTCCATTTACCACAACTCTCTGTTTTTTCCATCCTGCAACCAAGATCATATCCATTCAACCATCTTAGGGGTATATTTACTAAGCTCCCGATTTTGACCAATTTTGTGTTTTTTTTTCAAAGTGTCATCTCGGGAATTTACTAAACACAAATCTCGGCAGTGATGAGGGTATTCGTATTTTTTTTTTAAGGCAAAGAAAAAAAATACGAATGAATACACCATCGGTCAAACATGCCTGTTATTTTATACAACTCGGTAATTTACAAAAAATTCGTATTCACGATCACTGCTGGCAATAGCCAAACACTGCCGTGAAAAAGTACAAAAAAAAAATAAGCACTTTTCAAATAGACCTGCTTTTTTTTACCGTATTTTGATAGGCATGCACGGATCAGTGAGATCCGTGCATGCCTATCAGTGGAAAGGGGTGTGAAAGAGTTAAAAACAGATAAAAAATTGCGTGGGGTCCCCCTCCTAAGCATAACCAGCCTCGGGCTCTTTGAGCCGGTCCTGGTTGTAAAAATACGGGGAAAAAATTGACTGGGGTCCCCCCATATTTAAACAACCAGCACCGGGCTCTGCACCTGGTCCTGGTGCAAAAAATACAGGGGACAAAAAGCGTAGGGGTCCCCCATATTTTTAACACCAGCACCGGGCTCCACTAGTCAGAGAGATAATGCCACAGCCGGTGGACACTTTTATATTGTCCCTGCCGCCCTGGCATTAAATCCCCAACTATTCACCCCTGGCCGGGGTACCCTGGATGAGTGGGGACCCCCCCCTCTAGCCACCCAAGGACCAGGGGTGAAGCCCGAGGCTGCCCCCCCCCCCCATACAATGGCGGTGGATGGGAGGCCTTTTCTGTAAAAAAAAAAAAAAGTATTGATTTTTGTAGCAGAACTACAAGTCCCAGCAAGCCTCCCCTGCAAGCTGGTACTTGGAGAACCACAAGTACCAGCATGCGGGGAGAAAACGGGGGACCGCTGGTACCTGTAGTTCTACTACAAAAAAATACCCAACTAAAAACAAAAACACACACACACCGTGATAGTAAAATTTTATTAAACATACATGCACACTTACATACATACATACCTACCTACCTATGTTGACAAGAAGCACTCGGTCCTCTTCTCTAGTAGCATCCAGGGGTACCTGTAAATAAAATTATACTTACAAAAAATCCGGGGTAGATCGGTCCTCTTCTTAAAAGTTATAATCCACGTACTTGGTAAAAAAAATAAAATTAAATACCCGCTCCACGCACTGAAAAGGGTCCCATGTTTACACATGGAACCCCTTTCCCCGAATGTAGGGACCCCCCGAGACTCCTGTCAAAGAGGGTACCTTAAGCCAATCAGGGAGCGCCACGTCATGGCACTCTCCTGATTGGCTGTGCGCTCCTGAACTGGATTCTACTGGAGAAGAGGACCGAGTGCTTTGTGTCAACATAGGTAAGTATGTATGTATGTATGTATGTATGTATGTATGCATGTAAGTGTGCATGTATGTTTAGTAAACTTTTAATATCACGGTGTGTATGTTTTGTTATTATTTGGGTATTTTTTTTGTAGTAGAACTACAGGTACCAGCGGGCCCGTTTTTCCCCAGCATGCTGGTACTTGTGATTCTCCAAGTACCAGCTTGCGGGGAGGCTTGCTGGGACTTGTAGTTCTGTTACAAAAACAAAACTATTTTTTTTACACAAAAGGCTAGCCAGGGGTGACTAGTTGGGGATTTAATGCCAGGGCCGCAGGGACCAATATAAAAGTGTCCCCCGGCTGTGGCATTATCTCTCTGACTAGTGGAGCCCGGTGCTGGTGTTAAAAATACGGGGTCCCCTACGCTTTTTGTCCCCCGTATTTTTTGCACCAGGACCAGGCGCAGAGCCCGGTGCTGGTTGTTCAAATATGGGGGGACCCCAGTCAATTTTTCCCCCGTATTTTTACAACCAGGACCGGCTCAAAGAGCCCGAGGCTGGTTATGCTTAGAAGGGGGGACCCAACGCAATTTTCCCCCCTGATTTTTAACTCTTTCTTCACCTCCTAATATACACAATGAAGCCCTGCACGGATCTCACTGTTCCGGCCGGGATTCATTGTGTTAAATCCAGCAGTGTTTTACTAATCACTCCCGTAAAACACTGCCAGAAATTATGAATGACATCGGCATCGGCAAAAACGAAAAATACAGAATACGACAGCTTAGTAAATGAGTCGTAAAAAACCCAAAAAGTTGCAAAATCACACTACCAATGTCATTCGTATTTAATCTCCCTCCAAATCCCGACAATTACGAATCTTAGTAAATATACCCCTTAGTATCCATTCCCAAGCTTTCAAGTTTATTTAGCAGTCTGCAATGTGGGACAGTGTCAAAAGCCTTACTAAAGTCTAGATAAGCTATATCTACGGCACCACCTTTATCTATTACTTTAGTCACACAGTCAAAAAGGTCAATAAGGTTTCTTTGACATGATCTCCCGCCAGTGAATCCATGCTGTGTAGGATCTTGTAAATGGCTGGATTTGAGATAACCTACAACTCTTTCTTGTAAGGGTGCTTCCATCACTTTCCCTACTATTGATGTAAAGCTCACTGGTCGGTAGTTGCTTGCCTATTCCTTGCTTCCACTTTTGTGCAGTGGGACTACGCTTGCTCTTTTCCAGTCCTCTGAAAAAAAAAAAAAAAGGAATTTAATTACCTACCGGTAAATCATTTTCTCATAGTCCGTAAGGGATACTGGGAATCCATTTAGTACCATGGGGTATAGACGGGTCCACTAGGAGCCATGAGCACTTTAAGAAATTGATAGTGTGCACTGACTCCTCCCTGCATGTCCCTCCTACCAGACTCAGTCTAGGAAACTGTGCCCGAGGAGACGGATATACTTTAAGAGAAGCATAGATAAGGAAAGTGGTGAGATTACGAACCAGCACACACAGAACAAGAGGAAAGCCATGCTAACTAAACTTGAAAACCGGAACAGCAACAGCTGAACCAAACAACAGTAGTTAAACAAGTAACCGTGCAGGAAGAACAAAGCAACGGGCGGGCGCCCAGTATCCCACACGGACTACGAGAAAAGGATTTACCAGCAGGTAATTAAAATCCTATTTTCTCTTACGTCCCAGGGGATACTGGGAATCCATTTAGTACCATGGAGAAGTACCAAAGCTCCCAAACCAGGTGTGCTGAGGTTCCTGCAGAACTGATTCACCAAAATGAAGGTCCTCAGAGGCCAAGGTATCGAACTTGTAAAACTTTGCAAATGTGTTTGAACCTCACCAAGTAGCTGCTCGGCAGAGCTGTAAAGCCGAGACACCCCGGACAGCCACCCAAGAAGAACCCACCGATCTAGTAGAGTGGGCCTGTACAGATTTTGGAACAAGCAAGCCTGCCGTGGAATAAGCATGCTGGATAGCGAGTCTGATCCAGCATGCAATGGACTTCTTTGAAGCACACACAATTTTATTGGGATCATAGAGAACGAACAGTGAGTCCAATTTCCTGTGACGAGCTGACCTCTATACATAGACCTTCAATGCCCTTACAACATCCAAAGTCTTTGAAGTAGCAGAGGTGTCCGTAACAACCGGAACCACAATAGGTTGATTGATGTGAAATGTGGACACCACCTTAGGAAGAAACTGCTGACGAGTCCTGAGTTCAGCTCTGTCCTCATGGAAAATTAAGTAGGGGCTCTTGTAAGACAACGCCCCCAACTCCGACACACATCTTGCTGAAGCCAAGGCCAACAGTGTGTCGGTCTTCCACGTAATGTACAGTATGTCTACTTCCTGTAACGGTTCAAACCAGTCCGATTGGAGGAACTGCAGCACCAAATTGAGATCCTATGGTTCCATGGGAGGCACAAAGGGAGGTTGGATGTGCAGAACACCTTTCAAGAACGTCTGGACCTCAGGGAGAGACGCTATTTGTTTCTGAAAGTAAATAGACAAGGTCGAAATCTGGACTTTAACGGAGCCTAGACGTAGGCCCACATCCATACCAGACTGTAGAAAGAGCAGTTAACGTCCCAGATGAAATTCCACCACAGCATATTGTCTGCTCTCACACCAAGAGACATATTTCTTCCAGATACGGTGGTAATGTTTAGAAGTTACCCCCTTCCAGGCTTGGATCATAGTTGGGATGACCTTGCCAGGAATCCCTCTCCTGTCTAGAATCAACCGTTCAACTTCCATGCGGTTAAACGTAGCCGCGGTAAGTCTTGATAGATGAACGGGCTTTGTTGCAGAAGATCCTCGCGCAGAGGTAGAGGCCACGGATAGTCGATCAGCATCTCGAGAAGATCCGCGTACCAGGCCCTTCAAGGCCAGTCTGGAGCAATGAGTATTGCTTGAACCTTTTCCCTTTCTATTCATTTTAGAATTCTTGGATCAGAGGAAGTGGAGGAAACATGTACACCAGTTGGTAGACCCACGGAGTTGTCAGAGCGGATACCGCCACTGCTTCTGGGTCTCTCGACCGCTTGAGTTTCCTGTTGAGTCGAGAAGCCATCATGTCGATCTGTGGATATCCACACCGACGTGACAACTACCGGAACACCTCTGGGTGAAGGCCCCACTCCCCCGGGTGTAGGCCACGTCTGCTTCCCTGTTGTCTACTCCCGGAATGAAGACAGCCGACAACTCCACGGCGTGTTTTTCCACCCAGAGGAGAATTCTTGACACCTCTGACATTGCTGGTCTGCTTTTCGTTCCGCCCTGTCGGTTGATGTACGTTACCGCCGTCACATTGTCTAACTGGACCTGAATGGCATGCTTCCGAAGTAGAGATGAGGCCTGCAGAAGGGCGTTGTAGATAGTCCTGAGTTCCAGGATGTTTATTGGAAGGACAACTTCCTGACTTGACTAGCTTCCTTGAAACTGCACCACCTGGGTGACTGCTCCCCAACCTCTGAGGCTTGCATTTGTGGTTAGCAGAATCCAATTCTGAATCCCGAACCTCTGACCTTCGACTAGGTGAGAAGTCTGTAGCCACCACAGAAGGGAGATCCTGGCTCTTGGCGACAGACGGATCCTCTGGTGCATGTGAAGATGCAATCCGGACCATTTGTCCAATAGATCTAGATGGAAGGGCCTTGCATGAAACCTTCCATACTGAAGCGCCTCGTAAGAGGCCACCATTTTCCCCAGAAGGCAAATGCACAGATGCACCGAGATCTGGGTTGGTTTCAGTACAGCCTGAACTATCAACTGGATTACCATAGCCTTTTCCAAGGGAAGGAACACTCTCTGAGACTGTGTCCAGTATCATTTCCAGGAAAGGAAGCCTCTGTGTGGGTTCCAGGTGAGATTTTGGTAGGTTCAGAATCCACCCGTGATCCAAGAGTAAGCTGCTTGAGAGGCCAATGCTGTCCAACTACCGCTCCCTGGACGGTGCCTTTATCAGAAGATCATCCAGGTACGGAATTATGTTCACTCCTCGTTTGCGGAGTAGAAACATCATCTCTGCCATAGGAATAAATGGAAATAGTGTTGCGCTCAATCCTGACTAGTGGGCTGATGTCTTCATTAATTAATTAGTGATCTTGAACGATAACCCCTTGAAATTATGTAAATTAATTGATGTGGTGGATACCTCATTAACCAATGAATGAAGCAAACAAATAATGTGTGGTTCTCTGTTAGACAGAACAGTGATTTTGACAAATGCCAAATTGTAGAGTAAACAGGTACTAACTGTACCACTATTTATTAAGATCAGACTATCTGAAGATAATGCCACTGATATAGATGAGTTGTTGAATGACAACAATAATAATGTCTCTCTTGGTTAAGAAAATCAATAAGGGTTGCGGCGTCCCGCAACTTGTTGTTTTAAAGTCTCTAATTACAGTGCACTGGACAGTCTATAGGTTTCTCTCATTAAGCGCTTTTATGTCTGAGAGTGGCCAAATATATGTCCTTTTTCTTCACGGTGTGGAGCGTTTAGCAGGTTAACATAGGGTATGATAAGTCTGATCTTAATAAATAGTGGTACAGTTAGTACCTGTTTACTCTACAATTTGGCATTTGTCAAAATCACTGTTCTGTCTAACAGAGAACCAAACATTATTTGTTTGCTTCATTCATTGGTTAATGAGGTATCCACCACATCAATTAATTTACATAAATTTCAAGGGTTATCATTCAAGATCACTAATTAATTAATTAAGACATCAGCCCACTAGTCAGAATTGAGCACAACACTATTTCCATTTATTCCTGTAGCTAAAATCAGGTTGGTCACCTGAAAGTGTAGCAGCTCGTCCGCACAATAGATCCCGGTGCGCAGATAATACCAATAATTATCATTTCTGCTATCACTTTGGTGAACACCGTCGGTGCCGTAGAGAAACCAAATATAGCAGGGCCTGGAACTGGTAGTCACAGTCCTGCAGTACAAACCGTAGATAAGCCTAATGAGGCTGCCAGATCGGAATGTGAAGGTACGCATCCTTGATATCCAGAGACACAAGGAATTCCACCTCCTCCAGACCTGAGATCACTGCTCTCAGAGACTCCATCTTGAATTTGAACACTCGTAAGTACGGGTTCAACGACTTGAGGTTAAGAATCGGCCTCGCCGAACCATCCGGTTTCGGTACTACAAACAAGTTGGAATAGTATCGCTTGTTTTGCAGATGAGGTGGAACTCGAACAATGACCTGGGTTTGTACCAGTTTTTGAATGGCATCCTGTAAAGTTATACTTGCCTCTTGTGAAACTGGTAAGTCTGATTTAAAGAATATGTGAAGTGGGAGCTCTTGGAACTCCAGTTTGTAGCCCTGGGAAATAAGATCTATGACCCAGGGATCCTGGCACGATGCTGTCCAGATGTGACTGAAGAATTTTAGCCGGGCTCCCACCTGCCAGTCTTCCAGGCATCTCGGTCCACCGTCATGCTGAAGGTTTTCAGGAAGCAGTGCCTGAGCCGTGTTCCTGTGAACCGGCAGTTGTTGGTTTGCGTAGTTCACCTTTAGCACCTCTGGTGGTGGTAGAAGAACCTCTGGGCTTGCCCCTAAACTTGTCCGTCCGAAAGGACTATAAATTGGGTCCTGAGTAGGCCTTCCTAGCTGGGGGAGCTGCAGAAGGAAGCTATGTGGACTTACCCGCAGTAGCTTTGGAGATCCATTTGTCTAGTTCATCTCCAAATAATGCCTCGCCTATGAAAGGTATGCCTTCCACTCCTTTCCTGGAGTCCGCATCCGCAGTCCACTGTCGTAGCCATAGACCCCTGCGTGCAGACACTGCCATAGCTGTACTGCGTGTATTAAGCAAGCCTATTTCTTTCATGGCTTCCACCATAAAGTTTGCAGAGTCCTGTATATGTTGCAAGGGCAAAGCAATCTCCCCTTGAGATAAGGTATCTAAGCCCTCAATTAGGTTACCCGACCATCTAGCAATGGCTCGCATAATCCACCCACATGCTATAGTGGGGCTCTGGGCCACCCCCGCAGCTGTATAGAAAGATCTGAGCGTAGTCTCAATTTTGCGGTCAGCCGCGTCTTTTAGTGAGGCTGCACCTGGGACACGCAATACAATTTTCCGTGAGAGCCTGGATACTGATGCATCCACTATCGGTGGATGTTCCCATTTTTTCCTATCCTCAGGAGGAAAAGGAAAAGGATGATAATGACCATTTAGGGATTTGACATTTCCTATCAGCTTCTTCAAATAGGGCATTTAGTTCACCTGACACAGGAAAAGTGTCTGAGGATTTCTTTTTTATATTAAAATAAGATTCTTCACTCTCCTCTGTCACCTTACCAGGGATATTCAGAACTTCTCTAAAAGAGCCTCTATTCCCTGCGACAGAGTACCCTCTCCCACCTCTGAGTCCACCTCATCCTCCTCCATGTCTGACCCCTCATCATCCGAGTCAGACTGCAGGATATGGGCCAAAGTGCATTTATGCTGACAAATGGCAGGGGACTGAGACGCTGGTTTGGGTACTGAGTCTACTTTCATAAACTCAGTCACAGATTGTCTTAAGTATTGCGTCTCTTTCTCATTCCGAGATAACGTAGTAGACATTGTGGAAATCAATCCCCTAATTCGAGTCCAGCCATGCTGGTTCTGCCCCACTAGCCTGGGAAGGGACACTACATTGAGCACACACTAGTGAACCTCCTGGGAAGAGGAACACTGTGCCTAACATGAAACACACTCTTTGCCTGACATACTGTAACAGTGACAGCACACACACAGGAAAAAAGGTTAACTGCACAATTATCCTACAAAGAGCCCTTCCAGGGAGACACAGAGGGAGTATGGAACCAGCACACGGCGCCCTTAACGCTAATGCCAAGCTTAGCTGGGTCGCAGACTAAGTACCCAGATTAGGGATTTCGTACATTAATAATCGCTCCCCCCCTGCTATGACCCCATGGTACCGCTGAGGTAATCTTGAGTCTCTCCAGAGTAGCTGTGCGTCCCTGTCAGTCAGCGTCTGTGTCACCTGCAGAGGGAAAATAGTGCTGGTGAGCTGCTGGATCCGCTCATAGTGAAGCCCCGCCCATTTAATGGCGAGCGGTTTTCCGGATTTTTTTTATACTGGCTGTATGTGTCTTGAGCATAAAATGGAGACAAACTCCTTTTATGGCTATGTTGCCAGTCTGGGTACTGTGTCCGCTGTTCAGTGTCTCTGTCCGTACACAGCGGGAGACACAGTCCGTCCCTTTTAGAAGCCGCGCATCTCTGTACCCTCATGACGCCATAATGTCCGGTGACCCGCTAACCAGGATGCCGGCTTAGTACTCACCACTCTTCATTCTTCTGGCTCTGTTAGGGTTGTCTGTGTGCTGCGGGAATGTATGCTCGTCGTGGTGGGGCTTGCAAATAGTTCCCTCAGCAGCTAGTGTCCTGTCAGCGAGGAACGGAACCATTAACCCTGAGAGAGGTTGGGCTGTTTCCCCCCTAAGTCCCACGAAGCAGACAGACTCAGAAAATAAATGCAGAAAACTCTTCAGGAGCTTCCAGAGATGTGACCAGCTCCTTTTCCTTTTCCATTTTCTAAACAGAGTCTGGTAGGAGGGGCAAAGAGGGAGGAGCCTGCGCACACTATCAATTTCTTAAAGTGCCCATGGCTCCTTGTGGACCCATCTATACCCCATGGTACTAAATGGAATCCCAGTATCCCCTAGGATGTAAGAGAACTGTAGCTAGTGACCGGTTAAATAATTCTGTTAATGGTGCTACCAGCACCCGTTTAAGCTCTCTTAGTATCCTTGGATGTATCCTATCTGGCCCCATTGATTAATCCACTTTCAGCTTTAAGAGTTCTGTTAGGACCTTCTCCTCTGTAAATGTACCGGTTTAATTTTCCTGAATATCCCAGCAACTTAACTGTGGAACCTTCCCATCTCTTGCAGTAGTGAATACGGAGCAAAAATAATTAAGATGACCTGCTATTACATTGTCTTCCTCAACAAGATTCCCAGTCTCGGTCATTAGTCTTATTATTCCGCCTTCTCTTTTACTCCTTTCGCTTATATACCTAAAAAGAGTTTTGCCACCTTTACCCACTGACTATTTTCTCCTCAGCTTGTACCTTTGCACATCTGATTACCTGCATAGGGGGTCATTCCGAGTTGATCGCAGCTGTGCTAAATTTAGCACAGCTACGATCATCCACACTGACATGCGGGAGGGGGAAGGGGGGGGGGGGGGCAGCAGCACAGGGCTAGCGCGTCCCGCATGTCAGTCCCTGCCCTGTCGTTGCACAGCGGCGATGCTTTTGTACTTCAGGAGTAGCTCCCGGCCATCGCAGCTATTGCGCGCTGGCTGGGAGCTACTCGTCGCTGCCCGGCTCACAGCGGCAGCGTGTGACGTCACGCAGCCGCTGCGGCCTGCCCCTGCACGTTCCGGCCACAGACCGTGCCCACAAAATGGCGGCCAAACTCCACTGTGTCGCCCCTTCTCGCCTCTGCCTGTCAATTAGGCAGAGGCGATCGCTAGGCAACGACGTCAGCCATGCGCCGGCGCACTGCGGTGCCGGCGCATGCGCAGTTCTGACCTGATCGTTCTGACAAACTGCAGCGAGCGATCAGGTCAGAATGACCCCCTTAGTCTCCTTCTAACAAGATATATCTCTGTCTTCATTTTTTTGTGTGTACTTATATTTCCTAAAATCCATCTTTTTTACTTTTACAAAACTTGCTACTTCTTTCGCAAACCACACAGGCTTCCTTTTCCTTGTGTTTTTCCTAACACTTTTGCTACAAATGCCTGTTGCCTTTAATATTGCACTCTTTAATGTGTATCACCTCATCTGCACTCCTAAGTTCCTCCACTCTGCCAAAGAATCGCTTAAACATTTTCCCACCTTTACAATATCAGCCTTCCTAAAATCTAACACCTTTGTTTCTGTATGAGATGAGTCAGTCTCTGTCTTCATGCTGAACCACACTGATATTATGAACAATATGCCCGGTTACAACATTTCGGAACGACATATCGTTCATATCGTCCAGTGTGTACACACTTACCCGCTGTAGCCGTGGCAATCCACGCATCTAGCGCCTCTCCAAAGAGAGCCTGACCTGTATATGGTAGGCCCTCCACACTCTTCCTGGATTCCGCGTCCGCAGACCATTGGCGCAGCCAGAGACCCATGCGAGCCGAGACGGACATGGAGGAGATCCCCACAGCCATGGAACCCAGGTACTTCATGGAATCTACCAGGAACCCTGCAGAATCCTGAATATTACGTAAAAATAAATCAACGTTACCTATATCCATCGCAGTTTATTCCTCCTGCAGAGTGATTGACCACTTGGCAATAGCTTTAGAAATCCAAGCACAGGCTATAGTAGGCCGCAGTATAGCCCCTGAAGCCGTGTAAATGTATATTAGCGTAGCATCCACCTTGCGATCTGCCGGGTTCTTAAATGCGGTAGATCCTGGGACTGGTAATACCATCTGTTTGGACAGCCTGGAGACAGAGGCGCCGACAATCGGTGGAGACTCGCACTTTTTTCTATCTTCTTCTGGAAAGGGAAAAGCAACAAAGACCCTCTTAGGGATCTGGATTTTTTTCTCCGAATTTTCCCAGGCTTTTTCAAAGATAGCGTTTAATTCTTAGATGCTGGGAATGGGGGTGGGGGTTGGGAGCTTTTTACTGTCCGTGAAAAAGGCCTCCTCAACCTGCTCAGGAGTTGCGTCAGTAATGTGTAACACATCCCTCACGGCTTCAATCATCAACTGCACCCCCTTAGCAAGTGATGCCGTCCCCCTCGACACATCTCCATCACCGTCTGCAGTGTCAGAATCGGTGTCCGTGTCATCCTGCATAATCTTGGCAAGTGCACGTTTGTGAGAATGTACAGCAGGGGACCCCGAGGAAGCAGTATCAGACCATACAACCTTAGAGGACTGCAGTACCTGAGTTGCATGCTCATTACTAGCAACCCTATCTGAAATCTGAGAAATAGTCCCCCTAAGAGAGGCTAACCATTCCGGCTCTCTAGCTGGGATCTGCGCTACAACAGTGCAATCCTGATCACATGGGATGGGATCTTACTGGGAAGATAAATCCTCTGCAGCATATGAAACAGTCTCTAGACATGTTTGCTAATACACACCACTCACCCCACATACACACAGGGTACTGGGCAGACAGAGTTTCCCCCCAAGAATGGCAGAGAGACACAGAGATTGGAGCCAACCCACACACAGCGCTATTATAGGTATAGGGAGACCCTAAACCAGCGCTGACTGTGTCCCTTAATAGGTGACACAGTCTTTACACAGCCTCCCCTCCCTTCTACAACCCCCTGGTACCGTACAGATAGCTGGAGGTGCCCTGGAGGGACCTGTTTTCCACTGGCATTGTACTGCAGGCAGGAAAATGGCGCTGAACACTGCTGGGTCAGCTATGCGGAGAAGCTTCGCCCCCTTAATGGCGATGTCTTCCCGCTCTTTTGAGATTATACTGACCTGAAGATTTTGTGCTGGCTGAGATCCGCAGACCCAGACAGGCTTGATTTGGTCAGTGTAGGGTCAGGTGCTGGCTCAGGGCGCCCATAACAGCGCCGCACCGAAGTACTGCTGAGCCGTCCGGGAGCGCAGTTAATACTGCGCTCCTACCCTTAACCCGCCATCTTCACACTGACCCCCTGCTTGTGAGGGGGAAGACAGTGACTCACTCGCCACACTTCAGCTCTGCAAGGGGGTGGCGGCTGGCTGCTGGGGTGAGCGTTCCCCTGTGGCGGGGCGCGATCTGTCCCCTCTGGAGCTCAATGTCCAGTCAGTGGAGACAGTGGCTCAGACCCCGCAGGGCGGACACTGCTCCCCCCTCAGTCCCTCGTTGCAGGCAGGCTGTTGCCAACAGCCTCCTGTAAAAAAATTAACTCTAAAATAAACTTTTTCTAAGAAAGCTCTGTAGAGCTCCCCTAGCTGTGACCGGCTCCTCCGGGCACATTTTCTAAACTGAGTCTTGTAGGAGGGGCATAAAGGGAGGAGCCAGCCCACACTCTCTAACTCTTGAAGTGCCAATGGCTCCTGGTGGACCCGTCTATACCCCATGGTACTAATATGGACCCCAGCATCCTCTAGGACGTAAGAGAAATTACTCTTTAAATAGGGGTTTATGAGCATTTTGCGTCTATTACATATGTTTAGAATTGCCTGTACGCATTGTTGCATTCTTGATTTGTTTAAAATCTGGTTCCATGCTGGGGATAACATCATTGTAACCTCTAGCAGATACCTAGCTCAGTAATTATATGGTTCAGAATGAAATGTGCAGTTTACTGTAATAGTAATATTGAAGGGTTGTATTGGTTTTGTTGTTGTAACTAGTGCCCTACGGTGTAGCTGTAACTAATGCGTACAAGCTGCCGACTGCAGAAGAGGTAATGAAAGGGGTCTGCATTCTTTTGCAAAGTAGACAGAAGCTGTAACTGCCAAATCGACACAGGATGTCTTCAAACCGCAAAACACCAGAGCAGAATTGATTTTCAAGACCTGCTGGCTGGCGTCCTAAGTGAAGCCTTTTCTTCCCCCTTAGTGGAAGCTTGTGTCAAATACACTGACTGGATTGCTGCCATACTATCCAATGACACAAGAGAACAGCAATGTGTTGCACACTAACATGAACATTTTTCCTGCTAATTACTACAGGAGAAACATGGGGACTGAGTATGTAAAGTACGATGGCTGACCTGGACAACGGACACTGCCATTCTGCGAACTGGTGAGGCTACAATATAATATGCAGAAAATACAAGTCTACTACTAATAATAAAGTGAGGGAAGGCTCACCTGTTTGCTTTTATCAGGGAAAGTGGAGAGAAACTGGTAGTGCTTCCATAGAAGTGCTGACATAAAAGTGTTATTATAATATTAGCGTTATACCTGTGTTAAACCGAAGATAAACAGAAGGGAAATAACAACACACCAAAACTATGACATAAGGACTGCCTTAATGCCTCAAAAGTATGTAATTCATCTTATGCATATTGGGGGTAATTCCAAGTTGATCGCAGCAGGAAATTTTTTTAGCAGTTGGGCAAAACCATGTGCACTGCAGGGGAGGCAGATATAACATTTGCAGAGAGAGTTAGATTTGGGTGGGTTATTTTGTTTCTGTGCAGGGTAAATACTGGCTGCTTTATTTTTACACTGCAATTTAGATTGCAGATTGAACTCACCACACCCAAATCTCTCTCTCTGCACATGTTATATCTGCCCCCCCTGCAGTGCACATGGTTTTGCCCAACTGTAAAAAAAAATTCCTGCTGTAAATTCTTGGAATTACCCCCATTATCTGTCTTTTTAAACTAAGAAAAGACATCCCCAATCTGCTCACTATAGTTCTCTCTTATGCAAACTCATGTATGTTTTTGATTTGCTTGGAATTGGCATTGCATGTGTGGGGAAGTTGTTCAGTGAAACAGTTTATTACTGCATGCTGTCTGGTGTTTACCTCCTTGATCGTTTGGCCATTTGTGGTCAGGTGTACTATATCTTTACATTTAGTGAGGTGTAGTCGTGGTGTAAAGGACAGATTGTGATTCCTGATTAGTAAAAAAATAAGATTTTAAACCTACCGGTAAATCTTTTTCTCCTAGTCCGTAGAGGATGCTGGGGACTCCGTAAGGACCATGGGGTATAGACTGGCTCCGCAGGAGACATGGGCACTATAAAGAACTTTAGATGGATGTGCACTGGCTCCTCCCTCTATGCCCCTCCTCCAGACCTCAGTTAGAGAAACTGTGCCCAGAGGAGACGGACAGTACGAGGAAAGGATTTTTGTTAATCTAAGGGCAAGATTCATACCAGCCCACACCATCCACACAGTATAACATGGAATATACGCAACCAGTAAACAGCCTGAATAAAACAGTATCAGCCCACGACCGATCTTAACTGTAACATAACCCTTATGTAAGCAATAACTATATACAAGCCTTGCAGAAATATGTCCGCACTGGGACGGGCGCCCAGCATCCTCTACAGACTAGGATAAAAAGATTTACCGGTAGGTTTAAAATCTTATTTTCTCTTACGTCCTAGAGGATGCTGGGGACTCCGTAAGAACCATGGGGATTATACCAAAGCTCCAGACCGGGCGGAAGAGTGCGGATGACTCTGCAGCACCGATTGAGCAAACATGAGGTCCTCCTCAGCCAAGGTATGAAACTTGTAGAATTTAGCAAAAGTGTTTGAACCCGACCAAGTCGCCACTCGGCAAAGCTGTAATGCCGAGACGCCTCGGGCAGCCGCCCAAGAAGAGCCCACCTTCCTAGTGGAATGGGCCTTCACTGAATTTGGTAACGGCAATCCAGCCGTAGAATGAGCCTGCTGAATCGAGTTACAGATCCAGCGAGCAATAGTCTGCTTAGAAGCAGGAGCGCCATCCTTGTTGGCTGCATACAGGACAAACAGTGCCTCTGTTTTCCTAACTCGAGCCGTCCTGGCTACATATATTTTTAAGGCCCTGACTACATCAAGGGACTTGGAATCCTCCAAATCCTTCGTAGCCACAGGTACCACAATTGGTTGGTTCATATGAAACGATTAAACCACCTTAGGCAAAAATTGAGGACGAGTCCTTAATTCAGCTCTATCCACATGGAAAATCAGATAGGGGCTTTTGTGAGACAATGCCGCCAATTCAGACACCCGCCTTGCAGATGCCAAGGCCAACAACATGACCACCTTCCAAGTGAGAAATTTCAATTCAACCATTTGAAGAGGTTCAAACCAGTGATATTTTAGGAACTGTAACACCACGTTAAGGTCCCATGGTGCCACTGGAGGCACAAAAGGAGGCTGTATGTGCAGCACTCCCTTTACAAAAGTCTGGACTTCTGGGAGAGAAGCCAATTCCTTCTGAAAGAAAATTGATAGGGCCGAAACCTGTACCTTAATGGAACCTAATTTTAGGCCCACTCCTGTCTGTAGAAAGTGGAGAAAACGGCCCAGATGGAAAACTTCCGTAGGAGCATTCTTGGCTTCACACCAAGATACATACTTTCTCCAAATACGGTGATAATGTTTCGCCGTCACCTCCTTTCTAGCCTTCATCAGAGTAGGGATGACTTCTTCCGGAATGCCTTTCCCAGCTAGGAGTCAGTGTTCAACCGCCATGCCGTCAAACGTAACTGCGGTAAGTCTTGGAACACGCAGGGCCCCTGTTGCAACAGGTCCTCCCTGAGAGGAAGAGGCCACGGATCTTCTGTGAGCATTTCCTGAAGATCGGAATACCAGGCCCTTCGACGCCAATCTGGGACAATGAGTATTGTCTGCACTCTTTTCCGTCTTATGATTTTCAATATCTTTGAGATGAGTGGAAGAGGAGGGAACACATAGACCGACTGAAACACCCACGGTGTCACCAGGGCATCCACAGCTACTGCCTGAGGGTCCCTTGACCTGGCACAATACCTCCGAAGCTTCTTGTTGAGGCGTGACGCCATCATATCTATTTGAGTAAGTCCCCACTGACTTATCTCTGCAAAAACTTCTTGATGAAGTCCCCACTCTCCTGGATGGAGATCGTGTCTGCTGAGGAAGTCTGCTTCCCAGTTGTCCACTCCCAGAATGAAGACTGCTGCCAAAGCGCTTATGTAATTTTCCGCCCAGCGCAGAATCCTGGTGGCTTCCGCCATTGCCACTCTGCTCCTTGTTCCGCCTTGGCGGTTTACATGAGCCACAGCTGTGACGTTGTCTGATTGAATCAGAACCGGTAGGTCGCGAAGAAGATTCTCCGCTTGACGTAGACCGTTGTATATGGCCCTCAATTCCAGTACGTTGATGTGTAGACAAGCCTTCTGGCTTGACCATATCCACTGAAAATTTCTTCCTTGTGTGACTGCTCCCCATCCTCGGAGGCTCGCGTCCGTGGTTACCAGAACCCAGTCTTGAATGCCGAACCTGCGACCCTCTAGAAGGTGAGCACTCTGCAGCCACCATAGGAGAGACACCCTCGCCCTGGGGGACAGGCTTATTTTCTGATGAATTTGAAGATGGGACCCAGACCACTTGTCCAGAAGGTCCCACTGAAACGTCCTCGCATGAAACCTGCCGAAGGGGATGGCCTCGTAGGTCGCCACCCTCTTTCCCAGTACTCGAGTGCATTGATGGACTGACACACTTTTTGGTTTTAACAGGTCTCTGACCATGTTCTGGAGTTCCTGGGCTTTTTCCATTGGGAGAAAAACCCTCTTTTGCTCCGTGTCCAGAATCATGCCTAAGAACGATAGCCGAGTTGTTGGAGCCAACTGCGACTTTGGCAGATTCAGAAGCCAGCCATGTTGCTGCAGCACTCTCAGGGAGAGCGCCACGCTTTTCAGCAACTGATCTCTCGATCTCGCCTTTATCAGGAGATCGTCCAAGTACGGGATAATTGTGACTCCCTGCCTGCGCAGGAGCACCATCATTTCCGCCATTACCTTAGTGAAAATCCTCGGGGCCGTGGAAAGCCCAAACGGCAACGTCTGAAACTGGTAATGACAGTCCTGTACAGCGAATTTCAGATACGTCTGATGAGGGGGATATATGGGGACAAGAAGGTATGCGTCCATTATGTCCAGTGACACCAAAAATCCCCCCCCCCCCCCTCCAGGCTGGAGATAACTGCCCGCAGCGATTCCATCTTGAATTTGAACTTTTTTAAGTACAGGTTTAGGGACTTTAAATTTAGAATGGGTCTGACCGAGCCATCCGGTTTCGGGACCACAAATAGGGTTGAATAGTACCCCTTCCCCTGTTGAGCTAGGGGAACCTCGACAACCACTTGTTGTCGATACAGTTTTTGAATTGCAGCTAAAACTATCTCCCTCTCTGGGGGAGAAGCCGGTAGAGCCGATTTGAAAAACCGGCGAGGAGACATGTCTTCTTAGTCTAGCTTGTAGCCTTGGGATACAATTTCCATTGCCCAAGGATCCACGTCTGACTGAACCCAGTTGTGGCTGAAGAGTCGAAGACGTGACCCCACTGGCGCAGACTCCCTCAGTGGAGCCCCAGCGTCATGCGGTGGATTTAGTAGAAGCCGGGGAAGACTTCTGCTCCTGGGAACTAGCCGTAGCAGACTGCTTTTTCCCTCTTCCCTTACCTCTGACGAGGAAGGAAGAGCCCCGACCTCTTCTGGACTTATGCGACCGAAAGGACTGCATCTGATATTGCGGCGTTTTCTTTTGCTGTGGGGAAACATAAGGTAAAAAAGTAGATTTGCCCGCGGTAGCTGTGGAAACCAGGTCCGTGAGACCTTCCCCAAATAAATCCTCACCTTTGTAAGGCAGAACTTCCATATGCTTCTTCGAGTCGGCATCACCCGTCCATTGGCAGGTCCACAGAGCTCGCCTAGCAGAAATCGCCATAGCGTTGGCTCTTGAACCTAGCAGACCAACGTCTCTCTGAGCGTCTCTCATATATAAGACTGCGTCTTTAATGTGACCTAAGGTCAATAAAATGGTATCCCTATCCAGGGTATCAATGTCAGCAGACAGAGTATCCGTCCAAGCCGCAACAGCGCTACAAACCCAAGCCGACGCTATTGCCGGTCTGAGCAAGGCCCCCGTATGTGTATAAATAGATTTTAAGGTAGTTTCCTGTCTGCGATCAGCAGGAACCTTGAGGGCGGCCGTGTCTGGAGACGGCAGCGCCACCTTTTTGGACAAGCGCGTTAACGCCTTGTCCACCCTGGGTGAGGATTCCCACCGTAACCTGTCCTGCGCAGGGAAAGGATACGCCATAAGAATTCTTTTGGGAATCTGCAGTTTCTTGTCTGGAGTTTCCCAAGCCTTTTCAAATAACTCGTTCAGCTCATGAGATGGGGGAAAGGTTACCTCAGGTTTCTTTTCCTTAAACATGTGTACCCTCTAGTCAGGGACAGAGGGGTCATCAGTGATACGTAAAACATCCTTTATTGCAATAATCATATAATGAATACTCTTGGCCACCCTTGGGTTTAACCTCGCATCATCGTGGTTGACACTGGAATCAGAATCCGTGTCGGTATCAGTGTCTGCTACTTGGGACAGGGGACGTTTCTGAGACCTTGAAGGGCCCTGTGACACAGCCAAAGCCATGGATTGACTCCCTGTTCTATCCCTGGACTCTGCTTTGTCCAACCTCTGATGTAATAAAGACACATTTGCATTTAAAACATTCAGCATATCCATCCAATCATGTGTCGGCGTTGCCGACGGAGACACCACAATCATCTGCTCCACTTCCTCCTTAGATGAGCCTTCCACTTCAGACATGCCGACACACGCGTACTGACACCCCCACACACTCAGGGATATATTTATATGGAGACAGTTCCCAATAAGGCCCTTTGGAGAGACAGAGAGAAAGAGTATGCCAGCACACACCCAGCGCCAACTGACACTGGAAACCAAATTCCCAGACAAAACAGTGCTTTTATATAAATATACACTCACTGCGCCAATAAAAAGTGCCCCCCCTCTTTTTTGCCCTCTGTCACCGTGTTCAGCAGGGGAGAGTCCGGGGAGCCAACATCTCTGCAGTGTGCTGTGGAGAAAATGGCGCTGGTTAGTGCTGGAGGATCAAGCTCCGCCCCCTCAGCGGCGGGCTTCAGTCCCGCTCAAATTTACTATACTGGCGGCGGATTCTATAATATAGTGCCTCCGCAGCCTCTATATACCGTATATACTCGAGCATAAGCCGACTTTTTCAGCACTTTTTTTTGTGCTGAAAAAGACACCTCGGCTTATACTCGAGTCAGCTTTAGTGCCAGATATGCCCCACAGTGCCAGGTGTGCCAGATATGCCCCACAGTGCTAGATACTTATCCTCCGTCGCTCCCGCGCTGTCTTCTGAAGAAGGGACACAGAGAGCGCAGTGCGCGGCTCCCCTGTGTCCCTCCTGCATCTCCAGCGGCAGCGGCGTCTGAGTGGTAAAGGAAGTGCACGAACCGGCACTTCCTTTAACACACGCCGCTGCCGCCGGAGATGCAGGAGGGACTCAGGAGAGCCGCGCGCTGCGCTCTCCGTGTCCCTCCTTCAGAAGACAGCGCGGGAGCGACGGAGGGTAAGTATCTAGCACTGTGGGGCATATCTGGCACACCTGGCACTGTGGGGCATATCTGGCACACCTGGCACTGTGGGGCACACCTGGCACTGTGGGGCACACCTGGCACTGTGGGGCATATCTGGCACACCTGGCACTGTGGGGCATATCTGGCACTGTGGGGCATATCTGGCACTGTGGGGCACATCTGGCACACCTGGCACTGTGGGGCACACCTGGCACTGTGGGGCATATCTGGCACACCTGGCACTGTGGGGCATATCTGGCACATCTGGCACACCTGGCACTGTGGGGCACATCTGGCACACCTGGCACTGTGGGGCACACCTGGCACTGTGGGGCACATCTGGCACTGTGGGGCATATCTGGCACACCTGGCACTGTGGGGCATATCTGGCACTGTGGGGCATATCTGGCACTGTGGGGCACATCTGGCACACCTGGCACTGTGGGGCATATCTGGCACACCTGGCACTGTGGGGCACGTCTGGCACTGTGGGGCACGTCTGGCACATCTGGCACTGTGGGGCATATCTGGCACTGTGGGGCATATCAGGCACTATGAGGTCTGTGTACGGGTAGAGCTGCATTTCCCACCCTAGGCTTATACTCGAGTCAATAAGTTTTCCCAGGTTTTTGTGGTAAAATTAGGTGCCTCGGCTTATATTCGGGTCGACTTATACTCGAGTATATACGGTATATTATTAGCCAGTCCCAAGAGGTTTATAATTGCTGCCCAGGGTGCCCCCCCTGCGCCCTGCACCCTTCAGTGCCCGCTGTGTGTGGGAGCAATGGCGCGCAGCATTACCTCTGCGCGTTACCTCAGAGAAGATCTGAAGTCTTCAGCCGCCTTTGAAGTCTTTTTTCTTCTTATACTCACCCGGTTTCTATCTTCCGGCTCTGTGAGAAGGACGGCGGCGCGGCTCCGGGACGAACGGCGAGGGTGAGACCTGCGTTCCGACCGTCTGGAGCTAATGGTGTCCAGAAGCCTAAGAAGCAGAGCCTATCATTTAAGTAGGTCTGCTTCTCTCTCCTCAGTCCCACGATGCAGGGAGCCTGTTGCCAGCAGTGCTCCCTGAAAATAAAAAAACTAACAAAATAATTTTTCAGAGAAACTCAGGAGAGCTCCCCTGTAGTGCACCCAGTCTCCTCTGGGCACAGGATCTAATTGAGGTCTGGCGGAGGGGCATAGAGGGAGGAGCGAGTGCACACCCATCTAAAGTTCTTTATAGTGCCCATGTCTCCTGCGGAGCTTGTCTATACCCCATGGTCCTTACGGAGTCCCCAGAATCCTCTAGGACGTAAGAGAAAAACAAATACCAAACACTGAGCAACATCACCAAACAGGTAATTTCCACTTTAAACTTGTCATTTATTTTGTACTTTCTGGACATGGCTACAATAACAGATGCACAAACAAAATTCTTACAGCTATGTGTGCAAATGCTAGGAGCTTAGGAGACAAAATTCCAGAGCTAATTGCGATAATGACAAGGGACAACCTGGATATTGTGGCAATTACAGAGTCATGGTGCAATGAGAATCATGACTGGGACATAGCTATACCAATTTATTTAGAAAGGACAGAATGGGAAGAATAGGAGGAGGGGTAGCAATGTATGTGAAAAAAAGCATAAATGCTACTTTAATACAAAATATTGATGACAAAACTGAGGCCCTTTGGGTCACCACAGAAACCGGGGAGAAGGACATTATTCGCATTGGGGTGATCTATAGACCACCAGGCCAGGGGCAGAATGTGGACAGGAACCTATTGTTGGACATCTCTAAAATGGCTTTAAAGGGAGAAGTCATAATCATGGGAGACTTTAATTTACCTGATGTAAATTGAAAGGAGTCCTTTGCAAGTTCAGCTACAAGTAGCAAATTTCTAAATTCCTTACAGGGAGCATCTCTCAAGCAATTGGTGAGGGAGCCCACTCGCAAAGATTCAATATTAGATTTAATTCTTACAAATGGTGACAGGATATCCGACATATATGTGGGTGAGCACCTGGGATCCAGTGATCATCAAGCAGTATGGTTTAGTATAAAGACAGGATCCAACTCCTGTCACAAAAACAAAGGTGTTGGATTTTAGAAATGCTGACTTTGCAAAAATGGGGAGATGTTTAAGTGATTCATTGGTGGACTGGAGGAACTTGGAAGGGGTGCAGGAGAGGTGGGAAAAACTGAAAAGTGCAATACTAAGGGCAACAGACCTTTGTATCAAAAGGGTTGGGAAAAGCACCAGGAAAAGGAAGCCAGTGTGGTTCACAAAAGTAGTATCAACTAGTGTGAAAGCAAAAAAAAAATAAAAAATGGTTTTTAGGAAATACAAACAGACTCAAAATAATAATGACAAAGAGATGTATCTTGACAGACGGAAGGACGCTAAGAAAGTGATCAGACCTGCCAAGGCAGAAGCTAAGGGGACAATGGCCCAGTCAGTAGAGATGAGCGGATTCGGTTTTACTCGGTTTTACTCGGTTCTCAAAACCGAATCTTATTGGCTATCCAAAACACGTGACATCCGTGAGCCAATAAGATTCGGTTTTGAGAACCGAGTAAAACCGAGTAAAACCGAATCCGCTCATCTCTACCAGTCAGTAGATAAAGAGGGCAAAACTTTTTTTTTAAGTATATAAATCAAAGGAGAAAATCAAATGGAGGAATAATAAGACTTAAGACAGAGAGTGAGAATTTGGTGGAGGGAGACAAGGCAATAGCAGATCACCTAAATTATTTTTACTCAGTATTTAGTACAGAAGGAGAGGGGAATGGGCCACAGTTAAGTTGCAAGGACATTCATAAAAATAAGGTAGATGAAACTACATTTACAGAGGAGAAGGTCCTAAGAGAACTTTCAAAACTAAAAGTGGATAAATCAATGGGGCCAGATGGGATATACCCAAGAATACTAAAAGAGCTAAAAGATGTGCTGGTGGCACCATTAACAGAATTATTTAACCAGTCACTAAATACAGGTGCCATTCCAGAGGACTGGAAAACAGCGAATGTAGTTCCACTGTACAAAAGCGGAAGCAAGGAAGAAGCAAGTAACTACAGACCAGTAAGCCTTACATCAGTAGTAGGGAAAGTAGTGGAAAAACTATTAAAAGAAAGAGTTGTGTAGTATCTTAAATCAAACAACTTACAGGATCCAAAACAGAATGGATTTACAGGTGGGAGATCATGCCAAACAAATATTATTGACTTTTCTGACTCTGTGATGAAAATAATAGATCAAGGGGGAGCTGTAGATGTAGCATATCTAGACTTTAGTAAGGCATTTGACACTGTCCCACATCGCAGACTGCTAAATAGACTTGAAAGCGTGGGGGTGGATTATAAAACAGTTAAATGGATAAGAACCTGGTTGCAGTATAGGAAACAGACAGTTGTAGTAAATGGAGTGCAATCTGGAGGGAAATGTTACCAGTGGAGTAGCCCAGGGATCTGTACTCGGACCAGTTCTCTTTAATATCTTTGTTGGTGACATTGCAAATGGTATTGAAGGAAAAGTATGCCTTTTTGCAGATGATACAAAGATATGCAACAGGGTAGACACACCAGGAGGGGTAAAACAAATGATTGATGACCTAGCTAGGCTTGAAAAATGGTCAAGAACGTGGCAACTACAGTTTAATGCTAAAAAATGCAAAATCATGCACTTGGGTCTCAAAAACCCAAAGGCTAAATATAGTATCAAGGGTACTATAATGGAAACTACCGAGGAGGAAAGGGATTTAGGAGTTACTATTTTAAGTGACTTAAAGGCAGGAAAGCAATGCAACAAAGCAATGAGAAATACCAGTCAGATGCTTGGTTGCATAGGGAGAGGAATCAGTAGCAGGAAAAAAAAGAAGTGATAATGCCACTGTATAGGTCATTGGTACGGCCTCAGCTGGAATATGGAGTCCAGTGCTGGAGACCATATCTCCAGAAGGATATAAATATATTAGAGAGTGTACAAAGAAGGGCAACTAAAATGGTGCATGGCCTACATCACAAAACTTATCCGGAAAGGCTAAAATAAGATTTTACTCACCGGTAAATCTATTTCTCGTAGTCCGTAGTGGATGCTGGGGACTCCGTAAGGACCATGGGGAATAGACGGCTCCGCAGGAGACTGGGCACATCTAAGAAAGATTTAGGACTATCTGGTGTGCACTGGCTCCTCCCCCTATGACCCTCCTCCAAGCCTCAGTTAGGAACTGTGCCCGGAAGAGCTGACACAATAAGGAAGGATTTTTGAATCCCGGGTAAGACTCATACCAGCCACACCAATCACACCATATAACACGTGATAGGAACCCCGGTTAACAGTATGATAACAAAATGGAGCCTCTAAAGAGATGGCTCACAACAATACCCGATTTTTGTAACAATAACTATGTACAGGTATTGCAGACAATCCGCACTTGGGATGGGCGCCCAGCATCCACTACGGACTACGAGAAATAGATTTACCGGTGAGTAAAATCTTATTTTCTCTGACGTCCTAGTGGATGCTGGGGACTCCGTAAGGACCATGGGGATTATACCAAAGCTCCCAAACGGGCGGGAGAGTGCGGATGACTCTGCAGCACCGAATGAGAGAATTCCAGGTCCTCCTCAGCCAGGGTATCAAATTTGTAGAATTTTGCAAACGTGTTTGCCCCCGACCAAGTAGCTGCTCGGCAAAGTTGTAAAGCCGAGACCCCTCGGGCAGCCGCCCAAGATGAGCCCACCTTCCGTGTGGAATGGGCTTTTACAGATTTAGGCTGCGGTAAGCCTACCGCAGAATGAGCCAGCTGAATAGTGCTACAAATCCAGCGCGCAATAGACTGCTTAGAAGCAGGAGCACCCAGCTTGGTGGGTGCATACAGGATAAACAGCGAGTCAGTCTTTCTGACTTCAGCCGTCCTGGAAATATAAATTTTTAGGGCCCTGACTACGTCCAGCAACTTGGAATCCTCCAAGTCCCTAGTAGCCGCAGGCACCACAATAGGTTGGTTCAAGTGAAAAGCTGAGACCACCTTTGGGAGAAACTGAGGACGAGTTCTCAATTCTGCCCTATCCATATGGAAAATCAGATAAGGGCTTTTACAAGACAAAGCAGCCAATTCTGAAACCCGCCTGGCCGACGCCAAGGCCAACAGCATGACCACTTTCCACGTGAGATATTTTAAATCCACAGTCTTAAGTGGTTCGAACCAATGTGATTTCAGGAGTGCCAAAACCACATTGAGATCCCAAGGTGCCACTGGGGGCACAAAAGGAGGCTGAATATGCAGTACTCCTTTGACAAAAGTCTGAACTTCGGGCAGTGAAGCCAGTTCTTTTTGGAAGAAAATCGACAGAGCCGAAATCTGAACCTTTATGGACCCCAATTTGAGGCCCAACGTCACCCCTGCTTGCAGGAAGTGCAGGAATCGACCCAGTTGAAATTCCTCCATCGGGGCCTTCATGGCCTCACACCAAGCAACATATTTTCGCCAAATGCGGCGATAATGTCTTGCGGTGACATCCTTCCTGGCTTTGATCAGGGTAGGGATGACTTCCTCCGGAATACCCTTTTCCTTCAGGACCCGGTGTTCAACCGCCATGCCGTCAAACGCAGCCGCGGTATGTCTTGGAACAGACAGGGTCCCTGCTGCAGCAGGTCTAGTCTGAGCGGCAGAGGCCAAGGGTCCTCTGTAAGCATCTCTTGAAGTTCCGGGTACCAAGCTCTTCTTGTCCAATCCGGAACCACGAGTATGGTTTTCACTCCTCGCCTTCTTATTATTCTCAGTACCTTGGGTATGAGAGGTAGAGGAGGAAACACATAAACCGACTGGTACACCCATGGTGTCACTAGAGCGTCCACCGCTATCGCCTGAGGGTCTCTTGACCGGGCGCAATATCTTTTCAACTTCTTGTTGAGGCGGGACGCCATCATGTCTACCTGTGGTTTTTCCCACCGGTTGACCAGCATTTGGAAGACTTCTGGATGAAGTCCCCATTCTCCCGGGTGGAGGTCGTGCCTGCTGAGGAAGTCTGCTTCCCAGTTGTCCACTCCCGGAATGAACACTGCCGTCAGTGCTAACACATGATTCTCTGCCCATCTGAGAATCCTTGTGGCTTCTGCCATCGCCATCCTGCTTCTCGTGCCGCCCTGTCTGTTTACATGGGCGACCGCCGTGATGTTGTCTGACTGGATCAGTACCGGCTGGTTTTGAAGCAGGGGTCTTGCCTGGCTTAGGGCATTGTAAATGGCCCTTAGCTCCAGGATATTTATGTGAAGAGAAATCTCCTGATTTGACCACAGTCCTTGGAAATTTCTTCCCTTTGTGACTGCCTTTCCGAATCTGCGGCCCTCTAGTAGATGAGCCCTCTGCAGCCACCACAGCAGCGACACCCTGGTTCTGGCCGATAGGGTTATCCGCTGTTGCATCTGGAGATGGGACCCGGACCATTTGTCCAACAGGTCCCACTGGAACGTCCTTGCGTGGAACCTTCCGAATGGAATTGCTTCGTACGAAGCTACCATTTTTCCCAGGACTCGTGTGCATTGATGTACCGACACTTTTCCTGGTTTTAGAATGTCTCTGACCAGAGATGACAATTCCTCGGCTTTTTCCAGTGGAAGAAACACTCTTTTCTGGTCTGTGTCCAGAATCATTCCCAGGAACAGAAGACGTGTCATCGGGACCAGCTGTGACTTTGGAATGTTTAGAATCCAGCCGTGCTGTTGTAGCACTTCCTGAGAAAGTGCCACCCCCACTATCAACTGTTCTTTGGACCTCGCCTTTATCAGGAGATCGTCCAAGTACGGGATAATTAAAACTCCCTTCTTGCGAAGGAGTATCATCATTTCGGCCATTACCTTGGTAAAGACCCTCGGTGCCGTGGATAACGGCAGCGTCTGGAACTGATAGTGACAGTCCTGTACCACAAATCTGAGGTACTCCTGGTGCGGAGGGTAAATGGGGACATGCAGGTACGCATCCTTGATGTCCAGGGATACCATGTAATCCCCCTCCTCCAGGCTCGCAATAACCGCCCTGAGCGATTCCATCTTGAACTTGAACCTTTTGATATAAGTGTTCAAGGTTTTTAAATTTAAGATGGGTCTCACCGAACCGTCCGGTTTCCGTACCACAAACATTGTGGAGTAGTAACCCTTTCCTTGCTGAAGGAGGGGTACCTTGACGATCACTTTCTGTGAATACAGTTTTTGAATAGCCACCAACACTGCCTCCCTGGCAGAGGGAGTTGCCGGCAAGGCAGATTTTAGGAAACGGCGGGGGGGGAGACGTCTCGAATTCCAGCCTGTACCCCTGAGATACTACTTGAAGGACCCAGGGATCCACTTGTGAGAGAGCCCACTGTGTGCTGAAAAACCTGAGACGTGCCCCCACCGTTCCCGATTCCGCCTGAGCAGCCCCAGCGTCATGCTGTGGACTTACCGGACGCAGGGGAGGACTTCTGCTCCTGGGAACTAGCTGTGTGCTGCAGCTTTTTCCCCCTTCCTCTGCCCCTCGGCAGAAAGGATGAGCCTCTAGCCCGCTTATTTTTCTGGGGCCGAAAGGACTGTACCTGATAATACGGTGCTTTCTTTTGCTGTGGGGTAGCCTGTGGCAAAAAAGTCGATTTCCCAGCAGTAGCTGTGGAAACGAGGTCTGAAAGACATTCCCCAAAAAGTTCCGCCCCTTTATAGGGTAAAACTTCCAAGTGCCGCTTGGAGTCGGCATCACCTGACCATTGCCTAGTCCATAACCCCCGTCTGGCGGCAATGGACATAGCGCTTATTTTTGATGCCAGCCGGCAAATATCCCTCTGTGCATCACGCATGTATAAGACCGCGTCTTTTATATGGTCAATCGTTCGCAAAATATTGTCCCTATCCATGGTATCAATGTTTTCCGACAGGGAGTCTGACCACGCAGCAGCAGCACTGCACATCCAAGCTGATGCAATAGCGGGTCTCAATATAATGCCAGTGTGTGTGTATATAGCTTTTAGGGTACTTTCCAGCTTTCTATCAGCCGGTTCTTTTAGGGCGGCCGTATCCGGAGACGGTAGTGCCACCTTCTTTGATAAGCGTGTCAATGCTTTATCTACCCTAGGGGGTGTTTCCCAGCGTGACCTATCCTCTGGCGGGAAAGGGTACGCAGCCATTAACCGTTTAGAAATGATCAATTTCTTATCTGGGGAAGTACACGCTTCCTCACACACCTCATTTAATTCGTCAGATGCAGGAAAAACTACTGGTAGTTTTTTCTCACCAAACATAATACCCTTTTTTGTGGTACCTGGGGTATCATCAGAAATGTGTAAAACATTTTTCATAGCCTCAATCATATAACGGGTGGATCTATTGGAGGGTACACTCGTCTCATCATCGTCGACACTGGAGTCGGTATCCGTGTCGACATCTGTATCTGTCATCTGAGGTAGCGGGCGTTTTATAGCCCCTGATGACATTTGAGACGCTTGGACAGGCACAAGCTGAGTAGCCGGCTGTCCTATGTCGTCAAACCTTTTATGTAAGGAGCTGACACTGTCACGTAATTCCTTCCATAAGTCCATCCACACTGGTGTCGACCCCGTAGGGGGTGACATCACATTCACAGGCATTTGCTCCGCCTCCACATCATTATCCTCATCATACATGTCGACACAGCAGTACCGACACACAGCAGACACACAGGGAATGCTCTTACAGAGGACAGGACCCCACAAAGCCCTTTGGGGAGACAGAGGGAGAGTATGCCAGCACACACCAGGGCGCTATATAACACAGGGATATCACTATACAGAGTGTTTTCCCCTATAGCAGCCTATAATATATATATACTGCGCCTAAATTGTGCCCCCCCTCTCTTTTTTACCCTTTCTGTAGTGCAGGACTGCAGGGGAGTGCCAGGGAGCTTCCTTCCAGCGAAGCGGTGAGGAAATAATGGCGCCAGTGTGCTGAGGGAGTTGGCTCCGCCCCTTTTTCGGCGGGCTTTCTCACGCTATTTTATTGTTTCTGGCAGGGGTTAATATACACCTATATAGCCTCTGGGGCTATATATGGTGTTAGTTTTGCCAGCCAAGGTGTTATTATTGCTGCTCAGTGCGCCCCCCCCCAGCGCCCTGCACCCATCAGTGACCGCAGTGTGTGGTGTGCATGAGGAGCAATGGCGCACAGCTGCAGTGCTGTGCGCTACCTTGGAGAAGACAGAAGTCTTCAGCCGCCGATTTTCCGGACCACCTTCTTGTTTCTGGCTCTGTAAGGGGGACGGCTGCGCGGCTTCGGGAACGGACGACGAGGTCGGGTCCTGTGTTCGATCCCTCTGGAGCTAATGGTGTCCAGTAGCCTAAGAAGCCCAAGCTACCACCACTTAGGTAGGTTCGCTTCTTCTCCCCTTAGTCCCTCGTTGCAGTGAGCCTGTTGCCAGCAGGTCTCACTGAAAATAAAAAACCTAAACTATACTTTCTTCTAGGAGCTCAGGAGAGCCCCTAGTGTGCATCCAGCTCAGCCGGGCACAGAAATCTAACTGAGGCTTGGAGGAGGGTCATAGGGGGAGGAGCCAGTGCACACCAGATAGTCCTAAATCTTTCTTAGATGTGCCCAGTCTCCTGCGGAGCCGTCTATTCCCCATGGTCCTTACGGAGTCCCCAGCATCCACTAGGACGTCAGAGAAAAGATCTTAACATGTATAGTTTGGAGCAGAGAAGGGAAAGGGGGGACATGATAAAAACTTTCAAATATACCAAAGGTTTTAACAAAGTTCAGGAGGGAAACATTCTTCAAAGGAAGAGAAGTATTAGAACTCGAGGACATACACTGAAACTGGAGGGAGGCAGGTTCAGGGGAAATTTAAGGAAAAATTACTTCACAGAAAGGGTAGTGGATAAGTGGAATAGCCTCCAATCAGATGTGGTAAAGGCAAAGACTGTAGAGCAATTTAAACATGCTTGGGATAGGCATATGAATTGGCTTACAAAAAATTAACAAAGAATTAAGGTTCAAAAAGGGTTGAGATTACCTAAAGAACAAAAAAGGGGCAGCCAAGTGGTTCCTATCTGCTGTCAAATTCTATGTTTCTAGGTTAGTGGAAAGGAAAGGGCTGCTTAGCATGGTAAGTGCTTTGAGAATTACAAATTATTTCTAATCCTACAGTATAAAAGGTGTGACAAGAACACTGGAATAGTGTTTGAGGGCAGGTATGTTTGTCCCAGGTTCTTGTCTTACATGTATTAGGAAAATGTTTTGTTTTGTCAGAACCTTTTCAGTTTATTGGAAAAGCTGGATAAGGGCCCTAAAAGAGAGATAGGGCAAGTTCCAGACATTGGGCCCAGTTTGGGTCTTTGGCCTCACAGAGGGCTTATCAGGGTTTCAGCTGTGTAAGTGGGTTATAGGGCTGCTAGCCTGATTAGTGTGTGCAGACTGCCTGGGAAGACTGCAGGATCTCTGTGAGAGAAACACGCTTCCTTATACAAGTGAGCCAAACAGTGTTGACTGGAGAACTCTGTGTTTTTGTTTAGAGACAGTTAGGAACGTCTTGTGTTTAGTTAGTGCCGGACAGGCAAGGTATTTTCTTTTGATGTTTGTTTTGTTTTCTGTTTAATAAAACTGGTTGTGGCCAGTTGCACCATAAGAACTGTACTTGTATGACTTCTCAGCTGCTGCCGGCTGCCATCTACCCCAAGAAACGGGGTCCGGTTCCCTACAGTGTTACAAAGGTTTTAATTTTTTTCCATATTTTATGGGCTGTTTTACCAGATTTTTGTATATGGCTGGTTCCTTATTTAAAATATGATTTATTTTTCTTATCAGGAAGAAGCAGGAAATGTAGTAACAAACATCCTGTAGTACATAAATGAAAATATATATAATAAATAAATAAATTGTGTACATCCCTTTTAAATATAGTACATTTTTATTAAAACCAAATCAAGGAGTTGTATAAAACAATACTAGCAATAACAGCAAGATAAAAAAATATATTAGTTGGTAGTCAATTAAATATTATTTTATAGTGCCTAATAATCATATAATAATCATGTGCCATGATACCTATAATAGGTCACACACATTATGCATATAACATTTGGCCTAAGCAGTTGCTTCAATAGAAAAAGCTATTACAATTTCTATATTGTTCTGTCTCACCATTGTTTTTTTGGGCCAAGATGAATTCTCATCTGGCAAAAAACAAAAAACAAAATGCGACTTATTGGCCATGTAATAGAATATTTATTTGACCGTAACATTGTATTTAGCCAACTAAGCTCTTTCCAAGAATTAAAAAAAATTAATACACTGTTCCAGTAGAGTTAATGATTGCCACATTTACAATACAACTGCTAATTTTGCCTTAAAACACTTCCAGTTACATAACGCATATTGGGGTATATTCAATTAGCAGTGATAACGAACTTTTCACGTGAAAAGTCCGGTTTTCGGGTGAAAAAACGGACTTTTCACGTGAAACGCAGTTACAGCCTATTCAATTTTCCGTGAAAACTTATCGGTGATCATTTTTTCACTAATTTCACTTCACCTTCCTTGAAGCAGGTGAAAAGTTGGGAAAAGTCACTATTTTAAGGTAAAAATGTTTGGATATGGTACAGAACTCCTGGGACACCCCCCTTAATGACTAATTAGGCACGTTGAAGTTTTTAATTATTTTTAATTGGCCAATAATGACATGTCATTTTTGGGGTGAAAAAGTAAAAAGTCATGGAATTTGGGGTTCAAGGTATGGGACAGGTATATTGGGGTGCTTTATGAGTGGGACAGGTGTTTTTTTAGGCTTGCAGATGGGAGTAATCGGTCTGTTTCCACTTTTTTTTAAAGTACCCTAAAATGACCCAAATATATACTTATACCCATTTTCATGTACCCAAAATTTAATGAGAGCATTTATTTTGCTCAAAAAAAATTGCTTTCTATAATTTTTTTGAATTTAAAAAAAAATGCATATAACAGCCATTTCACACAATTTAAGTCCCCAAAAACGCTCTAATGTTATCTCTAACACACTTCTCTTCTGTTTTCCTATGTTAGTTTAGCATTTTTTGGGGTACAGGCTGATTTCCCCATTTTCACCTGCACTTTTCACTGCAAGAATTTTCACGTGAAACCCGGTCGGAATTGAATAGGTCGAAAAACGTTTTCGCAGCAATTTTCGGCCGATTGCCGCAAAAAAATTTCGGGCGCAAAATTGCCGCGAATTTGCGGATAATTGAATATCCCCCTAAATCTGTTAGAAAGCTAAGGGGGAATTCAACTACAGTACCCGTGGTCAGTGACGGAGGGTAATTGTCGCGCCCAGCGCAAGCCACGGTTTATCTGAGATTGTTTTTCCTGCCTCATAGCCGAAAATGGGGCTATGTCTCCGGAAAACACACAGGTTTCACTGAACCTGTGTGTTTTCGATAGAAAATATATTTTTTTTCGAGAAAACATCAGGAAACATCGAGAAAGCAGTCAGTTTTTCGATCCCAATGTTTCTTCTCCTTTAATTGTATTCAATTACAATTCTTTCATGTTACTTTGGAAAGAAACAAAACATTATAGAAGTATAAAAGAATTCTGCTTAAGATAAAATAAACAAAACTGACTTATTAGCTGAAATAAGAAGTTGGAAAATTCTCTATATGACACATTTGTTGGGAATGATAATGACCTACAACTATAGTCTGCAATGCTCAAAGAGAACTGAAAAAGAATGGCTTCCAAGGGTCAACTTCTCAGGACTCAATTAACCTAAAGTGTAGTAATCAGCCCAACAGTAAGAGAATGTGGTTCCTTCTACTTCCCAGGGGTAATAATGGTAATGGTCTAAAACTGTAAAGCTTTGCTAACATTCCAGACATCTTGTACAAAATATACTGCAAATTTATCTTTTCACATGTTACTTCCTGCATTTAACATTTTCAGTTGCCTCACCGTCAGAAGTTGTTAGAAAGTACATACTGTAATATAAAACACATATATAACACATATGCATAAATAAAAACTAAAAACAAAAAGGTCTACTTGAACACAGAAATTACCTACTGAAAAAAAAGACAGTAAATCAGGACAAATAAACAAGGTATTCAATGGTTAAACCTTTAATGCCTTTTGCAGCTGAGTGGCGAGATGGTCAGACAAGCGTTAACCTTATTTTACTTTGCTGGTTATTTACTTTATTTGTGTTTTATTTACTCTTTTTAATTTGCTAGGGAATGTCAGTTGATTTTATATATTTTGTTTCTTAATTATAGAAATTACTTTTTATTTGTTGACATTTTCATTTAGTCTTTAATTTTTTTGGGTTATCAATACTAAATAAGACAAAGCCACTCAAACTGTAGCTTTTGCATAAAACCTTGATAAAAGGCTCCTAATGGTGCCCATACACTTGTGAGATAATCTGTGCTAACCTTCGATTTCGACAGAATCTGTGAGAGAAATCGAAGGATTGCATGCACATTTTAGATACCTTTCGACGCGATGCGTGGGCACGCCGGTCGAATCTCACATCTCAAGATAGTATGTGCTGCACTTAATATTTATCCGATCGCATGTGTTTTTAAAAACACATGCTATATATCGCACAGCGATGTGCACACGCCGGGAGCGGCCAGAGGCCACTCCCATTCGGCGGTGACGTGCCCATCACGTGATGTCCATGCGATCTATCGCATGATCGCATGGTAATCACTTTGGCAGTTCAGATGCGAACTGCCGGTGCGATACCCCATGATGTCGCGTCACTGGGCATCGCACAAGTGTATGGGCACCATTAGCCTAAAGCTAGGTACATCTGCCAGATCTGGCTGGTTGGAATGAAAATTTGGTAATGGATGAGAGTGAATGACAATCGACCATTTGCTCTTAAACAATGGAAAACAAATAAAACCTTTTCATACAAATTAGTTAAACACAAATTTAACTAACTTTGATGACTGACAGTTTTTGTCCGGTTTCCAGTGTTTGGGAGCAAATGGTCGATTGTCATTTGCTCTCATCCATTACCAAATTTTTATTCCAACCAGCTAGATCTGTCAGATTATCTGCCAGTTAATTGTATAGTGTGTACCTAGCTTGAGGAACCATTGCCTGGCAACTTCCTATAAGTGAGGAAAAGGGTGGTGGGAGGGGGGCTTGGACTGCACACCCTAATTTTAAACATAGTAAGAGGTGCTACCATGCTGAGACATGTAGTGCCATACACGAAAAAGAAAATGCAAGTGCACACTCTAAGCACCAAGAATACGGATATCAAAACAATAATGATAAACTCTTCAATTAACATGGAGTATATGTGAGGATGTTCGCAAATTTGCACCCATTCACCATCCAACTTCTTATAAGTGTCATAATTAGAATACATGTCTGTCATGTACTGTCTCTGAATACAATAAGGATCTTATTTGATTTGTCCATGATTAAAGCTCTATAAATAGCTGCAGATGGATGCCAAATCGCTGATGAAGCATTCAACAAGGAAAAAATATATTGGATATTAAACAAAGCCAACAGCAGTTTGAATCTGTTTTGGCCACCTACAATGCTTTATTTGTCAACTTCTCACCATACCACCCTTCTACACCAATGCAACCTACCATATGCAGAATATATACATTATGGTAAGAACTTACCGTTGATAACGGTATTTCTCCTAAGTCCACAGGTTCCACAGGATAACAATAGGATATGATGGAGCGACAGCGGATTTGCACCAATCAGTCAAAGCTTTCCAGCCTCCCAGCATGTAACGGGCCCGTCCATATATCGCCGCCCCCTGGCTCAGGCAAATCAGTTGTATTCCAAAGCTCAAGACAGGAGCATTATGTAGAACCCTAATCAGGCGAGAAGAACACACATGCACACCCTTCCTTACAAGAAGGAAGAGGTCAGTGAGTAAAAAAGTATCCGCAAACCAGACGCGTCAGGGTGGGATCCCTGTGGAACCTGTGGACTTAGGAGAAATACCGTTATCAACGGTAAGTTCTTACCATAACGTATATTTCTCCGGCAGGGTCCACACGTTATCCACAGGATAACAATGGGATTTCCCAAAGCAGTTTAGTGGTGGGGACGCTCCTGATGCTCAGGAGAATCCTTCGCCCGAATTCAGCATCGTGAGAGGCGAAGGTATCCAAGGCATAATGTCTTAATAAATGTGTAAACGGAAGACCATATGGCTGCCTTACATATCTGTTCAAGCACCACATTGTGCTGCCCATGAAGGACCTACCTTACGAGTATAGTGAACAGAGACATTAGCTGGAACAGGGAGATAAGCCTGAAAATATGCTTCGTCATTCGAAGTCATCTTGCCAGTGTCTGCCTACCAGCAGGTCATCCTCTCTTATGAAATCCATAGAGAATGAAAAGAGACTATGCTTTTCTGATGACACTGGTACAATCCATGTAGATCCTTAAATGCACGGATCACGTCCGGCGATGTATCTCCCGCAGAAAAGGTCCAGACCCTAAAAGGCCAGGACAATATTTCCTTTGTTAAGGTGGAACTTAGTCATCACCTTAGGAAGATGCCCAGATCTAGTTCGGAGAACTACTTTATCTGGATAAACAATCATAAATGAGGAACAATATGACAATCCCTAAGTCTGATATTCTTCTAGCTGACGACTTAGTCAGTAGAAAAGACACTTTAGTTGTCAACCATTTATAATCCATATTTTTAAGTGGTTCAAATGGGGCAACTTGAAGGACTTTCAGGACTAAACAAGTCCCCCGGCATTGTAGGAAAAACAACCGAAGCTTGAATGCGCAGCATACCCTGGAAAAAAGGTACGCACATCCTGTAAGTTGGTCATTTAAAAAAATGTTAGGGTCCCATTCACCTACAGCACCTGGTGTTTGCAGATATTCCCCATCCAAGTACTCACCAGGCCCAACACTGCATATCTTCCCAGATCTGGTGAGATTGGGCATATCCAGTGTGTTGTGGCTGTAGATTTTCTTTCACTGCACCAATGAATATAGGCTTGCCATATTTGGTGATAAATGCGAGCTAAGGAAGGTTTCCTTGCTCTGAAACTGTTTGAAAGTATCCTCTTGACCTGAGGATAGTGGTTTCAATGGCCACGCTGTCAAAGACAGTCGACCCACATGTCTGTGAGTAATCAGAGACCAGGCTATCATTGCTGATCCACTAAAGGTTCTCATCTAAGTGAATTCCTGCTACACCTGAGTATCTAGATTTCACTTTCAAGTAGTCGACCTATGAGGATTGGCGGACGACTCAAATAGAAAGCCCCTCTGATACTAAGTTTTTTTTTATATCGCTGTGTCGGGTATTCATATCCGCTTATTTTTGATAATACTTAACATGCAATTAAGATGTACCCCTGATGAAGTCTTATAATAAGACAAAACGCGTTGGGTATTCCTGTTCTTCCTTTATGATGTCACCTCTGAATATATACTGAGGAAAAAAAGGAGACTGTAGAGATTCACCTACCATTGTCTTCGACATCTTAAACGGAAATACACTAAGTGTGGAGCGACTTATTACTCATTTTACAAATGAACCATGGACTTTGAACTTGTTTTTATGTATATATAATACATTTTATGTCTTTTGTAACACAGGGTGTTGACTCAACCCTCAGCTCACCTATTGTTATATATATATATATATATATATATATATATTTATTATTATATAAAGTGTAAGGAAACCAAACTCTTGCATGCCAGACAGTGTGTGTCATGTTCCATTCCTTTACTGATGAGGGATAACTTAAAAACAAAAACAAAAAACGTTTCCCATCCACTAGCACAGTGGTTCTCAAACTCGGTCCTCAGGACCCCACACAGTGCATGTTTTGCAGGTAACCCAGCAGGTGCACAGGTGTATTAATTATTCACTGACACATTTTAAAAGGTCCACAGGTGGAGCAAATTATTTCACTTGTTGATTCTGTGAGGAGACCTGCAAAACATGCACTGTGTGGGGTCCTGAGGACCGAGTTTGAGAACCTGTGCACTAGCAGACTGCGGCCAGCATGAAATATAATCTTTTCGAATCCTCTTAACATCACAATATGAATGAGAAAATTAGAGGAATAAAGGTGTTTACCAAATAATTTTTGGCAGGAGATTAGCTATTACACACACCAAAAGGAAGAGGAGAGGGGGGAAATTGGGAGGCGGTCAGGAGACCGCCGGTCACAATACCGACACCGGAATCCTGTCCCCTTACAGTCCCGACAGTCGGCATGCCAACTAACAGTGACTATTCCCACACGTGGGTGTCCACGACACCCATAGAGCGGGAATATAACCTGTGGCGGGCGTAGCTTGCCACCGATCCAGAGCCTGCAAGGGGCTTTGTTCCGCTCGACCCCCCCGCCGGCCATCTGCAAGCCGGGATTCTGGCATTGTTCACGCATACTAAACTCGTGAAATTGGTAAGTGTAAGCTGTGCAGCAAAAGATCTAGGCATAACGCCCCAGCAGTTTGATACATGGGAGTATTGTGGCTGATAAACTAAGTCAACCTTTGTGGCTTTTTTTGTTCAGGTAGATTGACAGTGGAATTTTTTTTAACGCTAAAACCACCTTGGCTTTGCCTTTTAAAAGTTTGCCACATTAAATATCGTACCTACACCACCAAAACCTCACCACTGGCAGAAACTCACAGGTTATTACATTTGGACATACAGGTTGAGTATCCCTTATCCAAAATCCCACATTTTTGGGTCCCCTACTGAGATAATGACATATATATTATATGTATATATAAATATATTATATAGATATGAAATATACATATATATGTGCCATTATCTCAGTAGAGGAACCAAAAGTGTGTGATTCTAAATATTGGATAAGGGATACTCAACCTGTATATCTAGTGTTCCATCTTTAATCAATTTCTCTACGTTCTACCAAAGTGTATTTACAGTATACCGGAGCATACCTGTCCCAAAAGCTGCTGCCATGTTTGGGGTGGAAGACATGGTCCCTACCCTAAATCTGTACCCCACTGAAGCATCATGCTGCGGACATCATTAGATCTGAACAGTGTATTGCTTTTCATTCAAATGCAATAATGGATGGGACAAGATGCAGGCAGAGGACTGACTATGGGGTCTATTTACTAAGCATTGGGTGTAGATAAAGTGGACAAAGTTAAAGCACTAGCCAACCAGCTCCTAAATGGCATTTTTTCAAACCCAGCCTGTGACATGGCAGTTAGGAGCTGATTGGCTGGTACTTTATCTCCATCCACGGCTTATTATATTAACCCCTGTGTTGGCTCAAAGATGGTTGGGCTTCAGGAGAGGTAAGCACTGTATTTATGAATGAAGAGGGCAGAAAACCCCCTACATACACAATCTAATATTTTCTTCAGACCAAACAACTAATCAACAATTCCTCCAACTGAATGATTTTCTGATGTCAGAGATGTAGATGGACGCTGTCTGCCTACTTCTGCATGTTACAAAAAAACAACAACACAAAAACATGTGTCTGGGTCAACCGCCCCCACCTTTTAACCAGCACTGGTACCTCCAGCCTAATGCTGGTTACCCCAAAATCAGGAAGAAAAATAACAATGTGGGGTCCCACAATTTCAGAATAAACCAGAATAAACAAGCGCTGAGCTTTGCCAGCATGCTGTGTTGAAATCATACAGGGGGTACCCGCAGTGATTCCAGCCAACTCCAGGTCAACTGCACTACCTCCTGAGTATAATGAGCCCTATTGCCAATAGTAACTGGGCTCTTCTTCAAACCCTAGGACAATGGGAATGGTATTTGGTCTCTGGAAAATGACAGCTCCCAGAATGGTTGGATTGTTAACCATGACTGCTGAAATAAATTGATAGTTGGAGAAACTCAAGTGCCAACTTGTCTTGGCATCAGGGCAAGCTGGGAATTGTTGATTGCCAAAGAAAAATGTAAGTAAAGGCAAAGACAGTTTAAGAAGAAAACACTTAACCCCTTAGCTGCTAGGGGTTGTCTCACCCTTGTGCGGAGTCCATTTTTCGACATTAGTGTTCATGACATTGTAACAATATCAATGATATGCACTACCCACAGAAATTATACTTTGTTTTTCAGAAAATACCATTAGTCTTTTTACTAATTCAAACATGCCTTTTTTTTTTAACTTAAATTGCCAAAGCAGTTGTATTTAATGAAATTTCAATAAGGAACCAAACATGATTTTTTTCGTCTTCTAAACACCATAAAAAAATACTTTGTTTTTCTTTCGCCAATAATCCACCTTTCCAAAAGAGTAAAAATCAGGATTCTACTGTAGAGTATGTGTAGGTTTTCTAAAAAAAAAAAAAAAAAAAAAAAAAAATCTGCAATTTTATTTTGTGCTGTCTTTATAGTGGCAGTAACCGGAGCCAAATACGTCCCTTACTTTGTCTTCCAATTCAAAACGCTGTAAAATTCTGGAAATCTGATGTATTCTGTGACTTTCTTCTGCCAAAGTCATCAATGCAGTGGATACAGCACCCAAGTCGGACAAGAGCCACAGAATGGTCACCCGTATAAGACAGGAATATTTTAAGGACATGGCAGAAAACTATGCCACCAATACGCCTTTTAATACCATAGGTATATGCAACATAATCTCGGGTGCGTGGCCTGGTAGCCTAAGCTCTGCCACACATCACGGAATCTGCCTCTCCAAATCACAGCTGCAGTGGTTTGGCTGTTCAATCTTTTGCTGCTGGCTTTCCTAACGTCAGGGCAACCTGTTGAGCTGCCATACTGTGCTCCAAGCCACTCCATCTCCTACCAGCAGAGTCTGACCAGCCCTCCCTGTGGCGTCCGACCCATCTTGAATCTCCTGTGCAGCTAGACCTTTAGCTAACCACACTGACAATCCCATGTGCTTTACAAAAAATAAAACTCATGGCATTACAGTGCATCCGGAAAGTATTCACATCGCTTCACTTTTTCCACATTTTGTTATGTTACAGCCTTATTCCAAAATGGAATAAATTCATTTTTTCCTTCAAAATTCTACACACAATACCCCATAATGACAACGTGAAAAATGTTTTTTTTTTTTTTTTAGAGATTTTTGCAAATTTATTTAAAATTAAAAACTAAAATCACATGTACATAAGTATTCACAGCCTTTGCCATAACGTTAAAAATTGAGCTCAGGTGCATCCTCTTTCCACTGATCATCCTTGAGATGTTCCTACATCTTAATTGGAGTCCACCTGTGGTAAATTCAGTTGATTGGACATAATTTGGAAAGGCACATACCTGTCTATATAAGGTGCCACACTTGACAGTGCATGTCTGAGAAAAAAGCAAGCATGAAGTCAAAGAAATTGTCTGTAGACATCCAAGACAGGATTGTCTCGAGACACAAATCTGGGGAAGGGTACAGGAAAAATATCCTGCTGCTTTGAAGGTCCCAATGAGCACAGTGGCCTCCATCATCTAGAAATGGAAGAAGTTTGGAACCATCGGGACTCTTCCAAGAGCTGGCCGGCCGTATAAACTAAGCGATCGGGGGAGAAGAACCCCCAGTCAGGGAAGTAACCAAGAACCCGATGGTCACTCTGTCAGAGCTACAGCATTCCTCTGTGGAGGGAAGAGAACCTTCCAGAAGGACAACCATCTCTGCAGCAAGCCACTCCTTAGTAAAAAGCACATGGCAGCCCACCTGGAGTTTGCCAAAATGCACCTGAAGGACTCTCAGACCATGAGACACAATATTTTCTGGTCTGATGAGACAAAGATTGAACTCTTTGGCGTGAATGCCAGGCGTCATGTTTGGAGGAAACCAGGCACCGCTCATCACCAGGCCAATACCATCCCTACAGTGAAGCATGGTGGTGGCAGCATCATGCTGTGGGGATGTTTTTCAGCAGCAGGAACTGGGAGACTAGTCATGAGAGAGCGAAAGATGAACCCAGCTATGTACAGAGACATCCTGGATAAAAACCTGCTCCAGAGAGCTCTTGACCTCAGACTGGGGCGACGGTTCATCTTTCAGCAGGACAACAACCCTAAGCACACAGCCAAGATATCAAAGGAGTGGCTTCAGGACAACTCTGTGAATGTCCTTGACTGGCCTAGTCAGAGCCCAGATTTGAATCCGATTGAACATCTCTGAAGAAATCTGAAAATGGCTGTGCACCGACGCTTCCATTCCAACCTAATGGAGCTTGAGAGGTGCTGCAAAGAGGAATGGGTGAAACTGGCCAAAGATAGGTGTGCCAAGCTTGTGGCATCATATTCAAAAAGACTTGAGGCTGTAATTGCTGCCAAAGGTGCTTCAACAAAGTATTGAGCAAAGGCTGTGACTACTTATGCACATGTGATTTCTTAGTTTTTTTATTTTTAATAAATTTGCATTCACTTTGTCATTTCGGGGTATTGTGTGGAGAATTTTGAGGGAAAATTGAATTTATTCCAGTTTGAATAAGGCTGTAACATAACAAAATGTGGAAAAAGTGAGGCGTTGTGAATACTTTCCAGATGCAATGTACATGGGGAACACTGGTTAGAAAAGGTTGAGAGAGCTGTTGTAAGTAGATTCAAGAGTTAAAAAGTAAGAGGTCAATAACGTGCTCAAGCTATGTTATTACAAAGGATGATCAATAAATCACGTCACATGAATTATGTGCATCTGGCAAAAAAAGAACTATTGCAGCTTGCACATAATAGAGTGCGCCAAACACCATCTAAAGATGGAAACCTAACACTCTGCCATGAATTTTCATGCTTACCTAATTGCATACAAACACAACTGGTAGTGAGGAAAGCCTTTTATAATGAACGGAAAAGGAACCCAGCAGTTAAAATGTAGGGACACATATAACACTTTGAAAGATACAAGAAAGGCTGAAGAACTTAGTGCAGTAGGATTGTTTACATGTGTAACTCACAGCTGCCAAACAAACATTAAAGTAATAGGGTTTGCCCAATTCATTTAAACAACATAATCAAATGGAAGAATGTTATTACTGGAAAATGAATACCAAGAATCCAACTTAGTTTTTCCTTGGGCATAAATGGCATACCACCAACAATATCATGTCAAATTACATTGCACTCTCTGTTCCAGTTATTACTTCAGCTATATTAGCATACCAAAATCATTGATTTAATTAGGTTTTGTACATTAACACTTCCTTGGAAAAAGAACTATAAACTAAACCAAAAACTATTAAAAATAAATATGAAAATTAAGGAGAACCTAGACAAACCTGTAGAGACACATCGGCTTTATTAACACATATGGTGGGAACAGTACAATTGGCAAAACGCAGACTTCCCAACATTGTTGATTTTGGAATCAGGACACCTGTGTGGCCATGCCTCTTGCTGGCGTTTTCACACGAAAACACCATTTTATTGCGTATGCAATGTATGCAGTATGAGGTAGGGTACATACCTCCAGTAAATTGGGATGAATGTGCCGTCCATAGGAAGCTGGAACAGTTCCCAGAAATCAGGACGGTTGGAAGGTGCAGAAAGTGTTGGAAAGAAATTTCTTAAATTTCTGTTATCAGCAGATCTTGGTAAACTATTTTGAACATGTTTGTTTAGTAATCTTACATGGAAGACAGATTTATTGTATGTTCTCTTTACGGACATAAGTAATCAATTATCAATAAAATAAAATAAAAAAATAAACTATATAGTTTATTAATAAATAATTAAATAAAAAATAAAAAAATTAATAAACTATATAGCCTAAATGAGTCAGTCATACTTGCCATCATATTGTCGGGGACGTTAAAGACACTGTGATAATGCTGCAGGCCTTTGAAGATGTTATACTGTACATCACAAATCCCATCATCAAGACTCGCATCCACCTCCAAGAAAGTTGGAGAGATATGGAGGGTGACCTCTTCTTCCAGGAGGACTCCCTGAAATTCATAAGGCTGCTGAACCTAGGAGATTAAGTAATTATTGCCCAAGTCCCTTGAAATATGGGGGATTTGGAAATTGTCGAGGGAAACTGGATAAAAATCAATCAAATGCTCTTAGATTCTAAATAAGGATGGGCCACTTTTTATTATTATGACTAGTGGTGCATTACAGCATATGACATTGTGCAAAATTTATACTTGTGTAATGTAACATGTAAATAAAGATGTGCCGAGCCTCTGCTTTTTACTTTAGTGGGCAGGATGTGACAACCTCTGATACTCAGAATAGGAGAGTGGCACTTGGATGCAAGATATAGAGAAGCACCACTCTACCAATTACACATGAACACTGAGGAGCAGCATCCAAACTCTTTACATGTAAGAAGCTGGTGATTGCTTCTAGGTCATGTTACTGGTTGATGCTATGTGTTTGGGTGCAGCAGGAGCATTTAAAACACTGAATGAGTGATATTGAAAACACTGGAGGAGTGACATAATGACCACTAAAATTGGAACCCTAGTCACACGCCTACATTTGCTTAATAATGGTGCCAGTCTTATATCTAGGGGTACTTTCAGTTTCATTTTGTAATTATAATGAAATAAGAAAGCATTTCCTCCCAAAAAAAAGCCATATCTGCCCTACAAAATAGAACAAATAATAGTTTTTGTTCCATTTTGTTTTTACCACAAATCTTAAGAATACTGTTGTCTGTATCCCTAGTGGAACTTTGCCTGATACCCTCTAATATGCTCTCATTATAGTGCAATCAGGCTGCAAATAAGTATGGTTTCAATGCAGGTTGGGAGCACGTGGCTGTGTACTGCTTCTGTGTATTATTTGATAAACACAGTTACCAATGGCTAGATATGTATAAAAAGAAAATAAAATGATGCCATTACAGGGACTTTGCAACTTAAATCTTCTGGAGAAGATGGGAGAAAATTAACATTGCTGAATAACCTCTTTACTGATGGGCTATCTTTTGCCATTATTTGGTGTTTCAATTAAGTGCAAGGTTCCAACATGCTGCGCACATGGCTGGAAATTATGGGAGATAAAATCCTTACTTTTTTGCTCGCACCTCTACAGGTTGCGAACAAACACCTGCAAGGTCTCTTGCACAAATAACCAGTGTTACATTAGCATACAAGGCTAAAGGGGGGTACTCACGGAGCGATAATCTAAGCAATCTGACTAGATTGCTTAGATTTTAAGCATGATCGCTCCGTGTGTACCCCCCACAGCCATAGCGATGCGCAGCCACGCGCATCGCTATCGCTGGTGCTAGATTGGCCTGCCATGCAGGCCAATCCAGCAGGTCGCTCATTTCACCCGCTGGGTGAAATGAGCGGCCCCCCTGTCTCCCCCCGCATGCTCAGCACACATCTCTCCCACATAGGCCCGTGAATACGGGCCTTAAGGAGGATATCCTATTAGCCCCGATAAGCCGGCACGAGATGCGGTTTATCAGGGATTTTGTTTCACCTGCCTCGGGCAGGCAAAACCAAATCCCTGGAAACAGCCCCTTGTCATGTGAAAACGGGACTGTTTCTACAGAAAACACACAAGTTTCACTGTACCTGTACGTTTTCGGGAGAAAGGGCATTTTTTTTTTTTTTTTTTTTACAGGCGATCAATCAGGACAGTCTGCAAAAAAAATAAAATGGTGAAACACTGGAAAAAAAAAATCGAGAAAAACATACTTTTTCGAACCCAATGTTTTACTGGGGCTAATAGGATATTCCCCTAAAATAGAACCTTGCGGTTAACTGAATCTCGACAATAGTGTGCCTTTTTTCACCAACCCATATATGTTCTTATAGTAGCAATGCGATCTAAGACAAATGCCACAAAATACACGTTACTCAATTATGAAGGTTGTTCTATACATACTATTTAATTTAATAAATATGTATTCAGTAAATATTACATGGCTATTTCTTAGAGTATTTATTACCAGTAATTTATATAGCGCATACATATTTCGCAATACTTACAATGAATATTTGGCCACTCACATGAATCTCTGCCCCAGTGGAGCCTACAATCTATAGTCCCCATAACATGTACAGACACACTGGAATAATTTTTTGTCAGAAGCCAATTAACCTACCAGAATGTTTTTGGATTGCGGGAGGAGACCGGAGTACTTGGAGGAAAAACACACAAGCACGGGGAGAACATACAAACTCAACACAGTTAGGGCTGTGGTGGAAATCTAACCCAGGTAGTATTGCTATCCATTACATCATCCATGCTGCCCCATGATATTAGTTATCTTACGCAGATGAGAACTTTATTAATACCAATGGAAGCAGCTAAAGGGATTTCTCTTCTGAGGTACAATAACAAACACAGAAGTCAATAAAACTATGTTTTACCACAAAAAATTACATATTACTGTAAGAACATTAACCAGCAACAAATCACTCACTATCTACCCGATATAAACATCACACAAAGCTTTAATGTCCGCACGTGTCAAAACAGCACCACCACTCTAATGGTGCTCAGATAAAAGAAAAATAAGAATTTACTCACCGGTAATTCTATTTCTCGTAGTCCGTAGTGGATGCTGGGACTCCGTAAGGACCATGGGGAATAGCGGCTCCGCAGGAGACTGGGCACAACTATAAAGAAAGCTTTAGACTACTGGTGTGCACTGGCTCCTCCCACTATGACCCTCCTCCAGACTTCAGTTAGGATACTGTGCCCGGAAGAGCTGACACAATAAGGAAGGATTTTGAATCCCGGGTAAGACTCATACCAGCCACACCAATCACACCGTATAACTCGTGATACTATACCCAGTTAACAGTATGATAACAACTGAGCCTCTCAACAGATGGCTCAACAATAACCCTTTAGTTAAACAATAACTATATACAAGTATTGCAGACAATCCGCACTTGGGATGGGCGCCCAGCATCCACTACGGACTACGAGAAATAGAATTACCGGTGAGTAAATTCTTATTTTCTCTGACGTCCTAAGTGGATGCTGGGACTCCGTAAGGACCATGGGGATTATACCAAAGCTCCCAAACGGGCGGGAGAGTGCGGATGACTCTGCAGCACCGAATGGGCAAACTCAAGGTCCTCCTCAGCCAGGGTGTCAAACTTGTAGAATTTAGCAAATGTGTTTGACCCCGACCAAGTAGCTGCTCGGCAAAGTTGTAGAGCCGAGACCCCTCGGGCAGCCGCCCAAGAAGAGCCCACCTTCCTCGTGGAATGGGCTTTGACTGATTTAGGATGCGGCAGTCCAGCCGCAGAATGTGCAAGCTGAATCGTACTACAGATCCAGCGAGCAATAGTCTGCTTTGAAGCAGGTGCACCCAACTTGTTGGGCGCATACAGGATAAATAGGGAGTCAGTCTTGCTGACTCCAGCTGTCCTGGAAACATAAATTTTCAGGGCCCTGACTACGTCCAACAACTTGGAAGCCTCCAAGTCTTTAGTAGCCGCAGGCACCACGATAGGTTGGTTCAGATGAAAGGCTGATACCACCTTAGGGAGAAATTGGGGACGAGTCCTCAATTCTGCCCTATCCATATGGAAAATCAGATAAGGGCTTTTACATGACAAAGCCGCCAATTCTGATACACGCCTGGTCGAAGCCAAGGCCAACAACATGACCACTTTCCACGTGAGATATTTCAATTCCACGGTCTTAAGTGTTTCAAACCAATGTGACTTTAGGAAATCCAACACCACGTTGAGATCCCAAGGTGCCACTGGAGGCACAAAAGGGGGCTGAATATGCAGCACTCCCTTAACAAAAGTTTGAACTTCAGGTAGTGAAGCCAGTTCTCTCTGGAAGAAAATCGATAGAGCCGAAATCTGGACCTTAATGGAACCCAATTTAAGGCCCATAGTCACCCCTGACTGTAGGAAGTGCAGGAAACGGCCCAGCTGAAATTCTTCCGTTGGGGCCTTCCTGGCCTCACACCACGCAACATATTTTCGCCATATGCGGTGATAATGGTTTGCGGTTACTTCTTTCCTAGCTTTAATCAGCGTAGGAATGACTTCCTCCGGAATGCCCTTTTCCTTCAGGATCCGGTGTTCAACCGCCATGCCGCCAAACGCAGCCGCGGTAAGTCTTGGAACAGACAGGGCCCCTGCTGCAGCAGGTCCTGTCTGAGCGGTAGAGGCCATGGGTCCTCTGAGATCATTTCTTGAAGTTCCGGGTACCAAGCTCTTCTTGGCCAATCCGGAACAATGAGTATAGTTCTTACTCCTCTTCTCCTTATTATCCTCAGTACCTTTGGTATGAGAGGAAGAGGAGGGAACACATAAACCGACCGGTACACCCACAGTGTCACTAGAGCGTCCACAGCTATCGCCTGCGGTTCTCTTGACCTGGCGCAATACTTTTCTAGCTTTTTGTTTAGGCGGGACGCCATCATGTCCACCTTTGGCCTTTCCCAACGGTTTACAATCATTTGAAAGACTTCTGGATGAAGTCCCCACTCTCCCGGGTGGAGGTCGTGCCTGCTGAGGAAGTCTGCTTCCCAGTTGTCGACTCCCGGAATGAACACTGCTGACAGTGCTAACACGTGATTTTCCGCCCATCGGAAAATCCTTGTGGCTTCTGCCATCGCCGTCCTGCTTCTCGTGCCGCCCTGTCGGTTTACATGGGCAACCGCCGTGATGTTGTCTGACTGGATCAGTACCGGCTGGTTTTGAAGCAGGGGTTTTGCCTGACTTAGGGCATTGTAAATGGCCCTTAGTTCCAGAATATTTATGTGCAGGGAAGTCTCCTGACTTGACCATAGTCCTTGGAAGTTTCTTCCCTGTGTGACTGCCCCCCAGCCTCGAAGGCTGGCATCCGTGGTCACCAGGACCCAGTCCTGTATGCCGAATCTGCGGCCCTCTTGAAGATGAGCACTCTGCAGCCACCACAGCAGAGACCCCCTTGTCCTTGGAGACAGGGTTATCAGCCGATGCATCTGAAGATGCGATCCGGACCACTTGTCCAACAGGTCCCACTGAAAGGTTCTTGCATGGAACCTGCTGAATGGAATTGCTTCGTAGGAAGCTACCATCTTTACCAGGATCCGCGTGCAGTGATGCACCGACACCTGTTTTGGTTTTAGGAGGCCTCTGACTAGAGATGACAGCTCCTTGGCCTTCTCCTCCGGGAGAAATACTTTTTTCTGTTCTGTGTCCAGAACCATCCCCAGGAACAGTAGACGTGTCGTAGGGACCAGCTGTGACTTTGGAATATTTAGAATCCAGCCGTGCTGTTGTAGCACCTCCCGAGATAGTGCTACCCCGACCAACAACTGCTCCCTGGACCTCGCCTTTATCAGGAGATCGTCCAAGTACGGGATAATTAAAACTCCCTTCTTTCGAAGGAGTATCATCATTTCTGCCATTACCGTGGTAAAGGCCCTCGGAGCCGTGGATACACCGAACGGCAACGTCTGGAATTGGTAATGACAATCTGAGACGTCTCGAATTCCAGCTTGTACCCCTGAGATACTACTTGAAAGATCCAGGGATCCACCCGTGAGCGAGCCCACTGATTGCTGAAATATTTGAGACGGGCCCCCACCGTACCTGGCTCCGCCTGTGGAGGCCCCAGCGTCATGCTGTGGACTTAGAGGAAGCGGGGAGGGCTTTTGCTCCTGGGAACTGGCTGTATGCTGCAGCTTTTTCCCCCTACCTCTGCCTCTGGGCAGAAAGGACGCACCCTTAACCCGCTTGCCCCTATTGGGCCGAAAGGACTGTACCTGATAATACGGTGCTTTCTTTGGCTGTGAGGGAACATGGGGTAAAAATGTAGACTTCCCAGCTGTTGCTGTGGAAACGAGGTCCGAGAGACCATCCCCGAACAACTCCTCACCCTTATAAGGCAGAACTTCCATGTGCCTTTTGGAATCTGCATCTCCTGTCCACTGCCGAGTCCATAACCCTCTCCTGGCAGAAATGGACATTGCACTAATTTTAGATGCCAGCCGGCAAATATCCCTCTGTGCATCCCTCATGTATAAAAGTGCGTCTTTAATATGCTCTACGGTTAGCAATATAGTGTCCCTGTCCAGGGTATCAATATTTTCCGACAGGGAATCTGACCATGCAGCTGCAGCACTGCACATCCATGCTGAAGCAATAGCTGGTCTCAGTATAACACCTGTGTGTGTATATATAGACTTCAGGATAGCTTCCTGCTTTCTATCAGCAGATTCCTTCAGGGCGGCCGTATCCGGAGACGGTAGTGCCACCTTCTTTGACAAGCGTGTGAGCGCTTTATCCACCCTAGGGGATGTTTCCCAACGTGCCCTATCCTCTGGCGGGAAAGGGTACGCCATTAGTAACCTCTTAGAAATTACCAGTTTCTTATCAGGGGAAGCCCACGCTTCTTCACATACTTCATTTAACTCCTCAGATGGAGGAAAAGCTACTGGTAGTTTTTTTCTCTCCAAACATAATACCCTTTTTTGTGGTACCGGGGGTAACATCAGAAATGTGCAACACATTTTTCATTGCCTCAATCATGTAACGTGTGGCCCTACTGGAAGTTACATTAGTCTCATCGTCGTCGACACTGGAGTCAGTATCCGTGTCGACATCTGTGTCTGCCATCTGAGGTAGCGGGCGTTTTAGAGCCCCTGATGGCTTTTGAGACGCCTGGGCAGGCACAGGCTGAGTAGCCGGCTGTCCCACATTTGGTATGTTGTCAAACCTTTTATGCAAGGAGTCGACACTGTCGCGTAATTCCTTCCACAGCACCATCCACTCAGGTGTCGACCCCGCAGGGGGTGACATCACATTTATAGGCATCTGCTCCGCCTCCACATAAGCCTCCTCATCAAACATGTCGACACAGCCGTACCGACACACCGCACACACACAGGGAATGCTCTGACAGAGGACAGGACCCCACAAAGCCCTTTGGGGAGACAGAGAGAGAGTATGCCAGCACACACCAGAGTGCTATATAACACAGGGATCCCACTATAAATAAGTGTTTTTCCCTTATAGCTGCTTATATTATATATATATATATATATATATATATATATATATTGCGCCTAAATTTAGTGCCCCCCCTCTCTTTTTTACCCTTCTGTAGCTTGTACACTGCAGGGGAGAGCCAGGGAGCGTCCTTCCAGCGGAGCTGTGAGGGAAAAATGGCGCCAGTGTGCTGAGGGAGATGGCCCTGCCCCTTTTCCGGCGGACTTCTCCCGCTTTTTCTGGAATTCTGGCAGGGGTATTTTTACACCTATATAGCCTTCCTGACTATATATGGTGTAGATTTGCCAGCCAAGGTGTCTTATATTGCCCTCAGGGCGCCCCCCCCCCCCCCCCCAGCGCCCTGCACCCATCAGTGACCGGAGTGTGAGGTGTGCATGAGGAGCAATGGCGCACAGCTGCAGTGCTGTGCGCTACCTTGTTGAAGACTGAAGTCTTCTGCCGCCGATTTTCCGGAACACTTCTTGCTTCTGGCTCTGCAAGGGGGCCGGCGGCGCGGCTCCGGGAACGAACACCAAGGTCGGTTCCTGCGGTCGATCCCTCTGGAGCTAATGGTGTCCAGTAGCCTAAGAAGCCCAAACTACCATTAGTTAGGTAGGTTCGCTTCTTCTCCCCTTAGTCCCTCGCTGCAGTGAGTCTGTTGCCAGCAGATCTTACTGTAAAATAAAAAACCTAAAATATACTTTCTTTCTAGGAGCTCAGGAGAGCCCCTAGTGTGCATCCAGCTCAGCCGGGCACAAGATTCTAACTGAAGTCTGGAGGAGGGTCATAGTGGGAGGAGCCAGTGCACACCAGTAGTCTAAAGCTTTCTTTATAGTTGTGCCCAGTCTCCTGCGGAGCCGCTATTCCCCATGGTCCTTACGGAGTCCCAGCATCCACTTAGGACGTCAGAGAAAATATGAATCCGAGTCAAGCAACACAGCCCAATTCATCCAAATGGGTTTGCATTAATCCCTTTAAAGTAAAAATGACATTCCTTCTAACCTTTCATCTACACCAAGGGAGGTGTGGAATGCATTGTACGCTCTGTCTGGTTGTACTACATGGCACTTTAGCTTGCTGCTCCCTTCAGTTTTATTCCCTTCTTTTTAACAAAAGTATAGAAAAAGTCAGAAAAGAAGATTAGAGCTAGGAGCTGTCAGGCTACATGTTGCCCACGGGATCCGTATGAAATACTGTACCTACAATCAAAATCCAGATGGTCAAAATCCTGGCAACAATTGAGTGACGGTCAAAATCTCGACAAGGTCAAAATACTGACAAGGTCAAAATACAGACATTCAATATACCGACAAGGTAAAAATACCGACATTTAAAACGTCAACAGGTCAAAAACTCAACATGCGGTTTTCTTCCCCCCCCAGTATGTATGTCGACATACTGCAGGTTGACATGCACACCGTTTAAGTGAGCTGCGTCTGCCCGCCATGCTTCAGCACGGTGCCTTGCTGCGCTCGGCACACTATTATATTCCCCCCTCCAGGTTCACTGGGATGGTAAAGTATGAACAAGCCTGTTTCAATAAAAAAAAGCATGAAAAACTCATGTCGACTTTTTGACCTGTCGACAATTTAAATGTCGGTATTTTGACCTTTTCAGTATTTTCAACGTCTGTATTTTGACCATGTCGGGATTTTGACCGTTGGGATAATGATTGTAGGTAAATTGACTGCATGCCGTTGCCCACCACTGTTTTACTCTATATTATACAGGTTGAGGATCCCTTATCCGAAATGCTTGGGACCAGAGGTATTTTGGATATCGGATTTTTCCGTATTTTGGAATAATTGCATACCATAATGAGATAACATGGTGATGGGACCTAAATCTAAGCACAGAATGCATTTATGTTACATATACACCTTATACACACAGCCTGAAGGTAATTATAGCCAATATTTTTTATAACTTTGTGCATTAAACAAAGTGTGTCTACATTCACACAATTCATTTATGTTTCATATACACCTTATACACACAGCCTGAAGCACATTTAATACAATATTTTTTAATAACTTTGTGTATTAAACAAAGTTTGTGTACATTGAGCCATCAAAAAACAAAGGTTTCACTATCTCACTCTCACCAAAAAAGTCCGTATTTCGGAATATTCCGTATTTCGGAATATTTGGATAAGGGATACTCAACCTGTATATGCATATTTTACTTGTTTGTTTACAGTATATCCAAAAACCTACTGGGCAGTGGATCCCCATATTTGATATGTGCAGCGAGAGTCAGAGGGAGATGTGAGGATTTCTTAGAATGATTGATTATGAAGTGTTTAAACAAGTCTTAGAAAAGTCTTTAATAATTTCAATCGAATAGTATAAAAGACAACGGTACAATTCTGCAAACTATTTACTGTTTTTAGCCTAGATACCCCATTCTCTTAGATGTGCTTTAATAAAAGTTAGAATTTCAGTCTATAACTATTTCAATATCTATAACTATTAGTGTGCTGTCTTCATTAGCATCTCTATTAGCCCCCTTTTTTCTCCGAGTAGTAAGGGGTAAATTTACTAACGTTTTTAAAAATGAAAATTGGTGATGTTGCTCATAGCAACCAATCAGATTCTGACTATCATTTCTCTACTGCACCCTAGAAAATGATAGAATCTGATTGGTTACTATAGGCAACCACCACTTTTCAATTTTAGAAGCTTTAGTAAATATACCTCTAAGTATAAATTCCTGGGAGCACCACAAACTTTAATATACAGTCTTATTTTTGGTTATAATGTACCCTATACGTCAGTTAACTTATCAAGCTTTTTTCTATATATTTACAGTCCTGTGTGTGATTACCTTTAACCCTTTGTACAATACAGCAGATTATTCAGGGTCTTAAGAACATATAGAAGATCCAAACATGGTCATAGGTTTACGGCTTCTTATTGGTATCGGTATGAAAACATTTACGTAGAGAAAAAAAATGTTTGAGCAACAACTGCTCTTTATTCACTTGATAGTCATTCATTCATTCACAGTGTAGTAGGGAGGCAAAAATCATCACCAAACACTACAGGCATGCTTACTTCCCCCCGTTTCTGCAGATCAAAGCATCACCAGGATGGGACACCTGGATGCTGTGACTAAGGATAAAGGTTTGGTATGCCAAAAATCGTTGGCAGACAGATCAAACAAGGATGCATGCTGCAGTACCACGTAATGAAGAGTTTTGCCCATGTAACATTTTTTGTTGTTGTCAATGAGTCTTGCTGTATTAGCATGCTGGCAAACGCCATTCAGATGCCCACACTAACTAATTTTCAGGATCATGTCTTGAATTTTTCTATAATATCGATACTAATTTATTTTGACCAAAAATGAGATTTATGGTAAGAACTTACAGTTGTTAAATCTCCTTCTGCGAGGTACACTGGGCTCCACAAGGATTAACATCGGGGTGTAGAGCAGGATCTTGATCCGAGGCACCAACAGGCTCAAAGCTTTGACTGTTCCCAAGATGCACAGCGCCGCCTCCTCTATAACCCCGCCTCCGTGCACAGGAGCTCAGTTTCGTTAACCAGCCCAATGCAGTAGCAGGTACTAGAGACGACAATCGCTCGTAGACAATTACACCACACACTCGCCACAGGAGAGGGTGTCAGCGGCTATGCCACACCAACCCAAAGAAGCTAAGCGCGTCAGGGTGGGCGCCTTGTGGAGCCCAGTGTACCTCGCAGAAAGAGATTTAACAACGATAAGTTCTTACCATAAATCTCGTTTTCCGCTGCGGGGTACACTGGGCTTCACAAGGATTAACATCGGGGATGTCCTAAAGCAGTTCCTTATGGGAGGGAACGCACTGTAATGGGAGGGAACGTACTGTAGCGAGCACAAGAACCCGGCGTCCAAAGGAAGCATCCTGGGAGGCGGAAGTATCAAAGGCATAGAACCTTATAAACGTGTTCCCTGAGGACCACGCAGGCGCCCAAGAAAGTCCAACCGACTGAGTAGAATGCGCTATGACGGTAGCAGGAACTGGACGACCAGCCTGTACATAAGCATGTGCAATCACCATTCTAATCCATCTGGCCAGGGTCTGCTTGGAAGCAGTGTCAAAGTCAGAAAAATATCCCCATACACGTTGCCATATTTGCACCGCACACTGGTCCGTGCTGCGCATGCGTACGCTCTCCCGTGAAGGCGCATACCCGCAATAGCGTGCACTCGCAGGCGCGGTATGCGTATTTACGGTAGAGTTTATGTAGTCGTAGCGTGCGACTCATTCGTTACATATTTTCACAATTAATGTAGTTTATAGATCATGATCCCTTTGATAGTTTCTGAAAGTTTGGTTAATATAGAAGGTCCCTGTTTAAAGTAATCCCTCTTTGTATTGTACGAAGGGTCTAACAGGAATCATACAGCAGTGTTTGGTACCCATCGGAAGAGTATTTAATTAGCAATATTCCGGTGTTGGTTTGGAGCGTATTAATCGCTCGTGCGAATAGTTATGGACATAAGAAGTTTATGTCCATTTCTACTATTTACTCATACTCAGGTATGCGGCGGGAAACTTAGTTCCCCACCCACCTGAGCTGTTTGAAATCGTCACAGCCCACCTGTATGAATCAACCTATGACCTTTTGTTGTGATACAGGGTCGAATTCCTTCATCCAATGGACAATGGGATTGTAGGGACTATGAGATTGCATTGTGTGTGTGGGGCATAAATAGGCAGGCCGACCACATCCAGCTCTCACTCTTCAACGGTTCTCATTGCTGAAAATCGGGTGCTGGATGTCCAGGCGCATGCGATCGTTTACCCTTGTGCGTAAGTTTCTCTCCGTAATCATTGTCTTACTGTGAGCCAATTTCTCTCATCTCTCTCTCTCTCTCTCTCTTTCCCTTCTCTTTCTCTCGTATCTCCCCTAGACTAGTATTGTATTGTATTAGATAGTATTGTATTTTGGTTAGGAAGTCTTTGTTATATTGTAGTGTATCATTTGTACTGTTATCCCCTTTTACAAGTATATTAGATATAATACAGTTGATAGGCTTTGGACCCTAAACCAGTATCTGTGTATTTCCTATAGTGTTAAGTGTTCACTTGAGCGTCGGTTACGCTCAAGCAGCTTTGTAGTTAGTCAGGTTACACAAGGTTGCACTTACACCCTGTATTCACATTAAGGTATTCCGTGTATTTCATTGGTATAAGGTTTAGACATAAAGGTATAGCGTTGTGAGCGTCTGCGCCGCTGGTGATCTCCTCGTGGTCTCGAGCGTCCGCTACGCCATAGCGAATCATTACTCTAGTCATAGCCAATAACGTGTCCTGTGATCACTGGGCCGTGAGCGAACGTGACGCTTGAGCGTCTCGCCTACGGCTGAGCGATCGTTACGCAACTAGCGTACCATTACGGTACTTCTTAAGTAAACAGCGTACAGTGTTCTTAGACTTCATAAAGGGTTGTTTATACGACAAGGGAATTTAGCATTGTCAATTGGGGACTCGTCCTATCCTTCTCATATCTGCACTAGGTAGATCAGCAGACATTATCCCCCCAGCAAAGGGTGGGAGGTTGTCTCGCAGTGCTGACGGGATAAGCGTCTGCTTCGCTTAGATAAAGAGTGCTGAAGGAATCCGGGAACCGGAAGTAAGAACAAAACGCTTGTGTCTTTTAAAACTGTTTTATTTCTCTTCTGTCTTGCGTATACACGCACGCATACATATATATCTGCATTTCTTTTTTTCAATTTCGTATATCACTATTCCTGTTTGCCAAGTTTTATAGTTGATAGAAAGTGCTAAAAGAGATTTGCTGTTATTTCATATTAGAGGTAATAGTTAAAGTATAGACCAACACACGGCTTGTCTGGGAGATAAGGCAGTCAGTGTGGGGTGCGGTAGATGATCAGGGATCATCTACATTGATAAAGGTAGAAATTGTGCTACGGTGGATCTTTGTTTTGCGTACACGTGTCCCTAACAAAAGACTTGCGTACGCAATCCAAACGGCAGACGCACGCAGCGTACATTACGCAACGTAGCGTCGGGTTACGCAACGTAGCTCAAGTCACGAAAAGTTGAATTAGCGCAAAGCGATAATTAGCGCAAAGGCGATAAGTAACGCACAGCGGTAAATAACGCAAATCTATTTTTGGAAAAATCTGAAATTTAGTTTAACAGATCCTGCTCCTAATTGGTAACACTGTTGGACTGAAGACAATTTCTGCGCAGAAATAGATATAGAAACAAAGTGTACATGTGTTGAGTGAGTGTGTTTTTATTACATAAGTTTATATAACTTAAGAGGTTGAACCAAAAGGAAAGTCGGGTACTCGTCAAGGGACACACGTGTAAGTGACATATACGGTGGCTAGGGAGGCATCCTTGGTTAAATAATATTTGAGCATTAGAGTATAGCGGACCATAAGGTAACAGACCAGGAGGTCATAAGGTAACAGACCAGGAGGTCATAAGGTAACAGACCAGGAGGTCATTAACAGACGGTAACAGACCAGGAGGTCATAAGGTAACAGGTAAAATAGACAAAGAGGTCCGCTATAAAGGTACAAGAGGCACAACGCCTGGGGTGTTGGTGCAGAACCCATATAGGCCATAAGCTCTTGCTGAAGGAATCGCGGCCGGAAACATCGATTCCATTGATCTTTCAGTACATGACAAGTAGTGCTTATGTACTGAACGATTGGACCGCACGTAATTGTGTGCAGTAGTTAGTAATCTGACCTAATACCATTAGAGTAAAGTGGTCACAAACGCTATCTGTACATTCTGACGTGATTTGTGTAATTTTTTATTTTTAAAGGGAAGTTCGCTGGTCACTCAGGAACTATCTAACAACCCCAACTTTACTGGAAAGAGTAAGTGTCCTTCGGGTAACCCTCATATGTTCCAGTAAACAGAAGGTTCACAGGGGCCCTGGGTTGGGTACAGCAGCTCTGGTTACAGTTATTGCAGTACTGGCCAACGTGGGCGAGAAGTAAGTGGGGTACTTGGTAAACCGCCACCGCCGGCCTGCCCAGGACATCTTGGTTTGTTTGTAAGGGTTCGCTGAAAACCTTGATATAAAGATCCAAGGAGGAATAAGCAACACCTGCAGAATTATGGGGGCCAGTTGTTCAGGTAGGGGGCGATCAACCTCGGTTCGGGTTGATTCAGAGAACCGACCCGTTGGGTCGGCAAGGTACATCATGTGTGAAAAATACGGAAGTCACACAGAATCTTTATGTGATGAATGGGAGAGAATGACTGTACAAGACAGGGACAAATTCCCAAGAATAGGTAGCTTCAGTCCAGACGTGTTACAAAATTTAAGGAGGAGGATATGTCTCATTGAACCAACAAAGAGACGAAGTAAACATTATGATTATGTGCAGTTAGGGCAACAGGAAGGTGAATTACAAAGAGAGTCAATTGACTTTTCTGAATCTTATCTTGAGAGGAGAGACATGGCATCGGGGAGGATTATGGTTGCGGAGAAAAGCACAAGGTTGAACAATAAAAACGCTCTTAGCAACTGTAGTATAGATTATAAGAATAAGTGTAATAACTGTAACAATGATTATTGTAATACTGTTGAATGTACAACTATTAACCTATGCAAGTTGCACCCCATGTCAAACTTCCCTCAGGAATACAAACAAGAAAGTGAGCCCAGAACGATGTCAGCACCTCTTCCAGCAACCATCACAAAAGCCATCCAGGTGGACGCGACCAAATTGGTAAAGGCAATAATCGAACCCCCTAACGGAGGGTCAGGTGAGGTCGTGTCCACAGGTACGTACAATGTTTCATATCACGCACAAACAAATGTACCCCATATTGTAAGACCAACACAAGATGATGTAACTGAGCTCGATCTGGCCAGGGTGATCTCAGTCCCCAATGGGAAGACTGACGATCAGGGAATCATTCCCGTCAAGGACAGTGCAATGCGCTGTCTCTGGTCCCGGACCGAATTGAGATCAATTGTGTCTGAATTTCCTGATCCTAGGAAAAATCTAGTCAAATGTCAAAAGTTTATTAAAGAACTAGGAAACGCCACAGAACCCACCAACAAAGAATGGCGGACAGTGCTGAGGGCATGTTTGCCCTCCAGTGTTGACCCTGAAAAATTCATTGCTGATTGTAAATTAAACACGGAGGTACCTTGTATGGAAGAACACAATCAGGAATGTATTAGGCAGATTAACCGACAGTTAGGAATATATTTCCCAGCTGCTGTCAAGTGGAATGACATTCTCTCCATAAGGCAAAACGAAAGGGAAAATGTTTCTAATTATTTCAATCGAGCACTGCAAATAATGGCTAGAAACACTGGGATCGCAGACATCAAGACAAATGCACAACATAAAGGAATAGCGGTTAAGGTATTAATGAATGGTTTAAAAGATGAATTAAAAACAAGGGTACAGACCACCAACCCAAACTGGAGAGATATCTCGGTGACCGCACTAAGAGAGGCCGTCATCAATCATGATCAGAATATCACCAGATACAGAGAGTCACAAAGAGATGAGTTAATGGCAGCAAATATACAGGCCCAAAACACAAGACCACCCCAACAAAAGCCCCACACCCCTGTGAGAAATCCAGATATGGAAGTCTGTTACAATTGTCATAAAAAGGGACACTTTGCAAGAGATTGTAGATCAAGAGAAAGACAACACCATAATCATAAAATCCAAGGAATCAGGGAAGTACAGGGGAAACGATTGATGATGATGAGCATCCGAGCGTTTGAGGAGGCATCAAATCAACCAAAACCTCAGGTCATTGACACGTGGAGGAAGCCCAGGATTTGTTATCATTGTAGGAGAGAAGGGCATTATGCTAGCAACTGTAATAACCCACATAAAGTTAGACCCCCTAGACCAAGAAATGAGCAAAATTACAATACACACCATTATAATCAGAGATCAGATAGGAGGAATTTTGAGCCACACCCATGATAGGTAGTCAAGAAAGGTGATTATTAGGAATGGAGGCAAGCCTGAGGTAACGGTTAATAAAGTGGGAGGTCATTCACTGAAGACACCGGAATGACCAGGTGAAAAGTTGTAAATGTATTTGTGAAAAATGTTTTTTTTTTTCTCTCTCTCTCTCTATCCCCATCTCTGACTAGTATTGGTAAGAATTCACACATTGCATATCCACTTGGTCCTTGCAGAAGTCTACCAAACCCCAGCATGACCTATCCGCCACAATGTATTTCTGGCCAGATACAGACAGTGGAGTAATGCAGGTGCTGGTGGGGAGGGACTGCTCAAGGAGACCAGTAGACACATAGATATGACAGCCTAATAAGTCTGACAATGTTTTTCTAATGCTAACAAGGTTTTCTCAATGTTGACAATGTTTAAAAATGTTTTGTTTCTCTTTTCTTATTGATGGTTATTGTCGAGTTAGGTAATGTATATATGCACATGAATTGTTCTCTATCTCTTTTGTTTCTTTTTGTGCTTTCTCTCTCTTCTCACTCATGTTTCCATGGTTTAAAGATGGTATGTCACCCCTCAGTTGGACCAATGGTAATGCCAGATTTTTGCTCCTTACAGAAAGATCGTCGGTTGGGAAGGAATATTGCATCACCAGAATGTTCGTTTGGAAGACTGAGAGACAGCACCTTTGAGAAGACAGCAGAACAAGAAGAACAACAAGACGAGAGAACTTATTATCGTAACAAGTTCTCTCCCCCTCAAACTGTTTTCTTATACCCCCTTTACAAATTTCTTCTTTTCTCCTCCTGTAAGATGGACTTGCCCCAAGAGACTGCAATATGGATTTTCCCGTTAACCAGGATGTTGACCAGAGCAGTCTGTTTCGGTGAGAGTACCAGTGAGGTCGAGAAAGGATCCAGAAAGGTTCTAATGACTGAGACGGAGGTGTAAATTTCCAATAGCAACCCAATCACCAAGCAAAGGCGAGTACCGGGCACGATCTAACAACCATGTTATCTGTAAACATTTTCTTTGAAGGATTGTTAGCTCAAAAAGAAAATTGTATCTGTAGGCTCTGTGATAATCTGGTTGAAGATGGATGCATAAAGAAATGCCAATCCAGTTTTAATATCCATATGGACCGGCATCCATTGAGTGACTATCACTCTTTAGTGGGTAATGTGTTAAACCAAACAGATTGTTGGGTATGCTCTCAAGTACCTCAGGGTCATAGCAAATCAGGGCTAGTACCATTTCCTTTAACGTTAGGGGAGGTACTTGAGCTAAGTGGTGGGAGACCGGTGGACCGGAGATTTAACATCTCCAGCCCTCCTAGTTTGAAGCTCCACCAATACCATGTGGATAGGTCCCTCTTATGTTTTAATATCTCCAACCCCCGTAAGCCGGGAAATTGGGAAGTGTCATGGAGCAACCTTACCATGACCTTTTCACACAGAGCAGATAGAATGCCTACAGATACAGAGCTTGTACGCCACATAGCCAGTAGAGGAAAATCTTTCCGGTATCGATATACCTTAGGAAATAGGATTACTAGAGTTGGAGAGGTATCACCAGGATACTGTGCACATATCGTACAAACTGATACGTGCATTAAGCAGATGGAAGAATTAGGGTCAGGAGATTTCACCTGGAAGGTTTGTAACATGGTAATGTCCTTCTCCGTCCCATATGTTCTCCCCGATGACGCATATTTCATATGCGGGAGAAAGGCGTACAAGTGGCTTGCCCCAAACTCTGAAGGATTGTGTTATATTGGAAAAGTATTGCCTGAAGTGATGACTGTAACACATGACAAAATGAAAGACATACACCGTGGTGCCCAAGCTCCTTATACTCACACTCATTACGAGCACCGAGTTAAAAGACAACTGTCAGAAAGGTTAGAGCATCCGGCCTCTGATCTTATCCATGAATCCACCGGGATTCAGGTTCTGGTAGCGTTAGATTTCACTCGTACCGCTCGGGGAGTGATGAATTATAGATACATTTCCGCACTCGCCAATTTGTTAGATAATATCACTGAAATGTATGATGACACGTTTAGATACACTGGAAGAGAACTTCAAGCTTATAAAACAGAACTAGTTCAGCATAGGATGGTTCTTAATTATCTTACAGCAGTAACAGGCGGATATTGTGTTACATTGGCAACACAGTACGGCATAAAGTGTTGCACTTATATCACGAATAGCACCGAGGATCCGGTAGAGGTCATAGACCAAAAGATGGACGATATTCTGCAATTAAAGTGGGAATTTCGTCGAAAACACAATCTCACCCTTGCTGCTGTAGGTAATGAGCTGACTGGTTGGGTGTCATGGTTGAACCCGCGAAATTGGTTCTCCGGTTTAGGAGACTGGGCTCAAGGAGTCATAATGGATGTTGGAAAGTTTCTACTATGTATCTTGGGTGTCGTTATATCGATTGGATTGATATTTAGATGCGGGCAGGCTTTAATGAGGTGCAAACAAAGTACAAAAGTGATGAGTTTGAGGAGTGAGGAAACTGTAATTAACCTGGATTTGATTTATGACCCAATAATAGAAACCAGAATGTGATGAAAATGCGATTATACGGTCCGTTTCTTTCACCTGTTTTTCTGCTTTTCTCCAAGATACAAAGACCCCCTTGGACGAGGAAGTTGACGAGACGCTATACAGACAACAGACAAGCACCAAAGATGAAGTTTTGACCACTTGAGAAATGGACATTTGATGAACTTTGCCATGGATCCCCAGTTTCCCTAGTACTTTTAAACTCACGCTAGCCCAACATTTTTTTGTAAATCCGATGGCTCTGACAAAGCTATTTGCTCATGCCCAAGGAGCAATACAGCGCAAAGAAGACGACTCTCAACAGATACCGAACACAACTTCGACGACAGATGTACATTTCCCTGACATAGAATATCATTGCATTTTCCATAAGTGTTCTTTATCTTCATCTCTACAACCCTCAGGTAATGACACACATAGACGATAGGGAATACAGGCACAGATATCAGCAACCACATACCTCCCCCATTCATGTATCATCAACTAAAATGTGCTCCCCATTTTGTTCAAAATCCGAAAAGAGCTCGGTAAAGTTTGACAGCCCATCCACAGACCTGTACCACAGGATAAGAAGGAATTCAAATGTATACTTCGCAATACCTCGAAGCTTGATTTACAACACGTACGGCACGATGATACATGACCCTCCAAACATGGACTCATACACACATGCTTCTGCTATCACACTAGGTCATACCCTCTTCACACCTACTCCTCTCTCCTCCCTCACCCAACCATGGAAATGAATTAACCCCTGACATATATTTTTCTCCTTTTGAAATGTTTTAGAAGGTGGCAGTTATTATTGACTGCCAAAGGGTGGACTGTCAAAGTCAGAAAAATATCCCCATACACGTTGCCATATTTGCACCGCACACTGGTCCGTGCTGCGCATGCGTACGCTCTCCCGTGAAGGCGCATACCCGCAATAGCGTGCACTCGCAGGCGCGGTATGCGTATTTACGGTAGCGTTTATGTAGTCGTAGCGTGCGACTCATTCGTTACATATTTTCACAATTAACGTAGTTTATAGATCATGATCCCTTTGATAGTTTCTGAAAGTTTGGTTAATATAGAAGGTCCCTGTTTAAAGTAATCCCTCTTTGTATTGTACGAAGGGTCTAACAGGAATCATACAGCAGTGTTTGGTACCCATCGGAAGAGTATTTAATTAGCAATATTCCGGTGTTGGTTTGGAGCGTATTAATCGCTCGTGCGAATAGTTATGGACATAAGAAGTTTATGTCCATTTCTACTATTTACTCATACTCAGGTATGCGGCGGGAAACTTAGTTCCCCACCCACCTGAGCTGTTTGAAATCGTCACAGCCCACCTGTATGAATCAACCTATGACCTTTTGTTGTGATACAGGGTCGAATTCCTTCATCCAATGGACAATGGGATTGTAGGGACTATGAGATTGCATTGTGTGTGGGGCATAAATAGGCAGGCCGACCACATCCAGCTCTCACTCTTCAACGGTTCTCATTGCTGAAAATCGGGTGCTGGATGTCCAGGCGCATGCGATCGTTTACCCTTGTGCGTAAGTTTCTCTCCGTAATCATTGTCTTACTGTGAGCCAATTTCTCTCATCTCTCTCTCTCTCTCTCTCTTTCCCTTCTCTTTCTCTCGTATCTCCCCTAGACTAGTATTGTATTGTATTAGATAGTATTGTATTTTGGTTAGGAAGTCTTTGTTATATTGTAGTGTATCATTTGTACTGTTATCCCCTTTTACAAGTATATTAGATATAATACAGTTGATAGGCTTTGGACCCTAAACCAGTATCTGTGTATTTCCTATAGTGTTAAGTGTTCACTTGAGCGTCGGTTACGCTCAAGCAGCTTTGTAGTTAGTCAGGTTACACAAGGTTGCACTTACACCCTGTATTCACATTAAGGTATTCCGTGTATTTCATTGGTATAAGGTTTAGACATAAAGGTATAGCGTTGTGAGCGTCTGCGCCGCTGGTGATCTCCTCGTGGTCTCGAGCGTCCGCTACGCCATAGCGAATCATTACTCTAGTCATAGCCAATAACGTGTCCTGTGATCACTGGGCCGTGAGCGAACGTGACGCTTGAGCGTCTCGCCTACGGCTGAGCGATCGTTACGCAACTAGCGTACCATTACGGTACTTCTTAAGTAAACAGCGTACAGTGTTCTTAGACTTCATAAAGGGTTGTTTATACGACAAGGGAATTTAGCATTGTCAGCAGGCCAGCCACGTTTGTGAAAACCAAACAGTACAAACAGAGAATCAGATTTCCTAATGGAGGATATTCTCTTCACATAGATACGAAGAGCCGGTACCACATCCAAAGACCGCTCTTTGGAAGACAACTCAGGAGAATTTAAGGCCGGAACCACAATCTCCTGGTTAAGGTGGAATGAAGACACCACCTTGGGTAAATAACCCGGACGCGTTCTAAGGACTGCCCGGTCACGATGAAAAATCAAATGGGGGGGACCTACAGGATAAGGCACCCAAGTCCGTTACCCTTCTAGCTGAAGCAATAGCCAGCAAACATAGCACCTTAAGAGAAGCCACTTAAGGTGAGCAGAGGCAAGAGGTTCAAATGGAGACTCTTGCAAGGACTCCAGCACCACTGACAGATCCAAAGGGGCCACAGAAGGTACATAAGGATGCTGAATCCGCAACACGCCCTGAGTGAATGTATGAACATCAGGAAGGGCAGCAATCTTTCCCTGAAACCAAACCGACAAGGCAGAAATGTGAACCTTGAGGGAGGCCAGACGCAGGCCTAAATCCAGGCCCTGTTGAAGGAAGGCCAACAGTTTGGCCGTGCTAAACTTGAAAACATCATGACTGTGATACGCACACCAAGTAAAGTAAGCATTCCAGACCTTATGGTAAATCCGAGCAGAAGCCGGCTTACGGGCCTTCAACATAGTTTGAACAACTGCCTCAGAAAAACCCTTGGCCGTCAGGACGGCAGCTTCAAGAGCCATGCCGTCAAAGCCAGACGGGCCAAGTCCTGGTAAACACAAGGGCCCTGAATGAGGAGGTCTGGTCGTTGTGGAAGTAGAAGGGGACGATCTAGCGAGAGGCCCTGTAGATCGGAGAACCAGTGCCATCTGGGCCAAGCTGGAGTGATCAGAAGTAGGTTTCCTCCTTCTTGCTTGAACTTCCGTATTACTCTGGGCAGGAGTGACACCGGAGGGAACACATACGGCAGACGAAAGTTCCATGGGATTGACAGAGCATCCACGAACGCTGTGTGAGGATCCCTTGTCCTTGCTCTGAAGACCGGAACCTTGTGATTGTGTCGAGACGCCATCAGGTCCACATTTAGAAGGCCCCACTTGTCCACGAGAAGTTGAAACACCTCTGGATGGAGGCTCCATTCTCCGGCGTGTACGTCCTGACGACTGAGAAAGTCCACTTGCCAGTTTAGGACCCCCGGAATAAACACTGCGGATATGGCCAGCAGATGGCGTTCTGCCCACTGAAGAATCCGTGATACTTCCCTCATTGCCATCACTTCGAGTGCCGCCTTGATGATTGATGTACGCCACCGTGGTGGCACTGTCCGATTGTACTTGAACAGGTCTGTTCTGTATTAGATGCTGAGCCATTGTCCACGCATTGAACACTGCCCGCAGTTCCAGAATATTTATCGGGAGTAGAGACTCCTCCTTGGTCCACAGACCCTGAAGAGAGTGTTGTTCCAACACCGCGCCCCAACCTCTCAGACTGGCATCAGTCGTCAGCAGGACCCAGTTGGATATCCAGAAGGGACGGCCCCTGCTCAATCGTCGGTCCTGAAGTCACCAGCACAGTGACAGGCGGACCTCCGGAGACCAGGAGATCATGTGAGATCTGATGCGGTGAGGCAGTACTTGATCAGAATTAACTTCTACAGAGGGAGAGAATGGAATTGAGCATACTCCACCATGTCGAAAGCCAACACCATGAGACCTAGCACTTGCATTGCCGAATGTATCGACACTTGCGGACGAGATAGGAAGCATCGAATCCTGTCCTGAAGCTTCAGGACTTTCCCCTGAGACAAGAACAACCGTTGGTTGTGAGTGTCCAATAACGCTCCCAGGTGTACCATGCTCCGAGCAGGAACCAGGGAGGATTTCCTCCAGTTGATCAGCCACCCCTGGGCTTTCATGACCTGGACCGTCAGATCTAGATGACACAGGAGAAGTTCTGGGGAATTTGACAGGATCAACAAATCGTCCAAGTACGGTAGGATCCTGACCCCTTGATGGCGGACTGTAGCCGTCATAACTGCAATTACTTTGGTGAAAACTCGGGGAGCCGTTGTCAAATCAAAGGGTAACGGCCGAAATTTGTAATGAAGATTGCCCACCGCAAACCTGAGATACTGCTGATGAGACACTGCATTAGGAATATGCAGGTAGGCATCCTGTATGTCCAGGGAGACCATATAGTCCCCAGGCTCCAAGGCCAGAACAATAGAGCGCAGAGTTTCTATACGAAACTTGGAGACCCGCACATACTTGTTCAAGGACTTCAGATTGAGAATGGGCCGTGAGGACCCGTTCGGTTTCGGGACTAGAAACAGCTGTGAATAGTACTGTACTACCACTCCTGTGGACAGAAGGGAATGTACCACCGAATGCAGAGTGTTTGCCTTTGTTGGGTCCAGAGGAACATCTGTCAGGCAAAATCGATGAGGGGCACAATTCTTGAAGGATACGGCATAACCTTACCCAGGCATCGGAAGTGGTCTTCAACCATTCCTGGGCAAAACCTAGAAGTCGGCCCCCCACCCTGGGATCCCCTAGAGGGAGGCCCATCCCGTCATGCGGCAGGCTTGTCAGTTTTGGAAGCAGGCTGATGGGCAGCCCAGGCTCGCTTCGGTCTGGGCTTGGCAGGTCTGGAAGCACGAGCTTGCTTTGGGTACGCCTGACCTTTTGCTTTACCTGGAGGACGAAAGGGCCGAGGTAAAGTACTTTTAGCCTTCTGCGTCGAAGGAGCCGTACTAGGTAGGCAAGCTGTTTTAGCAGTAGCCAGATCAGCCACAATCTTATTGAGGTCTTCTCCAAAGAGAATGTCTCCCTTGAAAGGAAGCACCTCCAGGGTTTTCTTGGAATACATATCCACCGACCAGGATCTCAACCGAAGGATACGTGTGGCCAAGACGGACGTAGTAGCAACCTTGGCCACCAGCACCCCGGCATCGGAGGCAACCTCCTTAAGGTACAGAGAAGCCGTGGTAATATATGAGAGACATTGTCAAGCATCCTCAGGTGCGTTGGAAGGCAGTTCCTCCTCTAGCTCCTGAGCCCACGCCTCAACAGCTTCAGCAGCCCAAATTGCTGCAATGGTTGGCCTATGTACAGCCCTCATTAGGGTGTAAATTGCTTTCAAACAACCCTCCACACGTCTATCCGTCGGTCCTTTAGAGAGGTGACGGTAGTTACTGGCAGAGCAGAGGAAACTACCATGCGTGCCACATGAGAATCTACAGGTGGAGGCGTTTCCCAATTTTTACATAGCTCCGCAGAGAGAGGGTAGCGAGCCAACAGTCTCTTATGCAGTGTGAATTTCGTTTCCAGACTTTCCCAAGATTTCCTGACGAATGTCAGCCAGGTGTTGAGAATGAGGTAAAACTTGTTTAACCACCTTCTTTCGTTTAAATCTGTCCGGATTTTTAGAGACAGCCGCAGGCTCGGGTTCATCAGAGACTTGAAGAATGAGCCTGATAGCCTCAATCAAATCAGCGACATCCACCATTGACTTCCCTTCCCCATCAGAAGCATCTGAGTCAGTGTCTGTGGGGTCGGTATATGCACCATCCTCCTCAGAGGATGTGTCCAGGATAGCAGTGGATTGTGAGGAGGTAATGGCCCTTTTAGAAGACGTCTTGGGCGAGAGTGAGATTTAGATTTAGTCAGTGACCGGTTCAATTGCTGTAACTGAGTGGAGATTTGATCCCCTCAGGTTACAGAATATAGGAGTAGCACGCTGAGTGAAATACCAGATATGGCAGCTACATGCACACACACACTTGTATAGTCACAAGCGTACCATGCAGAAATTATACACCATAAAACTGCACTGGACTAGCATTACAAAGTAATACTCAGTATAGCTATATATGTAAACAGTAGATATAACAAAGCACAGTAGATACTGGATGTATATCACAGGGTGTTTGTACCACACAGCCCTGAAAGTATGCACTCTTTCTTAACTAACACTGTCCCTTGACAGGTAGAATACTTAAGTGTCCTGTAAAATGCACAGCGCTGGCGAGCAGGCGGCTTTACAGAGGAGGATTTGCCCCAGCAGTCCCAGGAACAGCGCAGCTCCATTGTGATGGCGGCTGACAGGGAGTGAGGGAGATATACGCAGCTCCAGGGCGGGAATATTCACTGAAATGGCGCCCTGGGGGAGGGGCTACAGGTTAGGCTTTATCCCCCTGCTGGCTTCCCCACCGGGCGCTGCGGGAATGATTAAAATGGGGTTTTTATGAGAGAAAACCCCCCACCTGTGCCCTGTGACTAGTGGAGCGGCTGCCCTTTACAGTGTCCACGGGCAAGCCGGATCGTGGTTAATAGCGGGCCAAAGAGACCCCTTACCTCCCCTTGTACCTGCGGCCACGCGATCCTGGAGGGCAGCGGCGGGTGTGTGTGTGTGACTAACAGAAGGACACCGGAGCCTCCGCTGTAGTTACCTGGCAACCAGGGCGCGGGAGTATACAGCTCCGCTGGGGGAGTGATGGAGCTGCAGCAAAGGATGTCTTATGTGACATGCATAAAAGGTGCAGCCCTTGAAGTCTTCAAAAGTTCTTCTTTTCTTCTGATTAAGCTATAACATGGTCTGCAATGGCAGCCCCCCTGTTAATTGCCTGCTTACTGCATGGCACCAACTTACAAACTGAGCTCCTGTGCACGGAGGCGGGGTTATAGAGGAGGCGGCGCTGTACATCTTGGGAATAGTCAAAGCTTCGAGCCTGTTGGTGCCTCGGATCAAGATCCAACTCTACACCCCGATGTTAATCCTTGTGGAGCCCAGTGTACCCCGCAGCAGAAATTTACTTTTCTTATTATAATTAATGAACTCTCCAGGCGTCAAGTGTAACAGTGATACCCGGGACCATATAACGGTGTGAAGGGGGGTTAAGTACATCTGAATCCTGGCTTCAACTTGTGTTCAGTATCATGGGTCGGTCACAGGTTTGAAGCAGAGTTTCAGTGTGAAAGTGGTACAAGTTTTACTGATTAAGGAGGCAAGGGGAGAAAGATATGAGGAGACAATTTATGATACTGTACGAGGCCACGAGGGGTAAAGCAGTTAATTTAAATGCTTAGCAATTGTGTTTGGACTATAAGGGGACATACACGGTCGAATCACATTATTATGACCACCAGCTAATAGCCAGAGTAACCGCTGTGTGCAGCACGGACAGCAGCTAGACGGGCTGAACTGTCATTTTAGACACACGTCTGGTAGCCTCCAGGATCATTTTGATGGTGAGCTGCTCAACTGTAGCGCGTCGGTTGGCCCTCACGCACCTTCATAACCGACACTCACCTTTTACATAAATTGCACATAGTACTACGCAGTTTCCATGTCGGGTATTCGCAATTGTGCCATTTGTCCAGTCCTGTTACACTTTCACCACAGCAGCATGTGAACCTTTCACAAACTGTGCTGTTTCAGAAATACTGACACTCTTGGCCCGAAAGCAGATGATCAATCATTCCTTTTTGCAACTCTCATAAATCGCCCCTTTAACACATGACAGCAACAAGTGATATGTGTGCAGACGGCCTATCGCACACCTTATATAACCACCAAGCCAGCGCACGACACATGATGTACTACATTGGCCACACGCTGCGACTTAAACATAGAACAAGGTGGTACTGGTTCTCTGTCATCTCTACATATAAACTCTGTTTTGCAATAATGTCCTTTGCAGTGTTACACTGCTTAGTTTACATACCATTTACAGTTGTAGATGGCAAAACAATGGACATCTTCGGTCTGCTGGTCTTATTCCTGTTAGTGGCTGGCAATAACAAGTGGTCCTGCAAAACACAATAAAACAGACAAGTGATAAAAGTATATGCAAACATCTGCACATACTGTATTTCAAAATGTAAATCAAGTTACAATTTTACAGGATAATTCTGCTGTGCTGTTATTGTTATTTCTTAGAAAAAGAACGCAGAAACAAACATCCATCACATCTGGTGTAAAAAAGATTATTACATCTACCACAAGTATGAGGAGACTGACCAGCTGTCATAAATGTGATACCTGGTCAGTGCTAGATTGGCTGCCTTTTGTAGAGGTGACAAAACCTAACAAGGCTGTCCTCTCTATAAATAGATATCAGCCCCACTTTATAACTACCATAAAGATGGTGGTGGCTATGAAGGAAATGAGTGGTAAACCCTGTCACCCTTCTGGGTTCCAGCATATAGGCGATGTCCACAAGATCCTCTGTCGGGTGTGGTATGGTTGATCGACGGTCAGCATACCGACGCCAGGTTCCCGGCAGCATACAGACGCCGAGATCCCGGCGGGGTGGGGAGAGTGCAGCAAGCCCCTTGCGGGTTCGCTGCGCTCGCCATGCTGCAGGCTCGGTAGCGACCTATTCCCACTCTTTGGGTGTTGTGGACACCCACGAGTGGAAATAGTCCCTGTTGGTCAGCATGCCGACCGTCCGGATAGTGAGGTGCGGGATGCTGGGGAAGTCATGTGACCGTCAGCCATCTGACCGCCGGTCACATGAATACCACCCCTTCTGTCCTTAACCCAACTACTTGTGCAAGCCATCATGGGCTGGCTACCATGTTCTTACAGAAACTCTCCCCAGCCTGTGACATCACAGAAATTTCAGCTTTTTAGTAAATGCCAAAAAAAGGGAGAGCTCCAACATGGATAAAATAAGATTTTACTTACCGGTAAATCTATTTCTCGTAGTCCGTAGTGGATGCTGGGGACTCCGTAAGGACCATGGGGAATAGCGGGCTCCGCAGGAGACTGGGCACTCTAAAGAAAGATTCAGTACTATCTGGTGTGCACTGGCTCCTCCCTCTATGCCCCTCCTCCAGACCTCAGTTAAGGAAACTGTGCCCGGAAGAGCAGACATTATAAGGAAAGGATTTTGAAATCTCGGGTAAGACTCATACCAGCCACACCAATCACACCGTATAACTTGTGATACACTTATCCACTCAACAGTATGAACAACAACAGGGCATCAACAATGGATGCCAACATAACATAACCCATTATTAAGCAATAACTATGTACACGTATTGCAGAAAGTCCGCACTTGGGACGGGCGCCCAGCATCCACTACGGACTACGAGAAATAGATTTACCGGTAAGTAAAATCTTATTTTCTCTGACGTCCTAGTGGATGTTGGGGACTCCGTAAGGACCATGGGGATTATACCAAAGCTCCCAAACGGGCGGGAGAGTGCGGATGACTCTGCAGCACCGAATGGGCAACTCTAAGTCCTCCTCAGCCAGGGTATCAAACTTGTAGAATTTTTCAAATGTGTTTGAACCCGACCAAGTAGCAGCTCGGCAAAGCTGTAATGCCGAGACCCCTCGGGCAGCCGCTCAAGAAGAGCCCACCTTCCTTGTGGAATGGGCTTTCACTGATTTTGGATGCGGCAATCCAGCCGCAGAATGAGCCCCCTGAATCGTGTTACAGATCCAGCGGGCAACGGTTTGCTTTGAAGCAGGAGCACCCAACTTGTTGGGGGCATATAGGATAAACAGCGAGTCAGTTTTCCTGACTCCAGCCGTTCGGGCTACATAAATCTTCAAAGCCCTGACTACATCTAGTAACCTGGAATCCTCCGAGTCCCGAGTAGCCGCAGGCACTACAATAGGTTGGTTCAAATGAAAAGATGACACCACCTTTGGCAGAAATTGGGGACGAGTCCGCAATTCTGCCCTGTCCATATGAAAAACCAGATAGGGGCTTTTACATGACAAGGCCGCCAATTCTGACACACGCCTAGCCGAAGCCAATGCCAACAGCATGACCACCTTCCACGTGAGATACTTTAGCTCCACAGTCTTAAGTGGTTCAAACCAGTGGGATTTTAGGAAACCCAACACCACGCTGAGATCCCAAGGTGCCACTAGTGGCACAAAAGGGGGCTGAATATGTAGCACTCCCTTAACAAACGTCTGAACTTCAGGAAGAGACGTCAGTTCCTTTTGAAAGAAAATGGACAGGGACGAAATCTGGACCTTTATGGATCCCAACTTCAAGCCCATAGTCACTCCAGACTGTAGAAAGTGCAGAAATCTGCCCAGTTGGAATTCCTCTGTAGGGGCCTTCCTGGCCTCACACCAAGCAACATATTTTCGCCATATGCGGTGATAATGCTTTGCTGTCACGTCCTTCCTAGCCTTTATAGGCGTAGGAATTACTTCCTCCGGAATGACTTTTTCCGCTAGGATCCGGCGTTCAATCGCCATGCCGTCAAACGCAGCCGCGGTAAGTCTTGGAACAGGCAGGGCCCCTGTTGCAACAGGTCCTGTCTGAGAGGCAGAGGCCATGGGTCCTCTGTGAGCATTTCTTGTAATTCCGGGTACCAAGGTCTTCTTGGCCAATCCGGAACAATGAGTATTGTTCTCACTCCTCTTCTTCATACGATTCTCAGTACCTTGGGTATGAGAGGAAGAGGATGGAACACATAGACTGACTGGAACACCCACGGTGTTACCAGGGCATCCACAGCTATCGCCTGAGGGTCTCTTGACCTGCGCAATACCGTTGCAGCTTTTTGTTGAGATGGGACGCCATCATGTCTACCTGTGGCAGTTCCCATCGATTTGTAATCTGAATGAAGACTTCGTGATGAAGTCCCCACTCTCCCGGGTGAAGGTCGTACCTGCTGAGGAAGTCTGCTTCCCAGTTGTCCACCCCCGGAATGAACACTGCTGACAGTGCTTGTACGTGATTCTCCGCCCACCGAAGAATCCTGGTGGCCTCCGCCATCGCGACTCTGCTTCTTGTGCCGCCCTGGCGGTTTACATGAGCCACCGCAGTGATGTTGTCTGACTGAATCAGCACCGGTTGGTTGCGAAGCAGGGGCTCCGCTTGACTCAGGGCGTTGAATATGGCCCTTAGTTCCAGGATATTTATGTGCAGACAAGTTCCCTGACTTGACCACAACCCTTGGAAGTTTCTTCCCTGAGTGACTGCCCCCCACCCTCGGAGGCTCGCATCCGTGGTCACCAGGACCCAGTCCTGTATGCAGAATCTGCGGTCCTCGAGAAGGTGAGCACTCTGTAGCCACCACAGAAGAGACACCCTGGCCCTGGGGGACAGGGTGATCAGCCGATGCATCTGAAGATGCGATCCGGACCATTTGTCCAACAGATCCCATTGAAAGATCCTCGCATGGAACCCGCCGAAGGGAATGGCTTCGTACGATGCCACCATCTTTCCCAGGACTCGCGTGCAGTGATGCACCGTCACCTGTTTCGGTTTTAAGAGGTCTCTGACTAGAGTCACAAGCTCTTGAGCCTTCTCCGTCGGGAGAAACACCTTCTTCTGGTCTGTGTCCAGAATCATGCCCAGAAAGGGCAGACGCGTCGTAGGAATCAGCTGCGACTTTGGGATATTCAGAATCCAGCCATGCTGTTGCAACACTTCCTGTGAGTGCGCTACGCTGATCTGCAACTGCTCCCTCGACCTCGCCTTTATGAGGAGATCGTCCAAGTATGGGATAACTGTGACTCCTTGCTTTCTCAGGATCACCATTATTTCTGCCATTACCTTGGTAAATATTCTCGGTGCCGTGGACAGACCAAACGGCAATGTCTGGAATTGGTAATGACAGTCCTGTACTACAAATCTGAGGTACTCCTGATGAGGCGGATAAATGGGGACATGCAAGTAAGCATCCTTGATGTCCAGAGACACCATAAAATCCCCCTCTTCCAGGCTTGCAATGACCGCTCTGAGCGATTCCATTTTGAACTTGAATCTTTTCAGATAAATGTTCAGGGACTTTAAATTTAATATAGGTCTGACCGAACCGTCCGGTTTCTGTACCACAAACATTGTGGAATAGTATCCCTTCCCCTGTTGAGGAAGGGAAACCTTTACCACCACCTGCTGGAGAAATAGCTTGTGAATTGCCGCTACCACTACTTCCCTTTCTATGGGGGAAGCTGGCAGGGCCGATTTTAGGTAACGTTGAGGGCGCATCCCCTCGAATTCCAGCTTGTATCCCTGAGACACAATCTGTATAGCCCAGGGATCCACCTGTGAGCGAACCCACTGGTGGCTGAAATATCGGAGACGCGCCCCCACCGCTCCTGGCTCCACCCGTGGAGCCCCAGCGTCATGCGGTGGATTTAGTGGAAGCCGGGGAGGACTTCTGTTCCTGGGAACCAGCTGTAAGGTGCAGCTTTTTTCCTCTACCCCTGCCTCTAGCAAGAAAGGAAGCACCTCTGACCTTCTTGCTTCTTTGTGCGCGAAAGGATTGCATCTGGTAATACGGTGCTTTCTTCGGTTGTGAGGGAATATATGGCAAAAAGTTTGACTTCCCAGCAGTAGCTGTGGAAACCAGGTCCGAGAGACTTTCCCCAAACAATTCCTCATCCTTGTAAGGTAACACCTCCATGTGTTTTTTGGAGTCGGCATCACCTATCCACTGCCGAGTCCACAGGACCCTCCTGGCAGAAATTGACATTGCATTAATTCTAGAGCCCAGTAGGCAAATGTCCCTCTGGGCATCCCTCATACATAGGACGGTTTCTTTTATATGCCCCAGGGTCAGCATAATGGTATCCCTGTCTAAGGTATCCATTTCCTCAGATAGATTATCTGTCCACGCTGCTACAGCACTACACATCCATGCCGACGCAATTGCCGGCCTCAGTAGAGTCCCTGAATGTGTATAAACAGATTTCAGGATACTTTCCTGCTTTCTATCTGCAGGATCCTTTAGGGTGGCCGTATCCTGCGACGGCAGGGCCACCTTCTTAGATAAGCGTGTCAGAGCTTTATCTACCCTAGGGGAGGATTCCCAGCGCACCCTGTCCTCTGGCGGGAAAGGGTTATGCCATAAGTAACCTTTTGGAAATCAGGACTTTCTTATCTGGGGAATCCCACGCTCTTTCACATAACTCATTTAACTCATGTGAAGGGGGAAAAGTCACCTCTTGCTTTTTCTCCCCATACATATAAACCCTCTTGTCCGGTACAGGGTTTACGTCTGATATGTGTAAAATATCCTTCATCGCTATAATCATGTAACGTATAGCTTTTGTCATTTTTGGTTGCAGAGTCAGAATCCGTGTCGACATCTGTGTCAACCATTTTGGATAGTGGGCGCTTTTGAGACCCTGAGGGCCTCTGCGCTGTATGATCAGGCATGGGTTGAGACCCTGACTGGTCCGAGGTATCAGCTTTATCCAACCATTTATGTAAGGAGTTTACATTATCATTTAACACCTTCCACATATCCATCCAATCAGGTGTCGGCACCGTCGGCGGCGACACGTCAGTCAACTGCACTTGCTCTGCCTCCACATAGCCCTCTTTCGTCAAACATGTCGACACACGCGTACCGACACACCACACACACAGGGGAAGCTCTAAATGAGGACAGGACCCCCACAAGGCCTTTTGGAGAGACAGAGAGAGAGTTTGCCAGCACACACCCCAGCGCTATATAACCCAGGGATTAAACAGTAACTTAGTGTTTACCCAGTAGCTGCTGTATTATGATTTATGCGCCTAAATTTATGTGCCCCCCCCCTCTCTTTTTTACCCTTCTACCGTGATTCTGCAGGGGAGAACCTGGGGAGCTTCCTCTCAGCGGAGCTGTGGAAGGAAAATGGCGCTGGCGAGTGCTGAGGAAGAAGGCCCCGCCCCCTCAGCGGCGGGCTTCTGTCCCGCGATTTCTTGTAAAATAAATGGCAGGGGCTCATACATATAACAGTGTGCCACTGTCTATATGCAGCATTCGCCAGGAGGTAACAATTGCGGCCCAGGGCGCCCCCCCCCCCCCTGCGCCCTGCACCCTACAGTGACCGGAGTGTGTGGGTTAGTGTGGGCGCAATGGCGCACAGCTGCAGTGCTGTGTGCTACCTCATGTGAAGACAGGAGTCTTCTGCCGCCGATTTCGATGTCTTCTCCGCTTCTGCCGGCTTCTGTCTTCTGGCTCTGCGAGGGGGGCGGCGGCGCGGCTCCGGGAACGGACGACAAGGTCAGGTCCTGTGTTCGATCCCTATGGAGCTAATGGTGTCCAGTAGCCTAAGAAGCGCAACCTAGCCGCAGTTAGTAGGTTTGCTTCTCTCCCCTCAGTCCCTCGTAGCAGAGAGTCTGTTGCCAGCAGAAGCTCTCTGAAAATAAAAAACCTAACTAAAATACTTTCTTATTAGCAAGCTCAGGAGAGCTCACTAAAAGCACCCAGCTCTGTCCGGGCACAGATTCTAACTGAGGTCTGGAGGAGGGGCATAGAGGGAGGAGCCAGTGCACACCAGATAGTACTGAATCTTTCTTTAGAGTGCCCAGTCTCCTGCGGAGCCCGCTATTCCCCATGGTCCTTACGGAGTCCCTAGCATCCACTAGGACGTCAGAGAAAAGTCATGTACACTACCAAGCTGAGGGCAGAGAAGCACTGAGCTCCTCTGCTGTCTCCGTACTGATGTTCATGTTGCATAAAGTATGGTGATGCGAATCAGCCGCGGAGCAGGGGGTGCCGCTTGAGAGGTCAGGGACTTCTCCACTGTAACCTGATCCGTGAATAGCACGAAGCAGAGAAAAAAAACCCTGTTTTCCACAAAACAGGGCTTTTCTCTGCTTTATGAATAGACCACTAAGTGCTTACCCTTTCAGAGATAGGATTGTGAGGATTATTTAGTATTTCTATTTTAGTATCAATGTTTGGGGAACAGAGGCTTTTTGCAATATCCATTGGTATTAATACTGAGGAATCATTATGAATTAGGACTTCAATAAAGTTCCACTGGATTGCTAAAAATAAACACTGTGAATCAACTAAGAATTACTGCCCTACTTTCTTTTCTTTTATAACTATGGTGGTCATTCCGAGTTGTTCGCTCGCTAGCTGCTTTTAGCAGCATTGCACACTCCCTCTGGGAGTGTATCTTAGCTTAGCAGAATTGCGAACGAAAGAGTAGCAAAATTGCTACTAAAAAATTCATGCAGTTTCTGAGTAGCTCCAGACCTACTCCTAGATTGCGATCACCTCAGTCCGTTTAGTTCCTGGTTTGACGTCACAAACACGCTCTGCGTTCGGCCAGCCACTCCCCCGTTTCTCCATCCACTCCTGCTTTTTTGCCTGGCAGGCCTGCGTTTTTTAGCACACTCCCGGAAAACGCTGAGTTGCCGCCCAGAAACGCCCCTTTCCTGTCAAACTACGAACACTTGAGCGACTGAAAAACGTCGCTGGAGCTTGGGTAAAACTACAAAGTTTTGTGTGAAAGCACTTAGCGCATGCGCACTGCGTACAAAGCGCATGCGCATAATTGCCGATTTTTCACTTGATCGCTGCGCTGCGAAAAAACGGCAACGAGCGAACAACTCGGAATGACCACCTATGTCTCATCAGAGGAGTGTACAATTTGTATATTATTAAATTCTCCAATCTGACTTTTGCCATCTACAGGTTCAAAAATGTTGAGTATTTAAAGCTTATTTTTGGAAAGGAAATGTCATATAGGACTGTCTGAATACCTTTATTAGCTTTATTAGCTGTAGCTGCACTATCCTTCCTTATACATATATAGCATTGTTAATATCTTATCTCTTGTAAGTTATCTAGTGAGCTGCTGCTGTTTGTTATATTGGTTCTTGGTATCCTCATAGATTAATACAGTATGTGAAAGACCAGCCTGTATGTAAAGCTTCATGTGATTCTAAGTCGTACATATGGGATGGGAACCCTATTTTTGATGGATCTCTTGCACCTAGCATGGGGCTTGTACAAGTGACGTAGCTAATGAGCATGTGTCAGAGCCTGCATACGCAACTTTGAGAAAATACAGAGGTGTACATCCAGGACATCTTCCCTTGCAGCATAGAGGGCATAACTCGCCAGGACTGGGTGTTGGCACAAAGGAAAAGTGTTCTGTGGGAGTGTAGATGGATTTACAGACTATGTAGAAATGTGCATTTACGGATTTCTGGTAAATCTCTTGCCACACGTAAAGGACTGGTGCAAATCCACACTAACTGTCATTATGGGTTCAGTATGATTTACAGATGGACGGGATGCCGGCAGTCAGAATACAGACAGTGGCATCCTGTCCATCAGAATCCCATCAGCCCTCTAACCCTCCTCTGCCCCCTACGCTAAACCTCCCCAGTGGTGCCAAACCCTCCCCACTTGATCCCTAACCTCCCCTTCTAAGTTACTAAACCTAACCCTCCCTCCCTGGCTCTGCACCCTAACCTCCCTTCATCTGGCTAAACCCAACATCCATCCCCCCTGCTGCAGGATGCCAGCACGTCCCACTGTCAGGATCATCAGGATGACCGCTGTCAGTATGTGACGCCGGCATTGCGTCATGATGGCTATTGTATGAGCGGCAGTGTAATACAGTCAGATAAATACCAAGAACTAGCGCTCTATATACATAAAGGTATCTTTTAGCAGCACACGGATTTCACTCACTGGCACCACAGTGTTCTTTCACTACGGCTTCAACGCGTTTCAGGGAGTCCACTCCCCTTTTTCAAGACTTCTTGAAAAAGGGGAGTGGACTCCCTGAAACGCGTTGAAGCCGTCCTGTGTCTGTGTTCAGAAGGTCCTGGAAGTCGGTGATTCGAACTCCGTGTTGTGCGCTTACCTGTCTGCAGCCGGTGCGTTCTTCCACGGGGTTTTCCATCAGCCGCCGATACCCAGTTCCAATTGATGTATGCGGACCTGTTTTTATGACTTTTGTTATTTTAATAAAATCCTTTTGGAAGCAAGTGTGTCCTACTGGGAATTCCTATTGGATATCAACATACAGAGAGGATAAAGATACCTTTATGGGAACGCGGGACAGAAATTCAATGTAAGTTGTATAACTGTCAGCTAGTAGTGAAAGAACACTGTGGTGCCAGTGAGTGAAATCCGTGTGCTGCTAAAAGATACCTTTATGGATACACGTGAAAGAAACAACCTGTAAGTGTTTTTCCAGGAGAGAGACCGTACAGGGGATTTCTACGTGGCAATATCTATCACTTTTTTATTGCATGTATATAGAGCGCTAGTTCTTGGTATTTCTCTTTTTGTGTATATCTGTGTAAAATAGGAGGTATTGGGTGTTTCCTCCATTACTTAAGAACAAGCAGCAATTAACAAGCGCAAGGCTGCTATCAATTTTGTTTTGAGCATAATACAGTCAGATATTTGCATTAATCTACCATCATGCAACAGACGAATTGCGTCCAATTCTAAATCAAGTACTGTGTGTGTGTGTGTGTGTGTGTATATAATGTTAAATTAAAAAAGCTCAGATATATATACTGCTCAAAGAAATAAAGGGTAAAGGGAACACTAAAATAACACATCCTAGATCTGAATGAATGAAATATTCTTATTAAATACTTTGTTCTTTACATAGTTGAATGTGCTGACAACAAAATCACACAAAAATGATCAAATTTATTAACTCATGGAGGTCTGGATTTGGAGTCGCACTCAAAATGAAAGTGGAAAAACACACTACAGGCTGATCCAACTTTGATGTAATGTCCTTAAAACAAGTCAAAATGAGGCTCAGTAGTGTGTGTGGCCTCCATGTGCCTGTATGACCTCCCTACAACGCCTGGGCATGCTCCTGATGAGGTGGCGGATGGTCTCCTGAGGGATCTCCTCCCAGACCTGGACTAAAGCATCTGCCAACTCCTGGACAGTCTGTGGTGCAACGTGGCGTTGGTGGATGGAGCGAGACATGATGTCCCAGATGTGCTCAATTGGATTCAGGTCTGGGGAACGGGCGGGCCAGTCCATAGCATCAATGCCTTCGTCTTGCAGGAACTGCTGACACACTCCAGCCACATGAGGTCTAGCATTGTCTCGCATTAGGAGGAACCCAGGGCCAACCGCACCAGCATATGGTCTCACAAGGGGTCTGAGGATCTCATCTCGGTACCTAATGGCAGTCAGGCTACCTCTGGCGAGCACATGGAGGGCTGTGCGGCCCCCCAAAGAAATGCCACCTCACACCATTACTGACCCACTGCCAAACCGGTCATGCTGGAGGATGTTGCAGGCAGCAGAACGTTCTCCTTGGCGTCTCCAGACTCTGTCATGTCTGTCACATGTGCTCAGTGAGAACCTGCTTTCATCTGTGAAGAGCACAGGGCACCAGTGGCGAATTTGCCAATCTTGGTGTTCTCTGGCAAATGCCAAACGTCCTGCATGGTGTTAGGCTGTAAGCACAACCCCCACCTGTGCACGTCGGGCCCTCATACCACCCTCATGGATTCTGTTTCTGATCGTTTGAGTAGACACATGCACATTTGTGGCTTGCTGGAGGTCATTTTGCAGGGCTCTGGCAGTGCTCCTCCTGTTCCTCCTTGCAGAAAGGCAGAGGTAGCGGTCCTGCTGCTGGGTTGTTGCCCTACTACGGCCTCCTCCACGTCTCCTGATGTACTGGCCTGTCTCCTGGTAGCGCCTCCATGCTCTGGACACTACGCTGACAGACACAGCAAACCTTCTTGCCACAGCTCGCATTGATGTGCCATCCTGGATGAGCTGCACTACCTGAGCCACTTGTGTGGGTTGTAGACTCCGTCTCATGCTACCACTAGAGTGAAAGCACCACCAGCTTTCAAAAGTGACCAAAACATCAGCCACAAAGCATAGGAGCTGAGAAGTGGTCTGTGGTCACCACCTGCAGAACAACTCCTTTATTGAGGGTGTCTTGCTAATTGCCTATAATTTCCACCTGTTGTCTATTCCATTTGCACAACAGCATGTGAAATTGATTGTCAATCAGTGTTGCTTCCTAAGTGGACAGTTTGATTTCACAGAAGTGTGATTGACTTGGAGTTACATTGTGTTGTTTAAGTGTTCCCTTTATTTTTTTGAGCAGTGTATGTATGTATGTATGTATGTATGTATGTATGTATATATATACATATATATATATATATATATACACACATACATACACACACACACACATACATACACACACATTCACTCACTGACTGACTGACTCATCACTTATTATCTTACTTCCTGATACGTTAGAAAGCTGAAATTTAACAAAGATATTCTTCAGGTGGGAAATAGGAAAACTAAGTAATTAGAATTTGAATACACCTATCCTAAGGGGATGAAAAAGGGTGTTGACATAATTACGGCATTACCGATGTGTGGCTTGTATTGCGTGAACGATAACGCCCAAACGGACAATCGGATCAAAAGTTGGATTGCACCTCCAGTGTGTAGAATTGAATAAATTACAAAAATGGTCCTGTCACTTTTTACCGTATCTGCTACGGGTGCCCCTCCTCCTCCACCAAGAATAATGGATTAATATTTACTTACATTAAGACGTCTCAAATTTATATCTGTATAGATTTAACAAATTTTTATCATTAATTTATATTTACAACTGTGAAAATCTGAAACTCCCGTGCGTTGAACTGGTAAAGCAGCTAGTTTTTTTTTATGAAAACAACTTGTAAATAGCGTAAACAGGTCACATTTAAAACAAAGCTTTGGCAACATTCTCACATGAACGTAACATTTTTTTTTGTACTTACCCTACGAAAGGACACAACATAAAATGTATCACCCCTCCTGCGAATAGCTTCCAAAAACTCTTGATAGCTCCTTGGTGAGGAGTAATATATCTGCAGCTCATTCACAGAGTTCCTAGGAAGGAATAAAGGAAGAGGATAAACATTCAATCAGGGTACCATTCTACAGGAACAAAGGGAAATCTTGGTGTTCATTATTCATCAAGGATTATAACAAGTTCTGGGAACAAATAAATGAATTGCTTATCTGGAAATGGAAAGGTGACTCCGCAATAAGGAGCAGAAATCACAAAGTAACCCAAATGAGCTCTGAGTAGTTATAATAGGATTTTATTACCTACCGGTAAATCCTTTTCTCCTAGTCCGTAGAGGATGCCGGGGTCCACTTCAGTACCATGGGGTATAGACGGTTCCGCAGGAGCCATGGGCACTTTAAGACTTTTTCAGAGTGTGAACTGGCTCCTCCCTCTATGCCCCTTCTCCAGACCTCGGTACAGGAACTGTGCCCAGGGAGACGGACATTTCGAGAAAAGGATTTACTTTTAAGTTACTGGTGAGATTCATACCAGCTCACACCTCAACCATGCCGCACACATGGCCCTCATCAAAATACATGCCAACGGGCATGAACATTACAGCAAACGTGCTGAAAACATTGTAAACAAATTAACAACTGCAGGTAAAGTACGCACTGGGTTGGGTGCCCTGCATCCTCTACGAACTAGGAGAAAAGGATTTACCGGTAGGTATTAAAATCCTATTTTCTCATACGTCCTAGAGGATGCTGGGGTCCACTTCAGTACCATGGGGTTATACCAAAGCTCCAGTATGGGCGGGAGAGTGCGGATGACCCTGCAGCACAGATTGACCAAACTGTAGGTCCTCATCGGCCAAGGTGTCAAACTTGTAAAACTTAGCAAACGTGTTTGCCCCTGACCAAGCAGCTGCTCTGCAAAGTTGTAATGCCGAGACCCCCCGGGAAGCCGCCCCAGGATGAGCCCACCTTTCTAGTAGAATGGGCAGTGACTGAATTCGGTACTGGCAATCCTGCCGAAGAATGAGCTTGCTGAATCGTACGTCTGATCCAGCGCGCAATAGTCTGCTTGGAAGCAGGACCCCCAATCTTGTTGGGAGCATACAGGACAAACAGAGCCTCTGTTTTCCTTATCCGAGTCGTTCTTGCGACATAGTTTCTCAAAGCCCTGACCACATCCAGAGACTTTGAAGCAGCGGAGTCAGCAGCCACTGGAACCACAATAGGCTGGTTTATATGGAACGAAGAAACCACCTTTGGAAGAAATTGTTGATGAGTTCTCAACTCAGCTCTATCTTCATGGAAAACTGAGTAAGGGCTCTTGTGAGACAAGGCCCCAAACTCAGACACCCTTCTTGCGGATGCCAAGGCCAACAGCATGACCACTTTCCAAGTGAAAAATTTCAACTCCATTTCCTGGAGAGGTTCAAACCAATCCGATTGAAGGAATCGCAACACCACGTTAAGACCGGAGGCACAAATGGAGGTTGGATGTGTAGCACCCCCTTCACGAATTTCTGAACTTCTGGAAGGGAGGCCAATTATTTCTGAAAGAAAACGGACAAGGCTGAAATCTGGACCTTGATTGAACCCAATCGTAGACCCGCATCCACACCCGGCTGGAGAAAACGTCCTAACTGAAACTCTTCTTGGTTTCACACCAAGACACATATTTTCTCCAAATACGGTGGTAATGTTTAGACGTTACTCCTTTCCTGGCCTGAATAAGAGTGGGAATGACTTCTTTTGGAATACCCGTCCGGGCTAGGATCCGGCGCTCAACAGCCATGCCGTCAAACGTAGCCGAGGTAAGTCTCGATACACACACGGCCCCTGCTGCAGCAGATCCTCGCGGAGAGGAAGAGGCCGAAGATCTTCTATGAGCAACTCCTGAAAATCTGGATACCAAGCCCTCCTTGGCCAGTCTGGGACAATGAGGATTGCTTGAACTCCTGTTTTTCATATTATTTCGAGAACTTTTGGTATCAGTGGAAGTGGGGAGGGGGGGAGACATATACCGACCGAAACACCCACTGGGTCACCAGTGCATCCACTGCTATTGCTTGAGGGTCTCTCGACCTGGAACAATATCTCTGAAGCTTCTTGTTGAGACTAGATGCCATCATGTCTACTTGAGGAACTACCCAAAGACTTGTCACCTCTGCGACTTCTTGGTGGAGGCCCCATTCTCCCGGATGGAGATCGTGTCTGCTGAGGAAGTCTCTGCTTCCCAGGAATGAAAATTGCCGACATAGCTTTTGCATGTCTTTCTGCCAAGCGGAGGATCTTTGACACTTCTGCCATTGCCGCTCTGTTTTTCGTTCCGCCCTGACAGTTTACGTACGCTACTGCTGTTACATTGTCCGACTGGATCTGTACGGGTTGCTCTTGAAGAAGATGCACTGCTTGTAGAAGGCCGTTGTTAATGGCTCTCAATTCCAGAACGTTTACGTGAAGACAAGTTTCTTGACTTTACCATCTTCCTTGGAAGCTTTCCCCCTGTGTGACAGCTCCCCAGCCTCGGAGACTTGCATCCTTGGTCACCAGGATCCAGTCCTGAATCCCGAATCTGCGTCCCTCTAGGAGGTGAGAACTGTGTAGCCACCACAGGAGCGAAATTCTGGCTTTGGATGACAGGATTATCCTCTGATGCATGTGTAGATGGGATCCGGACCACTTGTCCAATAGGTCCCACTGGAATACTCTGGAATGTAATCGGCCAAACTGTATGGCCTCGTAGGCCGCTACCATCTTTCCCAACAACCGAATGCATTGATGAATCGACACTCTTGTTGGTTTCAGGAGCTGTTTGACCATTCGCTGGATCTTCAGAGCCTTTTCTACTGGAAGAAATACCCTCTGTACTTCTGTGTCCAGTATCATCCCCAGAAAGGACAATCTTGTCGTCGGTTCCAATTGTGACTTTGGAAAATTTATGATCCAACCGTGATGTTGAAGTATTGTTAGGGAGAGTGCAATTAGGAAGGCCAATTCCGGGCTGTTTTTTTTTAAATCCCGGGATTCGGGATTGCAGTAGGGATCAGTGAAGGGTGTAAAGAGCATCTGGAGGGTAGGTAGTGGTGCGGGAGGGTGTAGGTAGCGGCGCGGAAGGGAGGGTCTAAGTAGCGGTGCGGGAGGGAGGGTGTAGGTAGCGGTGCAAAAGGGTGTAGGTAGCGGCGCGGGAGGGAGGCTGTTATAGAGATCACTGCACGGAGGGAGGGTGTAGGTAGCGGTGCGGGAGGGAAGGAGGGAGGGTGTAGGTAGCGGCGCGGGAGGGAGGCTGTTAGCACTGCATGGAGAGAGGGAGGGTGGGTGTAAGTAATACCACTTACTATTAGGTGGGCGGCAGCCATGGACACACTGAACGCGGCGGCATTTCAAATGAAGCGCCGGCCGCCAGCCAACCAGAGCTGGCGGACCGGCAGCCAATCAGGGAAGCGGCCGCAGCCGTCGCTCCTGAATGGCTGCCGCTGCGGCAGCTTCCCCGATTGGCTGCCGGTCCGCCAGCTCTGATTGGCTGGCGGCCGGCGCTACATTTGAAGTGCCGCCGCGTTCAGCGTTTGTCTATGGCTGCCGTCCGCCTAATAGTAAGTAGTATTACTTACACACCCACCCTCCCGCACATGCGCAGTGTAATCCCGTGAATCCCGGGATTGGAGCATCCAATCGGCATTTTTGGGCCCAAATCCCGGGATCCCGCCGATCCCGATCCCGGGATTGGCCTCCCTAAGTGCAATATTCTGCACCAGCTTTTCTCTGGACCTCGCATTAATCAGGAGATCATCCAGGTAAGGAATTATATTGACTCCTTGCTGTCGAAGGAGGATCATCATCTCCGCCATTACCTTGGTGAACACCCTCGGAGCCGTGGAGAGTCCGAACGGCAACATCTTAAATTGGTAATGACAATCCTGTACTGCAAATCTCAGATAAGCTTGATGCGGCGGATAAATGGGAACATGTAAGTAGGCATCTTTTATGTCCACTGACACCATGAATTCCCCCTCATCCAGACTGGAAATCACTGCTCTCAGAGATTCCATCTTGAACTTGAACCTTTGCAGGTAGAGATTCAGATTTTTCAGGTTTAGAATTGGTCTGACCGAGCCGTCCGGCTTCGGAACTACAAATAGACTTGAATAGAAACCACCTCCTTGTTGTAACAAGGGAACCAGGACAATGACTTGATCCTGACACAATTTTTGTATTGCTGCTGCTACCACTTCCCTGTCCGGGACAGAAACTGGTAATGCCGATTTGAAAAACCGGCATAGGGGAACGTCTTGAAACTCCAATTTGTACCCTTGGGACACTATTTGTACAACCCACGGGTCTAGGCCCGATTGAACCCAGAAATGACTGAAAAGTTTCAGACGTGCCCCCACCTGAGCGGACTCCCGCAAAGAAGCCCCAGCGTCATGCTGCAGGTTTGGCAGAAGCAGAGGTTGATTTCTGCTCCTGTGATCCTGTGGGCTTTTTTCCTTTTCCCCATCCTCTACTCGCAACGAAAGGGGAGCCTTTGCCCTTTTTGTATCTATTGGGCCGAAAGGACTGCATCTGAGAGTGATGTGTCTTTTTCACCGGAGCAGGAGCATATGGCAAGAATGTCGATTTACCTGCGGTAGCAGCAGAAACTGAAGCATCCAGCCCATCTCCAAACAAGGCCTCACCCTTGTACAGGAGAGCCTCCATATTCCTTTTGGAATCTGCGTCAGCATTCCATTGGCGAATCCACAATGCCCTCTGTGCTGATATTGCCATAGTAGCGGCTTTTGATCCCAAGAGACCAATATCTTTCATGGCTTCTAGCATATATACGCAGCAGCGTCTTTGATATGACCTAAAGTTAGGAGTATTTTGTCTCTATCTATTGTGTCAATTTCTGATGACAAGTTCTCCGACCACTTTTCAATAGCATTACTCACCCACGCACAGGCAATGGTAGGCTTGAGTAATGTCCCATTGGCCACATAAATAGATTTTAACGTATTCTCCAACTTTCGGTCCGTCGGCTCGTTTAGTGAAGCCGTCCCAGGCGCAGGGAGAATCACCTTTTTTGTTAACCGTGACAGAGCACTGTCTATAACAGGGGGCGACTCCCACCTCTTCCTGTCCTCTGCAGGGAAAGGGTACGCTATTTGAATTGTTTTAGGAATCTGGAACTTCTTTTCAGGGACTGCCCAGACTCCCTCAAATAAACTGTTCAGTTCATGAGATGGAGGAAAAGTTACATTAAGTTTCTTTTCTTTATAAAAGTAAGCCTTCTCCTGTGGTAAAGGAGGGGGCTCCGTGACTTCTAAGACCTCCTTTATAGCCACAATCATGTATTGAATGTTTTTCACTAATTTTGGATCTATTCCCCTGGAATCACTAGAGTCGACATAGGAATCATAGTCCGTGTCGGTATCAGTTGTACTATCTGTGCAAATGGTCTTTTATGTGACCCAGAGGGATCCCCTGTGGATGAAAAAGCAGGACTACTAAAAATCACATCTTCCACGGATTTTCTCCAGGTTACTGCATGAGACTCAGACTTATCCAATCTCTTAATGATATGATTCACACTATCACGTAATTATTTCACCAATTCAGGCTCATGGTGTGCCAGCAGCGCCACCACATTACAACACTGTGTCCCCAAAATGGCTCCCTCAGGGGAAGAGCTCCCTGCCTCAGACATGCCACACACGTGCACAAACACACCACAGACACTCCGGGGCTTATAGGGCACAGACCCACAGTAAAATCTGTCAGAAGGACACAGAAGGACTTGCCAGTTCACAAACTCGGCGCCAATGACTAAAATCCCTGTGTATGTAAAATGCCTACAGAGACTTATAGCGCTTTTACACTGCCAAATTGTATAAATTGAGCACAATATACACTCTGCTCCCCCTTTTCTTCACCCTGATACTTGTTTCAGAAGTGGAGGAGGACCAGCATTCCCACCCCTGCAGTCTGCCTGGAGAAAATGGCGCTGAGCAGTGGTCCCGCCCCCAAAATGGCGCGTTTCTCCTCAGAAAATTTCACAATAATTTTTATACTGGCGGGGGTGTAGGACTGTGCCCGGCATCATATGCTACATTTAGCCAGTTTAGAGTAGGTTTCATGCTGCCCAGGGAGCTCGCCCGCACCCCCCCACCCCCTGCACCCAGCTGTGCCTGTGTTATGGGTAGCATGTTCCCGACCGCTGTGCGGTACCTTTTTGCCGTCACGATGACCGGAGATCCTCTTCGGTATACACTCACCTGTCTTCTGACTTCTGGCTCTGTTAGGGGGGTGACGGCGTGCTGTGGGAGTGAGCGCATAGCCGCAGCTAGTGTTCAGCACCCTTCAGGAGCTAAAGGTGTACTGTCAGGAAGAAGCAGAGCCATGAAACTATTCAGGAAGTTGGTTCCTACTTCTTCCCCTAAGTCCCACGAAGCAGGGAGACTGTTGCCAGCAGTCTGCCTGAAAATAAAAACCTAACAAAGTCTTTTTAGTGAAACTCAGTAGAGCTCCACTAGAGTGCGACCAGTCTGCATGGGTACATTTTCTAAACTGAGGTCTGGAGGAGAGGCATAGAGGGAGGAGCCAGTTCACACTCTGAACAAGTCTTAAAGTGCCCATGGCTCCTGCAGAACAGTCTATACCCCATGGTACTGAAGTGGACCCCAACATCCTCTAGGACGTATTAGAAAAATATATAATTAATCTACCTCAGCAAAATGTCTCATGTTTGTACTCTTCCCAACTTGGGTGTGGTAGAACTGCTATTCACAAAGGGTATCCCCACAACTCAAATAAAAACTTTACTCTTATTGCAAACAAAAGATATCAGTGGCCAAAGCAAAATGTCCTTTGCTCTACAGACTAGTACTATGGCTAATCAGGCAATAATAAGATTTTAATCACCTGTAAATCTATTTCTCGTAGTCCGTAGTGGATGCTGGGACTCCGTAAGGACCATGGGGATAGCGGCTCCGCAGGAGACTGGGCACAACTAAAAGAAAGCTTTAGGTCTACCTGGTGTGCACTGGCTCCTCCCTCTATGACCCTCCTCCAGACCTCAGTTAGGATACTGTGCCCGGAAGAGCTGACACAATAAGGAAGGATTTTGAATCCCGGGTAAGACTCATACCAGCCACACCAATCACACCGTATAACTCGTGATACTATACCCAGTTAACAGTATGAACAACAACTGAGCCTCTCAACAGATGGCTCAACAATAACCCTTTAGTTAAACAATAACTATATACAAGTATTGCAGACAATCCGCACTTGGGATGGGCGCCCAGCATCCACTACGGACTACGAGAAATAGATTTACCGGTGAGTAAAATCTTATTTTCTCTGACGTCCTAAGTGGATGCTGGGACTCCGTAAGGACCATGGGGATTATACCAAAGCTCCCAAACGGGCGGGAGAGTGCGGATGACTCTGCAGCACCGAATGGGCAAACTCTAGGTCCTCCTCAGCCAGGGTGTCAAACTTGTAGAATTTAGCAAATGTGTTTGACCCCGACCAAGTAGCTGCTCGGCAAAGTTGTAGAGCCGAGACCCCTCGGGCAGCCGCCCAAGAAGAGCCCACCTTCCTCGTGGAATGGGCTTTCACTGATTTAGGATGCGGCAGTCCAGCCGCAGAATGTGCAAGCTGAATCGTACTACAGATCCAGCGAGCAATAGTCTGCTTTGAAGCAGGAGCACCCAGCTTGTTGGGTGCATACAGGATAAACAACAAGTCAGTTTTCCTGACACTAGCTGTCCTGGAAACATAAATTCTCAGGGCCCTGACCACGTCCAACAACTTGGAAGCCTCCAAGTCTTTAGTAGCCGCAGGCACCACGATAGGTTGGTTCAAATGAAAGGCTGATACCACCTTAGGGAGAAACTGGGGACGAGTCCTCAATTCTGCCCTATCCATATGGAAAATCAGATAAGGGCTTTTACATGAGAAAGCCGCCAATTCTGACACACGCCTGGCCGAAGCCAAGGCCAACAGCATGACCACTTTCCACGTGAGATATTTTAATTCCACGGTTTTAATTGGCTCAAACCAATGTGACTTTAGGAAATCCAACACCACGTTGAGATCCCAAGGTGCCACTGGAGGCACAAAAGGGGGCTGAATATGCAGCACTCCCTTAACAAAAGTCTGAACTTCAGGTAGTGAAGCCAGTTCTCTCTGGAAGAAAATCGATAGAGCCGAAATCTGGACCTTAATGGAACCCAATATTAGGCCCATAGTCACCCCTGACTGTAGGAAGTGCAGAAAACGGCTAAGCTGAAATTCCTCCGTTGGGGCCTTCCTGGCCTCACACCACGCAACATATTTTCGCCAAATGCGGTGATAATGGTTTGCGGTCACTTCTTTCCTAGCTTTAATCAGCGTAGGAATGACTTCCTCCGGAATGCCCTTTTCCTTCAGGATCCGGTGTTCAACCGCCATGCCGTCAAACGCAGCCGCGGTAAGTCTTGGAACAGACAGGGCCCCTGCTGCAGCAGGTCCTGTCTGAGCGGCAGAGGCCATGGGTCCTCTGAGATCATTTCTTGAAGTTCCGGGTACCAAGCTCTTCTTGGCCAATCCGGAACAATGAGTATAGTTTTTGCTCCTCTTCTCCTTATTATCCTCAGTACCTTGGGTATGAGAGGAAGAGGAGGGAACACATAAACCGACCGGTACACCCACGGTGTCACTAGAGCGTCCACAGCTATCGCCTGAGGGTCTCTTGACCTGGCGCAATATCTTTCTAGCTTTTTGTTTAGGCGGGACGCCATCATGTCCACCTGTGGCCTTTCCCAACGGTTTACAATCAGTTGGAAGACTTCTGGATGAAGTCCCCACTCTCCCGGGTGGAGGTCGTGCCTGCTGAGGAAGTCTGCTTCCCAGTTGTCCACTCCCGGAATGAACACTGCTGACAGTGCTAACACGTGATTTTCCGCCCATCGGAGAATCCTTGTGGCTTCTGCCATAGCCGTCCTGCTTCTTGTGCCGCCCTGTCGGTTTACATGGGCGACTGCCGTGATGTTGTCTGACTGGATCAGTACCGGCTGGTTTTGAAGCAGGGGTTTTGCCTGACTTAGGGCATTGTAAATGGCCCTCAGTTCCAGAATATTTATGTGTAGGGAAGTCTCCTGACTTGACCATAGTCCTTGGAAGTTTCTTCCCTGTGTGACTGCCCCCCAGCCTCGAAGGCTGGCATCCGTGGTCACCAGGACCCAGTCCTGTATGCCGAATCTGCGGCCCTCTTGAAGATGAGCACTTTGCAGCCACCACAGCAGAGACACCCTGGTCCTTGGAGACAGGGTTATCAGCCGATGCATCTGAAGATGCGATCCGGACCACTTGTCCAACAGGTCCCACTGAAAAGTCCTTGCATGGAACCTGCCGAATGGAATTGCTTCGTAGGAAGCTACCATTTTTCCCAGGACTCGCGTGCAGTGATGCACCGACACCTGTTTTGGTTTTAGGAGGCCTTTGACTAGAGATGACAGCTCCTTGGCCTTCTCCTCCGGGAGAAACACTTTTTTCTGTTCTGTGTCCAGAACCATCCCCAGGAACAGTAGACGTGTTGTAGGGACCAGCTGTGACTTTGGAATATTTAGAATCCAACCGTGCTGTTGTAGCACCTCCCGAGATAGTGCTACCCCGACCAACAACTGCTCCCTGGACCTCGCCTTTATCAGGAGATCGTCCAAGTACGGGATAATTAAAACTCCCTTTTTTCGAAGGAGTATCATCATTTCGGCCATTACCTTGGTAAATACCCTCGGTGTCGTGGACAGACCAAACGGCAACGTCTGGAATTGGTAATGACAATCCTGTACCACAAATCTGAGGTACTCCTGGTGAGGATGGTAAATGGGGACATGCAGGTAAGCATCCTTGATGTCCAGTGATACCATGTAATCCCCCTCGTCCAGGCTTGCAATAACCGCCCTGAGCGATTCCATCTTGAACTTGAATTTTTTTATATATGTGTTCAAGGATTTCAAATTTCAAATGGGTCTCACCGAACCGTCCGGTTTCGGTACCACAAACATTGTGGAATAGTAACCCCGTCCTTGTTGAAGGAGGGGCACCTTGACTATCACCTGCTGGGAATACAGCTTGTGTATTGCCTCTAACACTGCCTCCCTGCCTGAGGGAGTTGTAGGCAAGGCAGATTTGAGGAAACGGCGGGGGGGGAGACGTCTCGAATTCCAGCTTGTACCCCTGAGATACTACTTGAAGGATCCAGGGATCCACCCGTGAGCGATCCCACTGATTGCTGAAGTTTTTGAGACGGGCCCCCACCGTACCTGGCTCCGCCTGTGGAGCCCCAGCGTCATGCGGCGGACTTGGAGGAAGCGGGGGAGGACTTTTGCTCCTGGGAACTGGCTGTATGCTGCAGCTTTTTCCCTCTACCTCTGCCTCTGGGCAGAAAGGACGCGCCTTTAACCCGCTTGCCCTTATGGGGCCGAAAGGACTGTACCTGATAATACGGTGCTTTCTTTGGCTGTGAGGGAACATGGGGTAAAAATGCTGACTTCCCAGCTGTTGCTGTGGAAACGAGGTCCGAGAGACCATCCCCGAACAACTCCTCACCCTTATAAGGCAAAACTTCCATGTGCCTTTTAGAATCTGCATCACCTGTCCACTGCCGAGTCCATAACCCTCTCCTGGCAGAAATGGACATTGCACTTATTTTAGATGCCAGCCGGCAAATATCCCTCTGTGCATCTCTCATGTATAAGACTGCGTCTTTAATATGCTCTACGGTTAGCAATATAGTGTCCCTGTCTAGGGTATCAATATTTTCCGACAGGGAATCTGACCACGCAGCTGCAGCACTGCACATCCATGCTGAAGCAATAGCTGGTCTCCGTATAATACCCGTGTGTGTATATACAGACTTCAGGATAGCCTCCTGCTTCCTATCAGCAGGCTCCTTTAGGGCGGCCGTATCCGGAGACGGTAGTGCCACCTTCTTTGACAAGTGTGTGAGCGCTTTATCCTCCCTAGGGGATGTTTCCCAACGTGACCTATCCTCTGGCGGGAAAGGGTACGTCATTAGTAACCTTTTAGAAATTACCAGTTTCTTATCGGGGGAAGCCTACGCTTCTTCACACACTTCATTTAATTCCTCAGATGGGGGAAAAACTACTGGTAGTTTTCTCTCTCCAAACATAATACCCTTTTTTGTGGTTCCGGGGTAACATCAGAAATGTGCAACACATTTTTCATTGCCTCAATCATGTAACGTGTGGCCCTATTGGAAGTTACATTAGTCTCATCGTCGTCGACACTGGAGTCAGTATCCGTGTCGACATCTGTGTCTGCCATCTGAGGTAGCGGGCGTTTTAGAGCCCCTGATGGCTTTTGAGACGCCTGGGCAGGCACAGGCTGAGAAGCCGGCTGTCCCATATTTGGTATGTCGTCAAACCTTCTATGTAAGGAGTTGACACTTTCACGTAATTCCTTCCACAAGTCCATCCACTCAGGTGTTGGCCCCGCAGGGGGTGACATCACATTTATCGGCATCTGCTCCGCCTCCACATAAGCCTCCTCATCAAACATGTCGACACAGCCGTACCGACACACCGCACACACACAGGGAATGCTCTGACAGAGGACAGGACCCCACAAAGCCCTTTGGGGAGACAGAGAGAGAGTATGCCAGCACCCACCAGAGCGCTATATAACACAGGGATGAACACTATAACTGAGTGATTTTCCCTTATAGCTGCTTATATATATACTGCTGCGCCTAAATTTAGTGCCCCCCCTCTCTTTTTTACCCTTTGTAGTCTTGAAACTGCAGGGGAGAGCCTGGGAGCGTTCCTTCCAGCGGAGCTGTGAGGGAAAAATGGCGCCAGTGTGCTGAGGGAGATAGCCCCGCCCCTTTTCGGCGGACTTCTCCCGCTTTTTTATGGATCTCTGGCAGGGGTATTTTTCACATATATAGCCTCTAGGACTATATATTGTGATTTTTTTTGCCAGCCAAGGTGTTAATATTGCTGCTCAGGGCGCCCCCCCCCCCAGCGCCCTGCACCCATCAGTGACCGGAGTGTGAGGTGTGCATGAGGAGCAATGGCGCACAGCTGCAGTGCTGTGCGCTACCTTGTTGAAGACCGAAGTCTTCTGCCGCCGATTTTCAGGACCATCTTCTTGCTTCTGGCTCTGTAAGGGGACGGCGGCGCGGCTCCGGGACCGGACGATCGAGGTCGGGCCCTGTGTTCGATCCCTCTGGAGCTAATGGTGTCCAGTAGCCTAAGAAGCCCAAGCTAGCTGCAAGCAGGTAGGTTCGCTTCTTCTCCCCTTAGTCCCTCGTAGCAGTGAGTCTGTTGCCAGCAGATCTCACTGAAAATAAAAAAAAACTAAAATATACTTTCTTTTCTAGGAGCTCAGGAGAGCCCCTAGTGTGCATCCAGCTCAGCCGGGCACAAGATTCTAACTGAGGTCTGGAGGAGGGTCATAGAGGGAGGAGCCAGTGCACACCAGGTAGACCTAAAGTTTTCTTTTAGTTGTGCCCAGTCTCCTGCGGAGCCGCTATCCCCATGGTCCTTACGGAGTCCCAGCATCCACTTAGGACGTCAGACAAATACATTTTATTCACTTTGGTTTCTGTTCTGACCGCCCAGCATAGCTTTTCATATACATGTATTAAATTGATCTATTCTACATAGTAGAATAAGAGTGGTTTGTAGCAATGTACACATTTTCTATACTCAGTTTTAGTAAATAGCATATTAGTAGCAGTGATCAGCGTTACCAAGGGCCAGTGAGTTACTGACATCCAGAATGAGAGTAAACACTGGCTCTCTTCTCACACTAATATGCAGACTGTGTGGGTGTACTCTACACTTCCTGAGGACCTCTGTTATGTAGATAAAACCTCTACTTTCAGTTACAGACGCATGTTGGTATGACATAATGATGTGTTACTAACAAATGCTAACAGTCAACACATTTTTAAAAATGCAAAACTGCATGTATGTTCTACTGAATCCCTTATTTGGGTTGAATAACCATATGTTTATTGCATAGATAATTTAGGTGTACTTTATATGTTGCATATTTTTATTGTTCAGCTGTATATTATCTTATCTCTACGAAACATACCTGCAAGTATATAAACAGATATATTATCAGTGCCCAGAGACAAATCAAAATATCCCAGAATACACAAACATTGCCTCCGTCAAACCCAAGTACAATAAGTTATTGCTAGACTAATTAGTTCATGACATGTCAATACTCCGCATTACGGTTGTGATATCTATGTAATCTAACTGTGCTCCGTTACTTTTCATTACATAATGCCTATGTTTTGCTCTCCCTCGATCCGAGGAGTTTGCCCTGCATTAGAATGGCTTTGCTCTTTTATAGGTGTTACTTATATCCCCGCCCTTAGTATATCTCAACATTCCTCCTTTCCCTCTCTCATTGTATTTCCACACGTGTCCTTCAACAATTTGATTGAATTTTATCTAGTGCATGAGTTATGATTTGCTTTACATAACAAACAATTTTGTGCCCTAGTTGAGATAAAAAAAAATATATAAGATTTTAAACCTACCGGTAAATCTTTTTCTCCTAGTCCGTAGAGGATGCTGGGGACTTCGTAAGGACCATGGGGTATAGAGGAGGAGACATGGCCACTTTAAGACCTTTTAATGGGCGTGAACTGGCTCCTCCCTCTATGCCCCTCCTCCAGACCTCAGTTATAGGAACTGTGCCCAGAGGAGACGGACTTTTTGAGGAAAGGATTTTGTTAATTAAGGGTGAGATACATACCAGCTCACACCACAACACACCGTACAACCTGGGATATAACTAAACCAGTTAACAGTTTGAACAAATAAGATCAGCAACAGCTTTATCTGAACTGCAACACAACCCTTGTGTAGACTTATCAATAACTATGTACAAGTACTGCAGATTTATTCCGCACTGGGACGGGCGCCCAGCATGCTCTATGGACTAGGAGAAAAAGATTTACCGGTAGGTTTAAAATCTTATTTTCTCTTACGTCCTAGAGGATGCTGGGGACTCCGCAAGGACCATGGGGTTTATACCAAAGCTCCAGACCGGGCTGGAGAGTGCGAATGACTCTGCAGCACCGATTGAGCAAAAGAGAGGTTCTCATCAGCCAAGTAGCTGCTCCGCAAAGCTGTAACGCCGAGACGCCTCGGGCGGCCGCCCAAGAAAAGCCCACCTTCCTAGTGGAATGGGCCTTTACCGATTTTGGTAACGGCAATCCAGCCGTAGAATGAGCCTGCTGAATCGTGTTACAGATCCAGCGTGCGATAGTCTGCTTGGAAGCAGGAGCGCAACCTTGTTGGCTGCATATAGGATAAACAGAGCCTCCGTTTTCCTAATACGAGCCGTTCTGGCTACATAGATTTTTAAAACCCTGACTACATCAAGGTACTTGGAATCCTACAAGACATCCGTAGCCACCGGCACTACAATATAGGTTGGTTCATGTGAAACGACGAAACCACCTTAGGTAGAAATTGCATACGAGTTCTCAATTCCGCTCTATCCACATGGAAAATCAGATAGGGGCTCTTGTAAGACAAGGCCGCCAATTCTGACACCCACCTTGCAGATGCCAAGGCCAATAACATGACCACTTTCCAAGTGAGAAATTTTAACTCAACAGTTTGAAGTGGTTCAAATCAATGTGATTTAAGGAACTGTAACACCACGTTAAGGTCCCACAGTGCCACTGGGGGCACAAAAGGAGGTTGGATGTGCAGTACTCCCTTCACAAAAGTCTGCACTTCTGGAAGAGAAGCCAATACCTTCTGAAAAAATATTGATAAGGCCGAAATCTGCACCTTAATGGAGCCTAACTTTAGGCCATTATCCAGCCCTGCCTGTAGAAAATGGAGAAAACGACCCAGCTGAAAAACCTCCGTAGGAGCATTCTTGGATTCACACCAAGACACATACTTCCTCCAGATACGGTGATAAAGCTTCGTCGTTACCTCCTTCCTAGCTTTAAGTAGAGTATGGATGACCTCTCCTGGAATACCTTTCCTAGCTAGGATTTGGTGTTCAACCGCCATGCCGTCAAACATAACCGCGGTAAGTCTTGGAACACACACGGCCCCTGTTGTAACAGGTCCTCTCTTAGAGGAAGAGGCCGAGGATCTTCTGTGAGCATTTCCTGAAGATCTGGATACCAGGCCCTTTGAGGCAAGTCTGGAACAATGAGTATCGTTTGAACTCTTGTTCTTCTTATGATCCTCAATATCTTGGGATGAGTGGAAGTGGAGGGAACACATAGACCGACTGATACACCCACGGTGTCACTAGTGCGTCTACTGCTATTGCTTGAGGGTCCCTCGACCTGGAACAATACGTCCAAAGCTTTTTGTTGAGCGTGACGCCATCATGTCTATTTGAGGGAGTCCCCAACCGTTTGTCACTTTTGCAAAGACCTCTTGATGAAGCCCCCACTCTCCTGGGTGGAGATCGTGTCTGCTGAGGAAGTCTGCTTCCCAGTTGTCCACTCCCGGGATGAAAACAGCTGACAGAGCGATTACATGATTTTCCGCCCAGCGAAGAATCCTGGTGGCCTCCGCCATCGCTGCTCTGCTTCTTGTTCCGCCCTGGCGGTTTACATGTGCCACGGCTGTGATGTTGACTGACTGGATCAGTACAGGTAGGTTGCGAAGAAGATGCTCCGCCTGTCTCAGGCTGTTGTATATGGCCCTCAATTCCAGCACATTTATGAGCAGACAAGCCTCCTGGCTTGACCATATTCCCTGAAATTTTTTTCCTTGTGTGACTGCTCCCCAGCCTCGGAGGCTCGCGTCCGTGGTCACCAGAACCCAATCCTGGATTCCGAACCTGCGACCCTCTAGGAGGTGAGCACTGTGTAGCCACCACAGGAGAGATATCCTGGCCCTGGGGGACAGGCTTATCATCCGATGCATTTGGAGATGGGACCCTGACCTTTTGTCCAGTAGGTCCCACTGAAATGTTCTTGCATGGAACCTGCCAAACGGAATGGCCTCGTAGGCCGCCACCATCTTTCCCAACACCCGAGTGCCTTGATGAATCGACACTCTTTTTGGTTTCAGCAGATCCCTGACCATGTTCTGGAGTTCCAGAGCTTTTTCCACTGGGAGAAAAACCCTCTGCCGTTCCGTGTCCAGAATCATGCCCAAAAACGACAGTCGAGTTGTCGGCATCAAATGCGACTTTGGCAAATTTAATAGCCAGCCGTGTTGTTGTAGTACCCTCAGAGAGAGTGCCACGCTTTTCAGTAACTGGTCTCTTGATCTCGCCTTTATCAGGAGATCGTCCAAGTACGGGATAATTGTGACACCTTGCTTGCGCAGGAGCACCATCATTTCCGCCATTACCTTGGTGAAAATCCTCGGGGCAACGTCTGAAATTGGTAATGACAATCCTGCACAGCGAATCTCAGGAACGCCTGATGAGGAGGATATATGGGGACATGAAGGTATGCATCCTTTATGTCTAGTGACACCATAAAATCCCCCCCCGTCCAGACTGGAAATCACTGCCCGGAGAGATTCCATCTTGAATTTGAATCTTTTCAAATATAGGTTTAGGGATTTTAGGTTTAGAATTGGTCTGACCGAGCCGTCTGGCTTCGGGACCACAAATAGAGTTGAATAAAACCCTTTCCCTGTTGCAACAGGGGAACCGTGATAATCACTTGCTGTTGACACAGCTTTTGTATCGCAGCTGAAACTATTCCTCTCTCTGGGAGAGAAGCTGGTAAGGCCGATTTGAAAAATCGGTGTGGAGGCACGTCTTCGAACTCCAGTCTGTATCCTTGGGTTACAATTTCTAGCATCCAAGGATCCAAGTTCGAATGAATCCAGACCTGGCTGAAGATGTGCCCCCACCGGTGCGGACTCCCGCAGCGGAGCCCCAGCGTCATGCGGTGGATTTGGTAGAGGTCGGAGAGGACTTCTGCTCCTAGGAACTAGCCGCAGCTGGTGTTCTTTTCCCTCTACCCTTGCCTCTGGCGAGGAAGGATGATCCACGTCCCTTTCTGAATTTATGAGACCGAAAGGACTGCATCTGGTATGGAGGCGTTTTCTTTTGCTGTGGGGGAACAAAAGGCAAAAAAGAAGACTTACCCGCGGTAGCTGTGGAAACCAGGTCCGCGAGGCCGTTCCCAAACAAAAGTTCACCCTTGTAAGGCAAGGCCTCCATAAGCCTCTTGGAGTCAGCATCACCAGTCCACAACGCCCTCCTAGCTGAAACTGCCATGGCATTGGCCCTTGATCCCAAGAGGCCAATAACTCTCGCAGCCTCCCTTAGGTATAACGCTGCATCCTTGATGTGACCCAATGTCAACAATACACTCTCCCTGTCGAGGGTGTCCATGTCAGATGACAAGTTATCTGCCCATCCTGCAATCGCGCTACTTACCAATGCCGACGCTACCGCCGGTCTGAGCAGGGTTCCCGTAGTCGCATAAATCGATTTCAAGGTAGTTTCCTGCCTGCAATCCGCAGGATCCTTTAGTGTCGCCGTGTCCGGAGACGGTAGGGCCACCTTTTTGGATAAACGCGTTAAAGCCTTATCTACCGTGGGTGATGATTCCCACCGTAACCTGTCATGTGAGGGGAAAGGATACGCCATAACAATTCTCTTAGGAATCTGCAGTCTTTTGTCTGGAGTTTCCCAAGCTTTTTCAAATAGAGCGTTCAGCTCATGGGATGGGGGAAATGTTACCTCAGGTTTCTTCCCCTTAAACATATAGACCCGTGTGTCAGGGACAGAAGGGTCCTCTGTGATATGTAATACATCTTTTATTGCAATAATCATGTACTGAATACTCTTGGCCACCCTTGGGTGTAACCGAGCGCCATCATAGTCTACACTGGAGTCGGAATCCGTGTCGTTATCAGTGTCTGCTATCTGGGTAGAGACGTTTCTGGGACCCTGATGGGTTCTGTAACACATTAATATCCATGGATTGTCTCCATGCCTGGTTCTGGGACTCAGATTTGTCCAACCTTTTATGTAATAAAGCCACACTTGCATTCAAAACATTCCACATGTCTACCCAATCAGCAGTCGGCGGTGCCGACGGAGTCACTATTACATTCTGCTCCACATCCTCTCTGGAAGAGCCTTCCGCCTCAGACATGTCGACACAGACGTACGGACACCACCACACACACACTGGGATATAAGGGACAGACCCACAATAAGGTCCTTTAGAGAGACAGAGAGGGAGTCTGCCAGCTCACACCCAGCGCCACTGCGGTCTGAAATATTAATAATGTCCCAGACCGGTACGCGCTTTTTGTATCACACTAGCACCAAATTAATGTGCCCCCCCCCCCCCCTGTTTTGCACCCCGTTACTTGTATACAGCGGTGAAGGGAGTCCGGGAGCAGCGTCTCTGCAGCAAGCTGTGGAGAAAATGGCGCTGGTTAGAGCTGAGGGACTAAGCTCCGCCCCCTCGATGGCACGCTTCGGTCCCGCTAATTTTTATACTGGCGGGGGTCTGTATATACTGCCCATGCAGTATCTATGTGTGCCAGTGAACTTTTATGAGGTAATCATTGCTGCCCAGGGCGCCCCAGGGCTTTGTGTGTGTGTGTGGGAGCAATGGTACCTCAGAGAAGATCTGAAGTCTTCTGCCGCCTTTGAAGTCTTCTTGCTTCTCATACTCACCCAGCTTCTATCTTCCAGCTCTGTGAGGAGGACGGCGGCGCGGCTCTGAGACGAACAGCTAGGCGTACCAAGTGTTCCGACCCTCTGGAGCTAATGGTGTCCAGTAGCCTAAGAAGCAGAGCCTATCAGTAAAGTAGGTCTGCTTCTCTCTCCTCAGTCCCACGAAGCAGGGAGCCTGTTGCCAGTAGTGCTCCCTGAAAATAAAAAACCTAACCAAGTCATTTTCCAGAGAAACTCAGTAGAGCTCCCCTAGTGTGCAACCAGTCTACTCTGGGCACAGAATCTAACTGAGGTCTGGAGGAGGGGCATAGAGGGAGGAGCCAGTTCACGCCCATTAAAAGGTCTTAAAGTGCCCATGTCTCCTGCAGAGCCCATCTATACCCCATGGTCCTTACGGAGTCCCCAGCATCCTCTAGGATGTAAGAGAAAAGATGTTTTGCACCTAGGACTGAAGGATTTAAATTGTACTTACACGTTTGATAGTTTTGAATACATAATAGAGACATAAGGGTCTATTCAATGCATGTCGGATCCTCACTGACAGAGAGGATCTGACAATGCAGCATTCAATTTGCGGGCAAATCCGACTGGTTTTGCCCGTTTTTGACAATGCCAATCCGACTTTTTTTAAAAGTCGGATTGACAATGTCGAAAACAGGACTATAACCTGTCAGATTTGCCCGCAAATCCGACAAAAAACGTGGATCCGCGGCTAATCCGCCGATCCACGTGTTTGCCGACAAGTCGGAAAAACGGCAGTACCATTGAATAGGTCAAATCATGATTCAACCTAAAAAAGTCGGAAACTGCAGTCTTTCCGACTAGACGGCAGTTCAGACTTCAATTGAATACACCCCATAGGGGTAAATTTATGAAAGCAGGAATTTTTATTTAGAACTGGTGATGTTGCCCATAGCAAGAAATCAGGTTCTATTATCTTCTAGAAGCAGCTAGATAAATGTTGAGTAGAATCTGATTGCTATGTGCAATATCAACAGTTCTAGAAAAAAAACCTCCCACCTTAGTACATTTTCATAAAACTTTATCATGTGTCTGAAATATAGCCATATTATGTTATGTACTTACTTTACGCTGGTGTATTGCATTGTTACAAGTTGTGAGGTGCCATCTTTCTCATCTGGTTTCTACATGATATATATATATATATATAAAAAAAAAAAAGGTTATTTCTTAAAATTTTACATATACATCAAGAAGGACCAATTAAAAAAAAAAAAAAAAATAGCAATGACATAATTAATAAAATTAGTTAATAAAATGGTGTAAACAATACAAATTTTACTGTATGTAGCCAACAGCAACTAGCAGGGGCTGGCTGGAACTGATCATTCTACTAAGACTAATGAAAACGAAAGTTATTGGAAGCTTAGACTTACTGCCTATTTGCACCAAGTTTAAGCTTGACAACTACAAACGTGTCCTCATACATCTAGCCTCAATACGCCATGCACTGCGAGATACCTGGTGAGTCGGCAGTTCCTAGCCAGCTCAGCTATTGCTGTGCGTTTTATTTTGCTGAAAATGCGTCTTACTCGCATCGCTATGTGAATAGGATGCACAAGCAACTTATGCTGATTAACATAGCGATGCGAATAAGACACATTTTAATGGAAGTGTCGCACATTAAAAAAAAAAAAAAAGAGGATTTTAATTACCTACCGGTAAATCCTTTTCTCGTAGTCCATAGGGGATACTGGGAATCCATTTAGTACCATGGGGTACAGAAGGGTCCACTGGGAGAACTATAGAAGTTTGATTGTGTGTGCTGGCTCCTCCCTTTATGCCCCACCTACCAGACTCAGTCTAGGAAACTGTGCCCGAGGAGACGGACATACTTTGAGAAAAGGATATAGAAAAGGTAAGTGCTCAGAATTCGAACCAGCACAACCAGAAGAAGAGAAAAGCCATGCTAACCAAACTTGCAAACAGGGACAGCAACAGCTGAACCAAACAACATTACTGAACCAAGTAACAGAGCAGGAATAACGAAGCATCGGGAGGACGCCCAGTATTGACTACGAGAAAAGGATTTACCGGTAGCTAATTAAAATCCTATTTTCTCTTACGTCATATGGGATACTGGGAATCCATTTAGTACCATGGGGAAATACCAAAGCTCCCAAACCGGATGGGAGAGTGCTGAGGTTCCTGCAAAACTGATTGACCAAACTGAAGGTCCTCAGAGGCCAAAGTATCGAATTTGTAAAACTTACCAAACGTGTTCAAAACCGAAAAAGTAGCCGCTCGGCAGAGCTGTAAAGCTGAGACACCCAGGGCAGCCACCTAATAGAAACCCACTGACCTACAGTAGTAGAATGGTCTTGAACAGATTTCAGAATCGGCAAACCTACCGCAGAATAAGCATGCTGGATAGTGAGCGTGATCCAGTGTGCAATAGACTGCTGCGAAGCAGGGCACCCAATTTTATTGGGATCATAGAGAACGAACAGCGAGTCCGATTTTCTGTGACGAGCTGTTCTCTTCACATAGACCTTCAAAGCCCTTACAACATCCAAAGACTTTAAAGTAGCAGCGGCGTCCGTAACAGCCGGAACCCCAATAGGTTGGTTGATGTGAAATGCGGAATAGTAACCCTTGTTGTGTAGATGAGGTGGAACTGGAATAATGACCTCTGTCTGTAACAGTTTTTGAATGGCGTCATGCAAGTTTACTCTCACCTCTTGTGAAACTGGTAAGCCTGATTTGAAGAATCTTTGAGGTGGGAGCTCTTGGAACTCCAGTCTGTAGCCCTGGGACAGGCTATTTCAACCAGTGTGCCGTGGCACACTAGTGTGCCGCGACCAGTTGCAAGGTGTGCCGCGGAGTCAGAGTCGTTGCCTGCACCTTCAGAGCAAACTGTGGCCCAGGCTCTTCTTATAGGATCAGTCGTGCCCTGCCTGTGACCTATGCCTTTAAGACACGGCGGTATGATATCATAGGTCACGGCCACCGCATCTCACCACCCAGCCAGCCCACTCACCTGCATACACATCTTCCACTTACCGCCCACATCCACAACTTTCCCTGCCCACCTTCATCCACACTTGTCCGCCCGCCCGCTGCTCAGTATTCACAGCACTCCACTATGAACATCCCCCACCACTGAGGGACAGGGAGGACGACAGCTGACTGGTAGGGGCTAATATTTGTTATTTTATTTCTCCTGTGTGGAGCAATAGGATTTATGGGGGGAACAATGTAAATAATTTGTGGGGAGCAATAGGATTTATGTGGGGAGCAATGTGATTTATTTATGTGGGGAGCAAAAGGATTTAAGTAGAGAGCAACATGATTTATGTGGGGAGCAATGTGATTGTTTTTTCTGTGTAGGCCAATGTGTGGATAATTTTTTTTTACTGTGAGGGCCAATGTGTGTTTTTTTTTCCGTGGCGAGCTGATGGTGTGCCTTGGCAATTTTAAAATATTGTTCTGTGTGCCGCGAGTTAAAAACGGTTGAAAATCACTGCTGGGATATAATGTGTATGGGTGTAGTATGGTTTGCTAGCGGCCGGGCTCCCGGCGACCAGCATACCGGCGCCGGGAGCCCGACCGCCGGCATACCGACAGCGTGGCGAGCACAAATGAGCCCCTTGCGGGCTCGCTGCGCTCACCACGCTGCGGGCATGGTGGCGCGCCACGCTATTTTATTCTCCCCACGAGGGAGAATGTGTGTCGGTATGCAACCAGAAGACCACCCAAGGTGTATGACCAAGGGATCCTGGCACGAACCTGTCCAGATGTGACTGAAGAATTTTAGCTGGGCTCCCACCCTCATGTCTTCCAGACATCGCGGTCCACTATCATGCGGAAGGTTTTGAGGAAGCAGAGTCTGAGCCCTGTTCCTGTGAACCAGCAGTTTCTGGTTTGCATGGTTTACCTCTAGCACCTCTGGCGGCGGTAGAAGAACCTCTGGCCTTGCCCCTAAATTTAGCAGTCCAAAAAGACTGTAGAGTAGGTCCTGAGTAGGCCTTGCTTGCTGGCATAGCTGCAGAAGGTATGTGGACTTAACCACAGTAGCTCGGGAGCTCCATTTGTCGAGTTCATCTCCAAATAAGGCCTCTCCTGTGAAAGGTAGGTCTTACACTCCTTTCCTGGAGTCCGCGTCAGCAGTCCACTGACGTAGCCATAATCCTCTGCGTGCTGACACTGCGATAGCTGTAGTGCGTGCATTAAGCAAACATATTTCTTTTATGGCTTCCACCATAAAATTTGCAGAGTCTTGTATATACTGCAGGAGCAAAATAATTTCCTTTTGAGGTAAGGTGTCTAACTCCTCAAGTAAATTACCTGACCATTTAGCAATGGCTCTTGTAAATAACCCACATGCTATAGTGGGTCTCTGGGCCGCCCCTGCAGCAGTATACAAAGATTTGAGTGTAGTCTCAATCTTGCGATCAGTCGCATCTTTTAGGGAGGCTGCACCAGGCACAGGTAGCACAATTTTAAATGAGAGCCTGGAGACTGATGCATCCACTATCAGTGGATTTTCCCATTTTTCCAATCCTCAGGAGGAAAAGGAAAAGATGGCAACAACCGCCTGGGAATTTGACATTTCTTATCTGGATTAACCCACGGTTCTTCAAACAGGGTGTTTAGTTCCTTTTACACAGGAAAAGTGACTGAGGATTTTGTCTTCTTAAAATAAGAATTTACTCACCGGTAATTCTATTTCTCGAAGTCCGTAGTGGATGCTGGGAACTCCGTAAGGACCATGGGGAATAGCGGGCTCCGCAGGAGACTGGGCACTCTAAAAGAAAGATTAGGTACTATCTGGTGTGCACTGGCTCCTCCCTCTATGCCCCTCCTCCAGACCTCAGTTAGGGAAACTGTGCCCGGACGAGCTGACACAATAAGGAAAGGATTTGGAATCCCGGGTAAGACTCATACCAGCCACACCAATCACACCGTACAACTCGTGATACTATACCCAGTTAACAGTATGAATAACAACTGAGCCTCACGAAAAGATGGCTCATAACAATAACCCTTTAGTTAGGCAATAACTATATACAAGTATTGCAGACAATCCGCACTTGGGATGGGCGTCCAGCATCCACTACAGACTACGAGAAATAGAATTACCGGTGAGTAAATTCTTATTTTCTCTGACGTCCTAGTGGATGCTGGAAACTCCGTAAGGACCATGGGGATTATACCAAAGCTCCCAAACGGGCGGGAGAGTGCTGATGACTCTGCAGCACCGAATGAGCAAACTCAAGGTCCTCCTCAGACAGGGTATCAAACTTGTAGAATTTTGCAAATGTGTGTGAACCTGACCAAGTAGCAGCTCGGCAAAGCTGTAAAGCCGAGACCCCTCGGGCAGCCGCCCAAGTAGAGCCCACCTTCCTCGTGGAATGGGCTTTTACTGATTTAGGATGCGGCAGTCCAGCCGCAGAAAGTGCAAGTTGAATCGTGCTATAGATCCAGCGAGCAATAGTCTGCTTTGAAGCAGGAGCACCCAGCTTGTTGGGTGCATACAGGATAAATAGCGAGTCAGTTTTCCTGACTCTAGCCATCCTGGAAACATAGATTTTCAGGGCCCTGACTACGTCCAGCAACTTGGAATCCTCCAAGTCCCGAGTAGCCGCAGGCACCACAATAGGTTGGTTCAAATGAAACGCTGATACCACCTTAGGAAGAAATTGGGAACGAGTCCTCAATTCCGCCCTATCCATATGAAAAATCAGATAAGGGCTTTTACATGACAAAGCCGCCAATTCTGATACACGCCTGGCCGAAGCCAAGGCCAACAGCATGACCACTTTCTGCGTGAGATATTTTTGCTTCACGGTTTTAAGTGGCTCAACCAATGCGACTTTAGGAAATCCAACACCACATTGAGATCCCAAGGTGCCACTGGAGGCACAAAAGAAGGCTGAATATGCAGCACACAAAAGTCTGAACTTCAGGCAGTGAAGCCAGTTCGTTTTGGAAGAAAATCGACAGAGCCAAAATCTGAACCTTAATGGAACCCAAGTTGAGGCCCATAGTCACCACTGACTGTAGGAAGTGCAGAAATCGACCCAGCTGAAAATCCTCCGTTGGGGCCTTCCAGGCCTCACACCAAGCAACATATTTCCGCCATATGCAGTGATAATGTTTTGCGGTCACATCCTTCCTAGCTTTAATCAGCGCAGGAATGACTTCCTCCGGAATGCCCTTTTCCTTTAGGATCCGGTGTTCAACCGCTATGCCGTCAAACGCAGCCGCGGTAAGTCTTGGAACAGACAGGGCCCCTGCAGTAGCAGGTCCTGTCTGAGCGGCAGAGGCCAAGGGTCCTCTGAGATCATTTCTTGAAGTTCTGGGTACCAAGCTCTTCTTGGCCAATCCGGAACAATGAGTATAGTTCTTACTCCTCTCCTTCTTATTATTCTCAGTACCTTGGGTATGAGAGGAAGAGGAGGGAACACATAAACCGACTGGTACACCCACGGTGTCACTAGAGCGTCCACAGCTATCGCCTGAGGGTCCCTTGAGCTGGCGCAATATCTTTTTAGCTTTTTGTTGAGGCGGGACGCCATCATGTCCACCTGTGGCCGTTCCCAACGGTTCACAATCAGCTGGACGACCTCTGGATGAAGTCCCCACTCTCCCGGGTGGAGGTCGTGCCTGCTGAGGAAGTCTGCTTCCCAGTTGTCCACTCCCGGAAGGAACACTGCTGACAGTGCTATCACGTGATTCTCCGCCATCAAAGAATCCTTGTGGCTTCTGCCATTGCCACCCTGCTTCTTGTGTCCCGCCCTGGCGGTTTACATGGGCGACCGCTGTGATGTTGTCTGACTGAATCAGAACCGGTTGGTTTTGAAGCAGGGGTTCTGCTTGACTCAGGGCGTTGTAAATGTCCCTTAGTTCCAGAATATTTATGTGTAGGGAAGTTTCCTGACTTGACCATTGTCCTTGGAAGTTTCTTCCCTGGGTGACTGCCCCCCAACCTCGGAGGCTTGCAACCGTGGTCACCAGGACCCAGTCCTGTATGCCGAATCTGCGGCCTTCGAGCAGATGAGCACTCTGCAGCCACCACAGCAGAGACACCCTGGCCCTCGGGGACAGGGTCATTAACCGATGCATCTGGAGATGCGATCCGGACCACTTGTCCAACAGATCCCAATGGAAGATCCTTGCATGGAATATGCCGAAGGGACTTGCTTCGTAAGAAGCTACCATCTTTCCCAGGACTCGCGTGCAGTGATGCACCAACACCTGCTTTGGTTTCAGGAGGACCCTGACCAGAGATGATAATTCCTGGGCCTTCTCCTCCGGGAGAAATATCTTCTTCTGTTCTGTGTCCAGAATCATGCCCAAGAACAGCAGACGCGTCGCAGGTATCAGCTGCGACTTTGAGATATTCAGAATCCAGCCGTGCTGATGCAGCACTTCCTGAGATAGTGCCACACCGACTAGCAACTGCTCTTTGGACCTTGCCTTTATAAGGAGATCGTCCAAGTACGGAATAATCATGACTCCCTTCTTTCGGAGGAGCATCATCATTTCGGCCATTACCTTGGTAAATACCCACGGTGCCGTGGACAGACCAGACGGCAACGTCTGGAATTGGTAATGACAGTCCTGTACCACACCCTTGAGGTACTTTGAACTTGAACTTTTTTATATAAATGTTCAAGGATTTTAAATTTAGAATGGGTCTCACCGAACCGTCTGGTTTCGGTACCACAACATTGTGGAACAGTAACCCCGTCCCTGTTGAAGGAGGGGTACCTTGATTATCACCTGCTGAAGATACAGCTTGTGAATTGCCGCCAGTACTACCTCCCTTTCTCTGAGGGCAGCAGGCAAGGCTGATTTGAGGTAACGGCGAGGGGGAGTCGCCTCGAACTCCAGCTTGTATCCCTGTGATACTAGTTGCAGAACCCAGGGATCCATCTGTGAGCGAGCCCACTGGTCGCTGAAGTTCCGGGGACGCGCCCCCACCGCACCTGGCTCAGCCTGTGGAGCCCCAGCGTCATGCGGTGGACTTAGAGGAAGCGGGGGAAGATTTTTGATCCTGGGAACTGGCTGTCTGGTGCAGCCTTTTTCCTTCTTCCCTTGCCTCTGGCAGAAAGGAAGCGCCTTTGACCCGCTTGCTTTTCTGAGGCCGAAAGGACTGTACCTGATAATACGGTGCTTTCTTAGGCTATGAGGGAACCTGAGGTAAAAATGTTTGACTTCCCAGCTGTTGCTGTGGATACGAGGTCCGAGAGACCATCCCCAAACAATTCCTCACCCTTATAAGGCAGAATCTCCATGTGCCTTTTAGAATCAGCATCACCTGTCCACTGCCGGGTCCATAATACCCTCCTGGCAGAAATGGACATTGCATTAATTCTGGATGCCAGCCGGCAAATATCCCTCTGTGCATCCCTCATATATAAGACGACGTCTTTAATATGCTCTATGGTTAGCAAAATAGTATCCCTGTCGAGGGTAACACTATTATCTGACAGGGTATCAGACCACGCTGCAGCATCACTACACCTCCATGTTGAGGCAATTGCAGGTCTCAGTATAGTACCTGAGTGTGTATATACAGACTTCAGGATTTCCTCCTGCTTTCAGCAGGCTCCTTCAAGGTGGCCGTATCCCGAGACGGCAGTGCCACCTTTTTTGACAAGCGTGTGAGCGCCTTATCCACCCTAGGGGATATCTCCCAACGTGACCTATCCTCTGGCGGGAAAGGGTACGCCATCAGTAACTTTTTAGAAATTACCAGTTTCTTATCGGGGGAAACCCACGCTTCTTCACACACTTCATTCAATTCATCTGATGGGGGGACAAAACACTGGCTGCTTTTTCTCCCCAAACATAAAACCCCTTTTTAGTGGTACTTGGGTTAATGTCAGAAATGTGTAACACATTTTTCATTGCCGAAATCATGCAACGGATGCCCCTAGTGGATTGTGTATATGTCTCAACCTCGTCGACACTGGAGTCAGACTCCGTGTCGACATCTGTGTCTGCCATCTGAGGTAGCGGCCGTTTTTGAGCCCCTGATGGCCTTTGAGACGCCTGGGCAGGCGCGGGCTGAGAAGCCGGCTGTCCAATGGCTGTTACGTCATCCAGCCTTTTATGTAAGGAGTTGACACTGTCGGTTAATACCTTCCACATATCCACCCACTCTGGTGTCGGCCCCGCAGGGGGTGACATCACATTTATCGGCACCTGCTCCGCCTCCACATAAGCCTCCTCATCAAACAAGTCGACACAGCCGTACCGACACACCGCACACACACAGGGAATGCTCTGACTGAGGACAGGACCCCACAAAGTCCTATGGGGAGACAGAGAGATAGTATGCCAGCACACACCACAGCGCTATTTAATCAGGGATTTACACTAATAGAAAGTGATTTATCCCTATAGCTGCTTTTTATATAGAGTTTGCGCCTAAATTTAGTGCCCCCCTCTCTTTTTAACCCTTTGAGCCTGGAAACTGCAGGGGAGAGCCTGGGGAGCTGTCTTCCAGCTGCACTGTTAAGAGAAAATGGCGCCAGTGTGCTGAGGGAGATAGCCCCGCCCCTTTTTCGGCGGACTTCTCCCGCTCTTATAATTGTATTATGGCAGGGGATTTTTACACATATATAGCTTATTAGGCTATATTATGTGTTGTTTGCCAAAGTTAAGGTACTCTAATTGCAGCCCAGGGCGCCCCCCCCCCCAGCGCCCTGCACCCATCAGTGACCGGAGTATGTGGTGTGCATAGGGAGCAATGGCGCACAGCTGCAGTGCTGTGTGCTACCTTAATGAAGACCGAAGTCTTCAGCCGCCGATTTCCTTCTGGCTCTGTAAGGGGGACGGCGTCGCGGCTCCGGGACCAGACGACAGAGGCTGGGCCTGTGTTCGATCCCTCTGGAGCTAATGGTGTCCAGTAGCCTAAGAAGCCCAAGCTAGCTGCAAGCAGGTAGGTTCGCTTCTTCTCCCCTTAGTCCCTCGTAGCAGTGAGTCTGTTGCCAGCAGATCTCACTGAAAATAAAAAACCTAGCAAATACTTTCTTTACTAGGAGCTCAGGAGAGCCCCTAGTGTGCAACCAGCTCGGGCCGGGCACAGATTCTAACTGAGGTCTGGAGGAGGGGCATAGAGGGAGGAGCCAGTGCACACCAGATAGTACCTAATCTTTCTTTTAGAGTGCCCAGTCTCCTGCGGAGCCCGCTATTCCCCATGGTCTTTACGGAGTTCCCAGCATCCACTAGGACGTCAGAGAAAGTAAGATTCCTCACTCTCCTCTGTCACCTTATCATGGATATTTAGAACTTCTCTGATAGCATCTATGAGAGCCTCTACACCCTGTGACAGAGTACCCTCCCCTACCACTGTGTCCACCTCACCTTCCTACATTTCTGACCCTTTATCATCAGAATCAGAATACAGTATATGGGCCAAGGTACATTTTTGCAGACAAATGGTATAGGACTGAGACGCTAGTCTGGGTACGGAGTTCTTTTTTATAAACTCATCCATAGACTGCCTTTTTTTATTGCGTCTTTCTCATTACGAGATAATTTTGTAGAAATCGTTCCCCTAATGGAGTTCAGCCATGCTGGTTCTGCCCCACTAGCCTGGGAAGGGATACTACACTGAGTACACACTAGTGAACCCCCTGGAGAAGAGGAACACTGTGCCTTACATGAAACACACTCTTTACCTGACATACTGCAGTAGTGACAGCACACACACACAGGAAAAGGTTAAAAGCAAAATTAACCCCCAAAGAGCCCTTCCAGAGAGACACAGGGCCTAATTCAGAGTTGATCGCAGTAGCAAATTTGTTAGTGGTTGGGCAAAACCATGTGCACTGCAGGGGGCAGATATAACGTGTGCAGAAACAGTTAGATTTGGGTGGGGTGTGTTCAAACCGAAATCTAAATTGCGGTGTAAAAATAAAGCAGCCAGTATTTACCCTGTACAGGAACAAAATAACCCACCCAAATATAAATCTCTCTACAAATGTTATATCTGCCACACCTGCAGTGCACATGGTTTTGGCCATTTGCTAACAAATTTGCTGTTACGATCAACTCTAAATTACCCCCATAGAGAGAGTACGGAACCAGCACATGGCGCCCTTATCGCTAATGCCAAGCTTAGCTGGGTTGCAGACTAAGTACCTAGATTAGGGACTTAGTACAGTAGTAATAGCTTTCCCCCTGCTATGACCCCCTGGTACCGCTGAGGTAAACTGGAGGCTTTCCGGAGGAGCTGCGTGTCCCTGTCAGTCAGCGCCTGTGTCAGCTGCAGAAGGGAAAATGGCGCTTGTGAGCTGCTGGGTCCACTCATAGCCCCGCCCCTTCAATGTCGCGCGTTCTTCCCGCTCTTCTTTATACTGGTTTATGTGTCTGGGTGCATAAAATGGAGACAGTCTCCTTTTATGGCTGTGTTGCCAGTCTGGGTACTGTGTACACAACAGTGTACTTAGGAGACTCAGTCCGCCCCGCGTAGAAGCCGTGCGTCTCCGTACCCTCATGCCGCCATAATGGCCGCGAACTGCGAATCGGGACGCTGGCTTAGTACTCACCACTCTTCTTTCTTCTGGCTCTGTTAGGGGTGGTGGCGTGCTGAGGCAATGTACACTCGCCGTGGTGGGGCTTGTGAATAGTTTCCTCAGGAGCTAGCGTCCTGTCAGCAGAGAACAGGACCATTAACCCTTAGTCAGGTTGGGCCGTTTCCCCCCTAAGTCCCATGGAGCAGGCAGGCTGGTGCCATCCAGTCCAGTCTGAAAATAACAAAATTAGAAAATAAATGCAGAAAACTCTTTAGGAGCTTCCAGAGACGTGACTGGCTCCTCGGGCACTTTTTCTAAGCTGAGTCTGGTAGGAGGGGCATAGAGGGAGGTGCCAGCACACAACCAAACCTCTACAGTGCCCATGGCTCCTAGTGGACCCGTCTATACCCCATGGTACTAAATGGTTTCCCAATATCCCCTAGGACGTAAGAGGAAAAAAAAAGATGCTTAGCGCTACAAAGTCGCGCTATAAGGGCTGTGCAACACGACTGCAGCAAAGATGTAGGAGAACGGGTGGTATTCATCTGACCGCCGGTCAGCTGACGGACAGTCACATGACCTCCTCCACCAGCTCGACGGGTCACTATCCCGATGGTCGGCATGCCGACCAACAAGGACTATTTCCACTCGTCGGTGTCCACGACACCCATAGAGTGGGAATAGAACCCGTGGCGAACGCAGGTCGCCACCGAGCCCGCAAGTGGCTTGCTGCACTCGCCCCCTCAGTACTACACCCAGGAGAACACATCTGTATCTCGATAATTAAATCATTAACTCATTCTCCAAACCTATGAAAAATCAATTAACTTCTAATGCTTGGGAGCTTTGATAAACTATGACAAAATAAAAGCGGAAATACTGAACAATTTTTTCCCCTCAGTATTCACCAGGGAGGATCAGACGGTGAGATTAGTGTATAACGATAGTGAAGGTAATGACTCTTGGCTTGAAGCTTGCTTAAGTGAGGAAGTAGTCCTGGAGAGACTAAGCAACATAAAGATTAATAAATCACCAGGCCCAGATGGTTTTCATCCGAGGGTTATTATAGAGCTTAAGTCACGAGTAGCGAAACCCATATACTTGATTTTCCATAGTTCAACTAGATCTGGCATGGTACCAAAGGATTGCCTCACAGCTGCGGTAGTGCCTTTATTTAAAAAGGGAACTAAAAATAATCCTGGAAACTATAGACCAGTTAGTTTAACCTCTATAGTGGGTAAAAATAAGATTTTACTTACCGGTAAATCTATTTCTCGTAGTCCGCAGTGGATGCTGGGGACTCCGTAAGGACCATGGGGAATAGACGGGCTCCGCAGGAGACATGGGCACTTTAAGAAAGAATTTAGATTCTGGTGTGCTCTGGCTCCTCCCTCTATGTCCCTCCTCCAGACCTCAGTTAGAGAAACTGTGCCCGGAAGAGCTGACAGTACAAGGAAAGGATTTTGGGAATCCAGGGTAAGACTCATACCAGCCACACCAATCACACCGTATAACTTGTGATAACTTTACCCAGTTAACAGTATGAACAATAACAGAGCATCAGATAAACTCTGATGCAACTTTAACATAACCCTTATTTAAGCAATAACTATCTACAAGCATTGCAGAAGAAGTCCGCACTTGGGACGGGCGCCCAGCATCCACTACGGACTACGAGAAATAGATTTACCGGTAAGTAAAATCTTATTTTCTCTGACGTCCTAGTGGATGCTGGGTACTCCGTTAGGACCATGGGGATTATACCAAAGCTCCCAAACGGGCGGGAGAGTGCGGATGACTCTGCAGCACCGAATTAGCAAACACAAGGTCCTCCTCAGCCAGGGTATCAAACTTGTAGAACTTTGCAAAGGTGTTTGAACCTGACCAAGTAGCCGCTCGGCAAAGCTGTAATGCCGAGACCCCTCGGGCAGCCGCCCAAGAAAAGCCCACCTTCCTTGTGGAATGAGCCTTAACTGATTTAGGCAGCGGCAACCCAGCCGCAGAATGAGCCTGCTGAATCGTTTTACAGATCCAGCGAGCAATAGTTTGCTTTGAAGCAGGCGCCCCAAGCTTGTTGGAAGCATACAGGATAAAATAAGATTTTACTTACCGATAAATCTATTTCTCGTAGTCCGTAGTGGATGCTGGGGACTCCGTCAGGACCATGGGGATTAGCGGCTCCGCAGGAGACAGGGCACAAAAGCAAGCTTTAAGGATCACATGGTGTGTACTGGCTCCTCCCCCTATGACCCTCCTCCAAGCCTCAGTTAGGTACTGTGCCCGGACGAGCGTACACAATAAGGAAGGATCTTGAATCCCGGGTAAGACTCATACCAGCCACACCAATCACACCGTACAACTTGTGATCTGAACCCAGTTAACAGTATGATAACAATGAAGTAGCCTCTAAAAAAGATGGCTCACCACAATAATAACCCGATTTTTGTAGCAATAACTATGTACAAGTAATGCAGACAATCCGCACTTGGGATGGGCGCCCAGCATCCACTACGGACTACGAGAAATAGATTTATCGGTAAGTAAAATCTTATTTTCTCTAACGTCCTAGTGGATGCTGGGGACTCCGTCAGGACCATGGGGATTATACCAAAGCTCCCAAACGGGCGGGAGAGTGCGGATGACTCTGCAGCACCGAATGAGAGAACTCCAGGTCCTCCTCAGCCAGGGTATCAAATTTGTAGAATTTTACAAACGTGTTCCCCCTTGACCACGTAGCTGCTCGGCAAAGTTTTAAAGCCGAGACCCCCTCGGGCATCCGCCCAAGATGAGCCCACCTTCCTTGTGGAATGGGCATTTACAGATTTTGACTGTGGCAGGCCTGCCACAGAATGTGCAAGCTGAATTGTACTACAAATCCAACGAGCAATAGTCTGCTTAGAAGCAGGAGCACCCAGCTTTTTGGGTGCATACAATATAAACAGCAAGTCAGACTTTCTGACTCCAGCCGTCCTGGAAATATATATATATATATATATATATATATATATCTACATATTTTTAGGGCCCCGACAACGTCTAGCAACTTGGAGTCCTCCAAGTCCCTAGTAGCCGCAGGCACCACAATATGTTGTTTCAGGTGAAACGCTGACACCACCTTAGGAAAAAACTGGGGACGAGTCCGCAGTTCTACCCTGTCCGAATGGAAAATCAAATATGGGCTTTTTTAAGACCAAGCCACCCATTCTGACAGTCGCCTGGCCGAAACCAGGGCCACATCATGGTCACTTTCCATGTGAGATATTTCAAATCCACAGATTTGAGCGGTTCAAACCAATATGATGAGGAATCCCATCACTACGTTGAGATCTCACGGTGCCACTGGAGGCACACAAGGGGCTGTATATGTAATACTCCCTTGACAAACGTCTGGACTTCAGGAACTGAAGCCAATTTTTTCTGGAAGAAAATCTCCAGGGCCGAAACTTGAACCTTAATGGACCCCAATTTGAGGCCCATAGACACTCCTGTTTGCAGGAAGCGCAGAAATCGACCCAGTTGAAATTCCTTCGTGGGGCCTTTCTGGCCTCACCCACGCAACATATTTTCACCACATGTGGTGATAACGTTGTGCGGTCCCCTCCTTCCTGGCTTTGACCAGGGTAGGTATGACCTCTTCCGGAATGCCTTTTCCCTTAGGATCCGGCGTTCAACCGCCATGCCGTCAAACGCAGCCGCGGTAAGTCTTGGAACAGACAAGGTCCCTGCTGGAGCAGGTCCTTTCTTAGAGGCAGATGCCACAGTTCCTCTTGGAACAGACATGGTTCTTGCTGAAAGCAAATCCCATTTTAGCTCCCGAGGCTATTAGTCCTCTGTGAGCATCTCTTGAAGTTCCGGGTACCAAGTCCCTCTTGGCCAATCCGGAGCCACGAGTATAGTTCTTACTCCTCTACGTCTTATAATTCTCAATACCTTGGTTATGAGAAGCAGAGGAGGGAACACATACACCGACTGTTACACCGACGGTGTTACCAGGACGTCCACAGCTATCGCCTGAAGGTCTCGTGACCAGGCGCAATACCTGTCCCGTTTTTTGTTCGGGCTGGACGCCATCATGTCCACCTTTGGTCTTTCCCAAAGGTTCACACTCATGCGGAAAACTTCCCGATGAAGTTCCCACTCTCCCGGGTGGAGGTCGTGCCTGCTGAGGAAGTCTGCTTCCCAGTCGTCCACTCCCGGAATGAACACTGCTGACAGTGCTATCACATGATTTTCCGCCTAGCGAAAAATCCTTGCAGTTTTGACCACTGCCCTTCTGCTTCTTGTGCCGCCCTTTCTGTTTACGTGGGCGACTGCCGTGATGTTATCCCACTGGAACAATACCGGCTGACCTTGAAGCAGAGGCCTTGCTAAGCTTAGAGCATTATAAATTTGCTCTTAGCTCCAGTATATTTATGTGGAGAGAATTCTCCAGACTTGATCACACTCCCTGGAAATTTTTTCCCTGTGTGACTGCTCCCCAGCCTCTCAGGCTGGCCTCCGTGGTCACCAGCATCCAATCCTGAATGCCGAATCTGCGGCCCTCTAGAAGATGAGCACTCTGTAATCACCACAGGAGAGACACCCTTGTCCTTGGATATAGGGTTATCCGCTGATGCATCTGAAGATGCGATCCGGACCATTTGTCCAGCAGATCCCACTGAAGAGTTCTTGCGTGAAATCTGCCGAATGGAAGCGCTTCGTAATAAGCCACCATTTTTACCAGGACTCTTGTGCAATGATGCACTGACACTTTTCCTGGTTTTAGGAGGATCCCGATTAGCTCGGATAACTCCCTGGCTTTCTCCTCTGGGAGAAACACCTTTTCCTGGACTGTGTCCAGAATCATCCCTAGGACCAGCAGACGTGTCGTCGGAACAACTGCGGTTTTGGAATATTTAGAATCCACCCGTGCTGTCGTAGAACTACTTGAGATAGTGCTACTCCGACCTCCAACTGTTCTCTGGACCTTGTTCTTATCAGGAGGTCGTCCATTCTCTTTGACGACGAATCCTCATTTCGGTCATTACCTTGGTAAGGACCCGGGGTGCCTTGGACAATCCAACGGCATCGTCTGAAACTGATAGTGACAGTTCTGTACCACGAACCTGAGGTACCCTTGGTGAGAAAAGCAAATATTTGGGACATGGAGGTAAGCATCCCTGATGTCCCGGGACACTATATAGTCCCCTTGTTTGCTATCACTGCTCTGAGTGACTCCATCTGAATTTGAACCTTTGTAAGTGTTCAAAAATTTTTTTCGATTTAGAATCGGTCTCACCTAGCCTTCTGGCTTCAGTACCACCATATAGTGTGGAACAATACCCCTTTCCTTGTTGTAGGAGGGGTATTTTTATTATCACCTGCTGGGAATACAGCTTGTGAATTATTTTCAATACTGCCTCCCTGTCGGAGGGAGACATTGGTACAGCAGACTACAGGAACCTGCGAGGGGGGAAACGCCTCGACATTCCAATCTGTACCCCTTGGATACTACTTGTAGGATCCAGGGGTCCTGTACGGTCCCAGCGTCATGCTGAGAACTTAGTAGAAGCGGCGGAGGGCTTCTGTTCCTGGGAATGGGCTGCCTGCTGCAGTCTTCTTCCCTTTTCTCTATCCCTGGGCAGATATGACTCTTATAGGGACGAAAAGACTGAGGCTGAAAAGACGGTGTCTTTTTCTGCAGAGATGTGACTTAGGGTAAATAACGGTGGATTTTCCAGCAGTTGCCGTGGCCACCAGGTCCCATGGACCGACCCCAAATAACTCCTCCCCTTTATACGGCAATACATCTTTGTGCCGTTTGGAATCTGCATCACCTGACCACTGTCGTGTCCATAAACATCTTCTTGCAGATATGGACATCGCATTTACTCTTGATGCCAGAGTGCAAATATCCCTCTGCGCATCTCGCATATATAGAAATGCATCCTTTAAATGCTCTATAGTCAATATTTTTAGTCAGGGAATCCGACCAAGCCACCTCAGGTCTGCACATCCAGGCTGAGGCGATCGCTGGTCACAGTATAACACCAGCATGTGTGTGTATACTTTTTAGGATATTTTTCAGCCTCCTATCAGCTGGCTCCTTAAGTACGGTCCTATCTGTAGATGGTACCACCACTTGTTCTGATAAGCGTGTGAGCGCCTTATCCACCCTGAGGGGTGTTTCCCAACGCGCCTTAACTTCTGGCGGGAAAAGGTATACCGCCAATAATTTTCTATCGGGGGAAACCCACGCATCATCACACACTTCATATAATTTATCCGATTCAGGAAAAACTACAGGTAGTTTTTTCACCTCACACATAATACCCTTTTTTGTGGTACTTGGAGTATCAGAAATATGTAACACCTCCTTCATTGCCCTTAACGTGTGGCCCTAAAGGAAAATACGTTTGTTTCTTCACCGTCGACACTGAAATCAGTGTCCGTGTCTGGGTCTGTGTCGACCGACTGAGGTAAATGGGCATTTTACAGCCCCTGACGGTGTTTGAGACGCCTGGACAGATACTAATTTGTTCGCCGGCCCTCTCATGTCGTCAACCGGCTTACAGCGTGTTGACATTATCACGTAATTCCATAAATAAGCCATCCATTCCGGTGTCGACTCCCTAGAGAGTGACATCACCATTACAGGCAATTTGCTCCGCCTCCTCACCAACATTTACCTCATACATGTCGACACACACGTACCGACATACAGCACACACATAGGGAATGCTCTGATAGAGGACAGGACCCACTAGCCCTTTGGGGAGACAGAGGGAGAGTTTTCCAGCACACACCAAAACGCTATAATTATCCAGGGACAACCTTTATATAAGTGTTCCTCCCTTATAGCATTTTAATATATGTACATATCGCCAAATCAGTGCCCCCCCTCTCTGTTTTAACCCTGTTTCTGTAGTGCAGTGCAGGGGAGAGCCTGGGAGCCTTCCCACCAGCATTTCTGTGAGGGAAAATGGCGCTGTGTGCTGAGGAGAATAGGCCCCGCCCCCTTTTCGGCGGGCTTCTTCTCCGGAGTTTGTGATATCTGGCAGGGGTTAAATACATCCATATAGCCTCAAGGGCTATATGTGATGTATTTTTCGCCATACAGGTATTATACATTGCTGCCCAGGGCGCCCCCCCCCAGCGCCCTGCACCCTCCGTGACTGCTGTGAGAAGTGTGCTGACAACAATGGCGCACAGCTGCAGTGCTGTGCGCTACCTGATGAAGACTGAAAGTCTTCTGCCGCCTGGTTCCGGACCTCTTCATCTTCAGCATCTGCAAGGGGGGTCGGCGGCGCGGCTCCGGGACGAACCCCAGGGCGAGCCCTGTGTTCCGACTCCCTCTGGAGCTAATGGTGTCCAGTAGCCTAAGAATCCAATCCATCCTGCACGCAGGTGAGTTGAAAATCTCTCCCCTAAGTCCCTCGATGCAGTGAGCCTGTTGCCAGCAGGACTCACTGAAAATAAAGAACCTAAAAACTTTTTCTAAGTAACTCTTTAAGAGAGCCACCTAGATTGCACCCTACTCGGACGGGCACAAAAACCTAACTGAGGCTTGGAGGAGGGTCATAGAGGGAGGAGCCAGTACACACCATGTGATCCTAAAAGCTTGCTTTTGTGCCCTGTCTCCTGCGGAGCCGCTAATCCCCATGGTCCTGACGGAGTCCCCAGCATCCACTAGGACGTTAGAGAAACAAAGATTCTGTTTTCCTGACCTTAGCCGTTCTGGCTACATAAACCTTCAAAGCCCCGACTAAATCCCGTGACTCGGAATCCTCCAAGTCAGTAGTAGCCACAGGCACCACAATAGGTTGGTTTATATGAAAGGATGAAACCACTTTCGGCAGAAATTGTGGGCGGGTCCGCAATTCTGCTCTATCCGCATGGAAAACCAGATAAGGGCTTTTATGTGACAAAGCCACCAATTCTGACACACGCCTGGCCGAAGCCAAGGCTAATAGCATGACCGCCTTCCACGTGAGATATTTAACTTCCACCGTTTTGAGTGGTTCAAACCAGTGTGATTTCAGGAAACTCAACACCACGTTAAGATCCCAAGGTGCCACTGGAGGCACAAAAGGGGGCTGAATATGCAGCACTCCCTTTACAAACGTCTGAACTTAAGGCAGAGAAGCCAGTTCTTTTTGAAAGAAAATGGATAAGGCCGAACTCTGGACCTTAATGGAACACAATTTAAGGCCCAAAGTCACTCCCGACTGTAGGAAGTGAAGGAAAAGGCCCAGCTGGAATTCCTCCGTAGGGGCATTCCTGGCCTCACACCAAGCCACATATTTTCGCCATATACGGTGATAATGTTGAGCCGTCACATCCTTCCTAGCCTCTATCAGCGTAGGAATGACCTCATCCGGAATGCCTTTTTCTGCTAGGATCCGGCGTTCAACCGCCATGCCGTCCAACGCAGCCGCGGTAAGTCTTGGAACAGACAGGGCTTCTGTTGCACAAGTCCTGTCCTAGAGGCAGAGGCCACGGGTCCTTTGTGAGCATTTCTTGCAGATCTGGATACCAAGTCCTTCTTGGCCAATCCGGAACAAAGAGTATTGTTCTCACTCCTCTTTTCCTTATGATTCTCAGCACCTTGGGTATGAGAGGAAGAGGAGGAAATACATAGACCGACGGGAACACCCACGGTATCACCAGTGCGTCCACAGCTATCGCCTGAGGGTCTCTTAAACTGGCGCAATATCTCTGCAGCTGTTTGTTGAGGCGGGATGCCATCATGTCCACCTGTGGCAGTTCCCACCGACTTGCAATCTGCATGAAGACTTCTTGAAGAAGTCCCCACTCTCCCGGGTGGAGGTCGTGCCTGCTGAGGAAATCTGCTTCCCAGCTGTCCACTCCCGGAATGAACACTGCTGACAGTGCGCTTACGTGATTCTCCGCCCAGCGAAGAATTCTGGTGGCTTCTACCATCGCCACCCTGCTCCTTGTGCCGCCTTGGCGGTTTACATGAGCCACTGCGGTGATATTGTCTGACTGAATCAGAACCGGTTGGTCGCGAAGCAGGGACTCCGCTTGACGTAGGGCGTTGTATATGGCCCTTAGTTCCAGGATGTTGATGTGAAGGCAAGTCTCCTGACGTGACCACAGCCCTTGGAAATTTCTTCCCTGTGTGACTGCCCCCCACACTCGGAGGCTTGCATCCGTGGTCACCAGGACCCAGTCCTGAATGCCGAATCTGCGACCTTCGAGAAGGTGAGCACTCTGCAGCCACCACAGGAGAGACACCCTGGCCCTGGGGGATAGGGTGATTAACCGATGCATCTGAAGATGTGATCCGGACCACTTGTCCAGAAAGTCCCATTGGAAGGTCCTCGCATGGAACCTGCCGAAGGGAATGGCCTCGTATGATGCCACCATCCTTCCCAGGACTCGAGTGCAGTGATGCACTGACACCTGTTTTGGTTTTAATAGATTCTGACCAGTGTCACAAGCTCCTGAGCTCTCTCTATCGGGAGATAAACCCTTTTTTGGTCTGTGTCTAGGATCATGCCTAGGAGAGGCAGATGAGCTGTAGGAACCAACTGCGACTTTGGAATATATAGAATCCAGCCGTGTTGCCGTTACACTTCCAGAGAAAGTGATACGCTGTTCAGCAACTGCTCTCTTGATCTCGCTTTTATGAGGAGATTGTCCAAGTACGTGATAATAGTGACACCTTGCTTCCGCAGGAGCACCATCATTTCCGCCATTACCTTGGTGAATATTCTCGGGGCTGTGGAGAGACCAAACGGCGACGTCTGAAATTGGTAATGACAATCCCGTACCGCAATTCTGAGGTACGCCTGATGAGGTGGATAAATGGGGACATGAAGGTTTGCATCCTTTATGTCCAGAGTCACGATAAAATCTCCCCCTTTCAAGCTTGCAATGACCGCTCTTAGCGATTCCATCTTGAACTTGAACCTTTTCAGGTATATGTTCAGGGATTTTAAATTCAATATGGGTCTGACCGAACCGTCTGGTTTCGGGACTACAACATGGTCGAATAATAACCCCCTCCTTGTTGAAGGAGGGGAACCTTGACCACCACCTGTTGAAGATACAATTTGTGAATTGCAGTTAACACTGTTTCCCTCTCGTGGGGGGAAGCCGGCAGGGCCGTCGGTGAGGGGGCATCTTCTCAAAGTCCAGCTTGTATCCCTGAGACACAATATCTATTGCCCAGGGATCTAACAGGGAGTGAACCCACTTGTGGCTGAACTTACGAAGGCGTGCCCCCACCAGGCCTAGCTCCGCCTGTGGAGCCCCAGCGACATGCGGTGGATTTTGTAGAGGCCGGGGAGGACTTCTGTTCCTATGAACTAGCTGTGTTGTGCAGCTTCTTTCCTCTGCCCCCGCCTCTGGCAAGAAAGGACGCACCTCGGACTTTCTTGTTTCTTTGTTCGAAAGGCTGCATTTGATAATGTCGTGCTTTCCTAGGCTGTGCAGGAATATAAAGCAAAATATCAGAATTACCAGCTATAGCTGTGGAGACCAGGTCCGAGAACCCTTCTCCACACAATCCTCAGCCTTCCATGTGCCTCTTAAGTCGGCATCATCTGTCCATTGCATATTCTACAGGACACGTCAAGCAGAAATCGACATAGCTTTGACTCTAGGACCCAGTATACTCATGTCTCTTTGGGCATGTTTATATATATATATATATATCTATCTATCTATCTATCTATCTATCTATCTATCTATCTATCTCTTAAGACAGCATCTTTAATATATATATATCTATATATACATATATATGTATATATATATATATATATATATATATACATACTAGGGTCTCAATCTCTGCTGATAAGGTACCTGTCCACGCTGCCACAGCGCTATAAACCCATGCCGACACAATCGCCGGTCTGAGTAGTGTACCAGAATGTGCACGCTATCTGCAGGATCCCTGAGAATAGCTGTTACGTCAGGGCTACCTTTTGGGCAAACGTGACACCCTAGGGGAAGATTCCCATCATATCCTGGCCCTAGTGGGGAAAGGATACTGCCTGAGAATTCTTTGTGGGAAACTGCAGTCTCTTGTCTGGAGATTCCCGCTCTTTTTCATCATGAGAGGAGGGAAATTTACCTCAGCTTTCTTCCCCTTAAACATGTGTACCCTTGTGTCAGGGACAGATGAGTCATCAGTGATATGCAAATCATCTTTTATTACAATAATCATATATTGAATACTTTTCTGCCATTTTGGCTGTAACTTTGCATTATCGTAGTCGACACTGGAGTCAAACTCCATGTCGATATCAGTGTCTATTATTTTGGATAGTGAGCATTGAGAGACTCTGAAGGTCTCTGCGACATAGGGACAGATATGGGTAGATTTCCTGTCTGTTCTCTAATCTTTTGTGCAATAAATTCACCTTAGCACTTAATTACACATATCCAAACAGGTGTCGGCGTTGTCGACGGAGACACCCTCTCACACACATATTTGCTCCATCTCCTCCTTAGGGGAGCCTTTTACCTCAGACATGTCGACACACACGTACCGACACACCACACACTCCGGGAATGCTCATCTGAAGACAATTCCCCCATAAGGCCCTTTGGAGAGACAGAGAGAGAGTATGCCAGCACACACCCCAGCGCTATTAACCCAGGAATAACACAGTAACTTAATGTTAACCCAGTAAGCTACTGTTTATATTGAATTATGTGCCCCCCCCCCCCCTCTTTTTACCCTCTTCTACCGTGTAACTGCAGGGGAGAGACTGGGGAGCTTCCTCTCAGCGGTGCTGTGGAGAAAAAACATGGCGCTGGTGAGTGCTGAGGAAGAAGCCCCCTCCCCTCGACGGCGGGCTTCTGTCCCGCTTTCATGTACAATTTTGGCGGGGGCTCATACATATATACAGTGCCCAACTGTATATTATGCAAACTTTTGCCAAAGAGGTCTCTAATTGCTGCCCAGGGCGCCCCCCCATGCGCCCTGCACCCTTACAGTGACCGGAGTATGTGGGTGTAGTGTGGGAGCAATGGCGCACAGATGCAGTGCTGTGCGCTACCTCATATGAATACTGGAGTCTTCTGCCGACGATTTCGAAGTCTTCTTGCTTCTTTCACCCGGCTTCTGTCTTCCGGCTCTGCGAGGGGGACGGCGGCGCGGCTCCGGGATCGGACGACAAAGGGTGAGATCCTGTGTACGATCCCTCTGGAGCTAATGGTGTCCAGTAGCCTAAGAAGCAGGACCTATCTTCAGAGAGTAGGGCTGCTTCTCTCCCCTCAGTCCCACGATGCAGGGAGTCTGTTGCCAGCAGAGCTCCCTGAAAATAAAAAAACCTAACAAAATATTTTCTTATAGCAAGCTCAGGAGAGCTCACTAAGTAGCACCCAGCTCGTCCGGGCACAGATTCAAACTGAGGTCTGGAGGAGGGACATAGAGGGAGGAGCCAGAGCACACCAGAATCTAAATTCTTTCTTAAAGTGCCCATGTCTCCTGCGGAGCCCGTCTATTCCCTTACGGAGCCCCCAGCATCCACTAGGACGTTAGAGAAATACTGGAAGGCATTTTGAGGGATAGCATAGAGGATTATCTGCAGGTAATAAGTTTATTAGCAAAACTCAGCATGGGTTTGTAAAGGACAGATCATGTCAAACCAACTTAATTAGCTTCTAGGAGGAAGTGAGCGAGAATCTTAACCAGGGAAAAGCAGTGGATGTGGTGTATTTAGATTTTGCAAAAGCCTTCGATACAGTGCCTCACAAGAGACTGATCAACAAATTAAGGGAACTTGACCTAGGATATACTATTTGTACATGGATAAGTAATTGGCTGGATAATAGAGTACAACGAGTAATGGTCAATGGAATGGGTAACCAGTAGTTAGCAGAATACCGCAAGGGTCCGTACTTGGCCCGCTACTTTTCAATATATGTATCAATGATCTAGGAATAGGCCTGGAAAGCACAATGTCAATCTTTGCAGATGATACCAATACCCCTTTCACACTGCCAATGCCGGATCCCACCCGGGAACTGAAAATGTGTCCTTCCCGGGTGGGATCTGGCATTGGCCGCTGCTGCTGGCTTCCCCGACCCGGAAATATGCCGGGCGGATTGCCATAGCAGCGGGGATCGGAGCCGGCGGCAGGGTTGGCGCTGGGAGATGAGATCATATCCGCGCCACCTCTCCCTGCTGTAGTAAACGGGTCCCGGGTCGAGCCCGTTTACGCAGCCACTGACCCGGTATTAAACCCAGGTATAACACTGTTTTATTACCGGGTTGAATTGCCGGGTCAGGTGACCCGGGATTTCGGCTATGCCTCTTTCACACCGCACGCTGACCCGTGTCGACCCGGCAATATGGCGGGTCGATACTGGGTTATTTGTGCGGTGTGAAAGGGGTATAAACTGTGTAAGGTAATTAATTCAGAAAGCGATGTGGAGTCTCTACAGAATAACTTATTTAAACTTGAACCTGGGCGTCTAAATGGAGAATGAGGTTCAATATTGAAAAATGGAAAGTTATGCATTTTGGGACAAAAAACACACTTGCATCCTACACTCTAAATGGTGGTAGAAAAAGATTTGGGGGTGCTCATAGATAATAGGCTTAATAACAGTACACAATGTCAAAATGCAGCAAAGGCAGCAAGTAAAGTGCTTGTGTGCATTAAACGGGGCAATGAGACAAGGGACGAGGATGTAATCCTGCCGCTGTACAAATCATTGGTACGTCCGCACCTGGAATATTGTGTTTAATTCTGGGCACCATATTATAAAAAAGATATCAGGGAACTAGAAAGAGTTCAAAGGCGAGCTACTAAATTGATTAAAGGGTTAGAGACACTGGAGTATGAGGAAAGGCTTAAAAGGCTTACTAGGTTAAATATGTATACACTAGAAAAGAGGCGACATTATTAATATCTTCAAGTATGTAAAGGGTCATTACAAGGAGATAGCAGGGGATTTGTTTATTAAAAGAACTGTGTATAGGAGACGTGGGCACTCACTGAGGCTAGAGAAGAGAAAATTCCAGACACAACGTAGGAAAGGGTTCTTCACGGTAAGGGCAATATAGATTTGGAACTCTCTGCCGGAGAAGTTAATAATGGCAGACTCTGTAAATGCATTTAAAAACGGATTGGACATATTTCTAACTAATGTATCCAGGGTTATAGCATTTAACATATTGACATTAAATATCAGGGAGTGTTAAGAATCATAGTTGAAAATTGGTACAAAACCATTACTTCAGCAGGCGTATTATAATATGAACAGCTTAACACAGAATACAGGTTGAACCCGATGGGTATTTTGCCTCTTTTCAACCTCACTAACTATGTAACTATGCTGCTTTCAGACGGTGTAAGCTAGGAATTTAGCAAGCTGGCAAATTCCCGGGTCTCAGCGCCATCACCCTGGTTGGGAGCAAGGCTGTGGACCCAGGACTTAGTCACGGGTTGTCTGCTTTCACACATGCAGAAATCCTGGGTTGATGCGCGTTCACAAGTAAAAACCTGTGATATAGCTGCATGTGTGAATGGGGTATTATTCAGATTATTACAAAACTCTGCTTCTCAAATTCACCTCTTTTCCTATGGGCCCAGAAATACAATAATTAATACCAACCTAACAATGAAATACAGTAGGCTGAACTGACTGATTTTTGGCACAAATTGGATACTATAGTGTTTTAATCAACCATGGAGGATACTATGGGGCAGATGTATTAACCTGGGGAAGGAATAAGGAAGTGATAATCCAGTGATATGTGCAAGGTGATAAACACACCAGCCAATCAAATCCAATATGTAAATTGACAGTTAGGATCTGATTGGCTGGTGCCTTTATCACCTTGTACATATCACTGGTTTATCACTTCCTTATGCCTTCTCCAGGTTAATACATCTGCCCCAATGATCCTTATGTGAACTGCTGTTTCTCACTTTGATTTCATTTAACTAACACAAACATCTGGTGTATGTTTATTTAATAATCTACAGAAATATATAGACACTTTTTTTTCACATGTGGAGAATAAAGTAAGTTTTAAGAATTTGGATGTGAAATGAAGAATGTGGGAGACCGTGAACATTAAAATAAGGATTCTACATGGATGGTGCATGGTGTATTGTTACATACTGTGGCACAAATTATATAACAGCTCCAAGGTTGTACATTATTTTACCGGTTTCACATATATTGTCAGGAATACACAACATGGTGTATCACAGATGATCATATACACATATATTCTTGTAACTGCATTGAAGGATCTCTGGATACAAGCAGATAAATATTTTCATACCACATGATATCTAAACATTGCAGCTAATTTGGTGGGATACGGTCAAAATGCCGGCAGACTAAATACCGACACAGAAATCTCAAACTGATTCTGATCTGGTCATTCATGGCAGCATTATACAGATAATGCTCCATAACCCAAGGCTAGAAGAATCTGACGAAGGGAATGTGATTCTGAAAATAGGATTTTAATTACCTACCGGTAAATCCTTTTATCGTAGTCCGTAGAGGATGCTGGGGTCCACATTAGTAATATGGGGTACAGACTGGTCCACCAGGAGCCATGGGCACTTTAAGAGTTTAACAGTGTGGGCTGGCTCCTCCCTCTATGCCCCTACTACCAGACTCAGTCTAGAAACTGTGCCCGAGGAGACGGACATACTTCGAGAGAAGGAAATACACAGATAGTGGTGAGATTCACACCAGCTCACACATAAGGCAAACCAAGCAAACCAGCTTGAACAAGTCAGCAACAGCTGAACAACAGTACTTAAACAAGTAACAATGCAGCACTTAACCAAGTAACAAGGCCGTACTGAACGTAAGTAACTTATAGCAGGAGAATGAAGCGCCGGGCGGGCGCCCAGCATCCTCTACGGACTACGAGAAAAGGATTTACTGGTAGGTAATTAAAATCCTATTTTCTCTTCCGTCCTAGAGGATGCTGGGGTCCACATTAGTGCCATGGGGATGTACCAAAGCTCCCAGTACGGAAGGGAGAGCACGGAGGCTCCTGCAAAACTGAGAATGACCAAACTGTAGGTCCTCAGAGGCCAAAGTATCGAACTTGTAGAACTTAGCAAACATGTTTGACCCTGACCAAGTAGCCGCTCGGCAAAGCTGTAAAGCCAAAACACCCCGGGCAGTCGCCCAGGAAGAACCCACCTTACTAATAGAGTGGGCCTTAATAGATTTAGGACACGCCAATCCTGCCGTAAAATAAGCATGCTGGATAGTGAACCTGATCCAGCGAGAAATCGTCTGCTTAGAAGCAGGACACCCAATCTTATTGGGAGCATACAGGACAAATAGAGTCTGACTTTCTGTGACTAGAAGTTCTCTTCACATAAATCTTTAAAGCCCTCACAACATCCAAGGGCTTAGATGAAATTGAGGAGTCAGTAGCCACTGGCACCACAATAGGTTGGTTGATATGAAAAGCCGACACAACCTTAGGAAGAAACTGCTGACGCGTCTGGAGCTCAACTCTATCTTCATGGAAATTTAAGTGTGGGCTCTTGTAAGACAAAGCCCCCAGTTCAGACACACGCCTAGCAGATGCCAATGCCAACAGTGTGACCGCCTTCCAAGTGAGAAACTTGACCTCAATCTCTTGTAGAGGCTCGAACCAATCCGATTGCAGGAACTGCAACACCACGTTAATATCCCAAGGTGCCGTAGGAGGCACAAAGGGAGGCTGGATGTGCAGGACCTCTTTCAAGAAAGTTTGAACCTCAGGGAGGGAAGCCAATTGTTTCTGGGAGAAAAATAGGATTTTACTTATCGGTAAATCTATTTCTCGTAGTCCGTAGAGGATGCTGGGGACTCCGTAAGGACCATGGGGAATAGACGGGCTCCGCAGGAGATAGGGCACTTTAAGAAAGCTTTGGATTCTGGGTGTGCACTGGCTCCTCCCTCTATGTCCCTCCTCCAGACCTCAGTTAGAGAAACTGTGCCCAGAGAATATGAACAGTACTAGGAAAGGATTTATGTAACCTAAGGGCGAGATTCATACCAGCCACACCAATCACACCATATAACTTGTGATAAACTACCCAGTTAACAGTATGAACAAGTAACATAGCCTCGGTTCAAGACCGACCAACTATAACATAACCCTTATGTAAGCAATAACTATATACAAGTCTTGCAGAAGAAGTCCGCACTTGGGACGGGCGCCCAGCATCCTCTACGGACTACGAGAAATAGATTTACCGGTAAGTAAAATCCTATTTTCTCTAACGTCCTAGAGGATGCTGGGGACTCCGTAAGTACCATGGGGATTATACCTAAGCTCCCAAACGGGCGGGAGAGTGCGGTTGACTCTGCAGCACCGATTGAGCAAACAGGAGGTCCTCCTCAGCCAGGGTATCAAACTTATAGAACTTTGCAAAGGTGTTTAACCCCGACCAAGTAGCAGCTCGGCACAGTTGTAGTGCCGAGACCCCTCGGCAGCCGCCCAAGAAGAGCCCACCTTCCTAGTGGAATGGGCCTTAACCGATTTAGGCAATGGCAATCCTGCCGTAGAATGCGCCTGCTGAATCGTGTTACAGATCCAGCGAGCAATTGTCTGCTTTGAAGCAGGAGCGCCAACCTTGTTGGCCGCATACAGAACAAACAGAGCTTCAGTCTTCCTGATCCTAGCTGTTCTGGTCACGTAAATCTTCAAAGCCCTGACCACATCCAGCGACTCGGAGTCCTCCAAGTCCCGTGTAGCCACAGGCACGACAATAGGTTGGTTCATATGAAAAGATGAGACCACCTTGGGCAGAAATTGAGGACGAGTCCTCAACTCTGCCCTATCCACGTGAAAAATCAGGTATGGGTTTTTATATGATAAAGCCGGTAATTCCGAAACACGCCTTGCAGAAGCTAAGGCCAACAACATGACCACTTTCCAAGTGAGGTATTTCAACTCCACTGTTTTGAGTGGTTCAAACCAAGGTGACTTGAGGAAACTTAATACCACGTTAAGATCCCAAGGCGCCACCGGAGGTACAAAGGGAGGCTGAATATGCAGCACTCCCTTCACAGAAGTCTGTACTTCAGGAAGAGAAGCCAATTCTCTTTGAAAGAAAATGGATAAGGCCGAAATTTGGACCTTTATGGACCCTAATTTTAGGCCCAAATGCACTCCCGTTTGAAGGAAGTGAAGCAGACGGCCCAAATGGAACTTCTCCGTAGGAGCAGCTCTGGCCTCACACCAAGAAACATATTTCCGCCATATACGGTGATAATGTTTCGATGTCACATCCTTCCTAGCCTTGATCAGGGTAGGAATGACCTCCTCCGGAATCCCTTTTTCAGCTAGGATCCAGCGTTCAACCGCCATGCCGTCAAACGCAGCCGCGGTAAGTCTTGGAACAGACAGGGCCCCTGCTGCAGCAGGTCCTGCCTTAGAGGAAGAGGCCACGGATCTTCTGTGAGCAACTCTTGCAGATCCGGATACCAAGTCCTCCTAGGCCAATCTGGAACAATGAGAATTGTTCTGACCCTTCTTAGTCTTATTAATCTCAGAGAGGCAGAGGAGGAAACACATAGACCGATCTGAACACCCATGGTGTCACCAGACCGTCTACCGCTACCGCCTGAGGGTCTCTTGACCTGGCGCAATACCTCTTTAGCTTTTTGTTGAGATGGGACGCCATCATGTCTATTTGAGGCAGTCCCCACCGATCCACGATCTGTGTGAAGACGTCTTGATGAAGTCCCCACTCTCCCGGATGTAGGTCATGCCTGCTGAGGAAGTCCGCCACCCAGTTGTCCACCCCCGGGATGAACACTGCTGATAGTGCGCTTACATGGCCTTCCACCCAGCGCAGAATCCTGGTCGCCTCTGCCATGGCCACTCTGCTCCTTGTGCCGCCTTGGCGGTTTACATGAGCCACTGCCGTGATATTGTCCGACTGAATCAGAACCGGTTTGTTCTGAAGCCACTCCTCCACCTGGCGTAGGGCGTTGTAAATGGCCCTTAACTCCAGGACATTGATGTGGAGACAAGTCTCTAGGCTTGACCAGAGACCTTGGAAATTTCTTCCCAGTGCGACAGCCCCCCAACCTCGGAGGCTCGCGTCCGTGGTCACCAGGATCCAGTCCTGAATGCCGAACCTGCGACCCTCTAGGAGGTGAGCACTGTGCAGCCACCACAGGAGAGATACCCTGGCCCTGGGAGACAGGGTGATCCGTTTCTGCATATGTAGATGGGACCCGGACCATTTGTCCAATAGTTCCCATTGGAAAGTCCTCGCATGGAACCTGCCGAAGGGGATGGCCTCGTATGAAGCCACCATCTTCCCCAGAACCTTTGTGCAATGATGCACCGAAACCTTTTTTGGCTTTAAAAGGTTCCTGACCAGGGCTATGAGCTCCTGAGCCTTCTCCACCGGAAGAAAAACTCTTTATCTCCTACACTACTTCATGCCAGCCCTTACTCTTGGGAATTGTATCCTATTCCTAAACTTAGACAGGGAATCCTCTCAACACTTTAGGACCACCCACCTTGGGTATATAGCCCTGCTCCTCCCCTTCCTCCATTAGTCTTTTTCCTGTCTCCTAGCTTGACAGGGGATTATGTGTTTTTTTTATTAGAACATTTACCTCTATTCCCAGTAATATGCCTCTGTGTAGCCGTACTGGAAGAGGGTGGCTCCCTGAGAAGGCAGAGTGTGCTTGGGGCGGTTGTAAGTCCCCGCTGTTCAGCTTAAGGTGTCCGCCCGCTGGTATTTGCTGCTGGTCCCTCTCCCTCACGCCGCTGTCTGAAGCCGTCTCCCCGGGTGCAGCTTTGCTCCGTTAGCCGCAGCGCCTGTATCTCCGGCGGGACCGGTAGTGCGGGTGGCCGGAAGGGCAGCGGGGCGAAGGGGAAGTGCGGCTGGCGAGCGGAAGCGCTGTGAGAGACAGCGTGCGGCGGTTGGCGGGCGGAAGTGCTGGAGCGGCCGTCCTGTAGGCTGGGACGGTCTGCTCAGCGCCGCTCTCTATCATTTTTTGGAATTTAAATAATGGCGCTGCACACTAGGAGTGAGAGACTCCTATGAGCTGGGCAGGTTGTATGCTTACCAGCAGGATGGATAGAGAGCCTTCTCCCCATAAGCCGATGAGTGCCCGGAAAAGGTAAGTCCTCATAGAGGACATGTTCTTTTCTCAGGTTTTGATTTTCCTGCGTAGTTAGGATTTTAATGTAGTGCTACTGCTGTTCATTTTTAGTGTGTCTCCTCCTAAGAAGAGACTATGCAAGAAGAGGCATATGGATATACAGTGTGCAGCATGTGATAAGATCTTTTCTTCTACTGAGAATGTGAAGTTCTGTGAGGACTGTATACAGAGTGACATTCAGCAGGCCAGTCAATCCAGTCAGATTCAGGAATTGAAGGACTGGATGAAGAGGTCTTTTGTTACGAAAGAACAGCTGGCTGATTTGCAGGGAAATAAGAGATCTAGATCCCTGGCTAGTATTGACTCTCAGGACGAGTCAGCTTCTTTGTATGCTGATTATCAGGCTTCCTCTAGTTCTGGGTCAGAAGAGAAGGAGGAAGTTAGAGAGTTTGATTTGGATCTCGTGGACAGTCTCTTAAAGAATATATTCAAGACCATGAACTATAGGCAAAAGGATAAAGGAGATGAAGATAAGGATGTTTTGTTTGGAGATAAATCCAAAAGGAGTAGATATTTTCCGGTTCACAGAGCATTGTCTAAGGAGTGGCAGAACATCGATAAGAGACTTGGAAGTATTAAACGTGTGGATCGGATGTTTCCGGTAGAAGATGAGCAATTTCTGAGCTGGTGCACAGTGCCTAAGATTGATGCGGCGGTGGCAGAAATGGTGTCTAAAACTACGATTCTGTTAGAGGACGGAGCTGTCCTTAAGGATGGCATGGATAAGCGTATGGAGAGTGCGCTGAAGAAATTACATATGTCCTCGGCAGTATCCTTAAGGTCTGGGGTGGCTGTTGCGTCTGTTTCCAGAACTTTGAGAGTTTGGGGATCAGTGTTGTCCACAGATGTTGAAGAGAAAATCTCAAGGCAATATTTGCAGAGAAGCCTGGGTATTATGCTCAAGGGCATAGAGTATCTGTGCGAAGCTTCTTTGGATGTGTTAGATTTCGCAGCGAAATCCATGGCGGCAGGTGTTATGGCTAGAAGAGCTTTGTGGCTTAGATCATGGTTGGCGGATATGCATTCCAAGAACCGGTTGGTGTCATTACCGTATGAGGGTTCCCTATTATTTGGAAATAAGCTTGAGGCTATTATACAAAAGATGTCAGGGGGTAAGTCAGCGAGGTTGCCTCAAAACAAGAGGAATAGATTTCCATTTCCTTCTTCTAAGCAACAATTTAAGGAAGCGAGAAGTTATAGGCCGGGGCGAGCTTATATGGGAAGGTATTCCTCGGGGACGAATAGGCAGTCCTTTCGCCAGGCTTATAGGAGAGGTGGACGAAGACAATGACTGTCGCGGAGTTCCGGTATCCTTTCCGGTGGGAGCCAGGCTCCAGAAGTTTGCCAGTCTCTGGCTGTATTCAATTCAGGACACTTGGGTACTGGATGTGATATCTCAAGGATACCGGATAGAGTTCTCCGAAGTTCCAAAGAGGGACAAATTTGTAAGTTCAAGAAGCCCAGCTGCGAGTCTAGAACTAAAGGCTCTGGAAGACAGTTTGGAAAAGTTGATCCAGGTGAATGCAGTAGAGCCTGTCCCGCCTTCAGAAAGAAAGAGGGGATTTTATTCCAGAATTTTTCTAATAAGAAAGGCATTGGGAGATTTCAGAACGATACTAGATCTCAGACAGCTCAACAATTATGTAAAGACGATAAAGTTTCGTATGGAGACGATGAAATCTATTCTGTCAGGGGTAAGGAAAGAGGATTCCTTGGCGTCCATAGACCTAAAGGATGCTTACTTTCATGTGCCGGTACACACACGGCACAGAAGATACCTGAGGTTTTTTTGTCATGGGCAAGCATTTTCAATTTACATGCCTCCCTTTCGGTCTGAAGTCGTCTCCAAGGATATTTACCAAGGTGCTGTCGGCACTGGTAACCGTAATAAGAGTACAAAGAATTGCAATTTGGGCATATCTAGACGATCTACTGGTGTGCGGAGAGTCAAAGCAGGAAGTAAATATGGCGTTAGAGGTGACGCTGCAGATCCTACAGGGACATGGCTGGTTAATAAATTGGGAGAAAAGTCAACTAGAACCAAGGTGAGAAATTAAGTTTCTCGGAGTACAGGTGGATACTGCCAATTATACAATAGGTCTTTCAGAAGAAAGATGCTCAAGGATTCGGAGTCTGGCTTCTTTGCTAAGGGAATGCAACAGTGTGACTCTGCGTCAGGGGATGAGTCTTTTAGGTATGACGGCCTCCGCCATAGACGTGGTCCCGTGGGTGAGATGGCGGATGAGGGACCTTCAGCTAGAGATCCTAGGTTATTGTCGGAGACGTTATTCCCTGAATCATCGCATAAGGTTAGGCCAAGGGGCAAAACGTTCCCTAGACTGGTGGATGGAAACAGAACTGGTCGACAGGAAGACGACTTTGTCGGATCGTCACTTCCTCATTCTAACAACAGATGCAAGTGCAGTTGGTTGGGGGGCGCACCTGTTGCAACAGAACTGCCAAGGAAGGTGGAACCACCAGGAGAGAAGATTATCCTCAAACCACAGGGAAATGAGAGCTGTGTGGAAGGCGATGAAATATTTCCAGAAGCAGTTACAGGGGAAACATCTCAGGATATTTTCAGACAATGTAGCAGTGGTAGCCTATCTCAATCAGCAAGGAGGCACCAGAAGTCATGTATTAATGGAAGAGGTATCAAACATACTGCGTTGGGCGGAAGGTCATCTCGAATCTCTATCAGCGCTACATGTTCCCGAAGTAGACAATTCTGTGGCATATTTCCTCAGCAGACAAGAAGTGCTACCAGGAGAGTGGGAATTTAACGACGCAGTGTTCAATCAGATTGTACAGAGGTTCGGCCAGCCACAGGTGGATCTGATGGCCACACACATCAATACGAAGGTTCCTCTGTTCTTCTCCCGATATCATCTCCCAGGATCAAGCGGGGTGGATGTCTTCTCTCTCCCATGGGGGTTCAGACTAGCATATGTTTTTCCTCCGTTTCCAATGATTGCACGTATTCTAAGGAAGATCAGAGAAGAGAGGGCGCAGGTCATAATAGTTCTTCCATATTGGCCGAAGAGAGCGTGGTTTCCTTCAGTACTGAGGATGGCTGCAGGGGAACCTTGGACGTTGCTGCTGATAACGGACCTGTACATCAGGGTCCATTGCTGCACCCGAATTTGCGACAACTTCATTTGACGGCATGGAAATTGAACGGCAATTATTGAGAGATAAGGGGTTGTCTGAGCAAGTTGTTAATTTGCTGATTCAGTCGAGAAAGAAGGTATCCTCTAAGGTCTACTATAGAGTTTGGAAAACTTTCATTTCCTGGTCCGGCTCAAGATTTAACCCACAGAAAGCAGAGACATCGCAGGTCCTCCAATTCTTGTTTGATGGGTTTGAGAAGGTGCTGGCGGTATCTACCATCAAGGTCCAGATAGCAGCACTGAGTGTCCTATTGGAGCGAAGATTATCTGATGAGAGCTTAGTGAGGAAGTTCTGTCAGGCAATTAAAAGGATAAGACCTCGCTTTAGGTCGGTTGTCGCTCCGTGGGATCTGAATTTAGTTTTAAATTCATTAATGTTGTCTCCGTTTGAGCCATTGCAGGACATCTCGGTAAAATTTCTAACTTGGAAAGTAGTGTTCCTGGTAGCCATTACATCAGTCAGAACAGTTGGAGAGCTACAGGCCCTGCGGTCGGAGGAGCCCTACCTTAATTTCCTCCCGGGTAGACTTGTGTTAAGGACTAATCCAGATTTTTTGCCCAAGGTGGTGTCAGATTTCCATTTGAATCAGGACATCGTGTTACCATCATTCTACCCACATCCGCAGAATGAGGAGGAGAAGAGAATGCATAGTTTGGATTTAATCAGAGCAATTTCAGTGTATCTGGACAGAGTGAAAGAGTTCCGTAAGACGAAACACCTGTTTGTGTTATATTCAGGTGCAAGGAAGGGTGAGAAACCTACGAAACAGACCATCTCCAGATGGATCACAGAACTCCTGGCGTTTATTTACAAACAGAATGGTCAGGAGGTTCCGGAGCAGCTAAAGGCACACTCTACCAGGGCCATGGCAGCTTCCTGGGCTAAGAAGGCAAGGCTCTCGGCGAAGGATATATGTGCAGCAGCCACATGGTCTTCTATTCATACATTCTCCAGTCATTATGCGGTGGATGTTATTGATGCACATTTTGGAAAACGTGTCTTTGATGCAGCATTGAATTAAACAAATTATAATTTTCAGCATTGACAAGATGTCTGTGGTATTTTTTATTGCCCTCCATATATTGAGTGTTGGTATATCCCAAGAGTAAGGGCTGCCATGAAGTAGTGTAGGAGAAAAAAGCAAATTATACTTACCGATAATTTCATTTCTCCGAGATACTTCATGGCAGCCTACAATATACCCCTCCCTTAGTGAAGTATAAACATAGCCTGGTCACAGGAGACACTCAAAAGACTAATGGAGGAAGGGGAGGAGCAGGGCTATATACCCAAGGTGGGTGGTCCTAAAGTGTTGAGAGGATTCCCTGTCTAAGTTTAGGAATAGGATACAATTCCCAAGAGTAAGGGCTGCCATGAAGTATCTCGGAGAAATGAAATTATCGGTAAGTATAATTTGCTTTTTTTGGTCTGTGTCTAGAATCAGGCCCAAAAAGGTCAGACGCGTTACAGGTACTAGCTGGGATTTCAGTAAATTGAGAATCCAGCCGTGCATCTGCAACGTCTTCACGGACAGAGACACGCTGTCCAGCAACTTCTCCCGAGATCTCGCCTTTATAAGGAGATCGTCCAAGTACGGGATAATTGTGACTCCCTGCTTGCGCAGGAGCACCATCATTTCCGCCATTACCTTGGTGAAAATTCTCGGGGCCGTGGAAAGACCAAACGGCAACGTCTGAAATTGGTAGTGACAATCCTGTACTGCAAATCTCAGAAACGCCTGGTGAGGGGGGAAAATCGGAACATGAAGGTACGCATCCTTTATGTCCAGGGACACCATCCAATCCCCTCCCTCCAGGCTGGCGATGACCATTCTGTGCGATTCCATTTTGAACTTGAACCTCTTCAAGTACAGGTTCAGGGATTTTAGATTTAGAATGGGTCTGACCGAACCGTCCGGTTTCGGTACCACAAACAGGGATGAATAATAACCCTCTCCTTGCTGGAGATGAGGAACCTTGATTATCACCTGTTGAATGTACAATTTGCGAATTGCCGCTAACACTAGCTCCCTCTCTGACGGGGAAGCCGGCAGAGCCGATATGAAAAACCGGCGAGGGGGCATGTCTTCGAATTCCAGTCTGTATCCCTGGGAAACAAACTCTATTGCCCAGGGATCCACCTGTGATTGAACCCAGACGTGGCTGAAAAGACGAAGACGTGCCCCCACTTGATCTGACCCCCCCCCCCACAGAAAGCCCCAGCGTCATGCTGTGGACTTTGCGGAAGTAGGGGAGGACTTCTGCTCCTGGTAACTAGCTGAGTGCAGCTTTTTTCCCTTGCCTTTACCTCTGGCAACGAAGGACGATCCTCGTACCTTCTTGTTTTTATTGGAACGAAAGGACTGCATTTGATAATGTGGTACCTTCTTAGAATGCTGCGGTTAACACAAGGTAAAAAATTCGAGTTACCGGCCGTAGCAGTAGAGACTAGGTCCGAGAGGCCTTCTCCAAACAACTCCTCCCCCTTGTAAGGCAATGACTCCATATGCCGCTTTGAGTCGGCGTCTCCCGTCCATTGTCGGGTCCACAAGAGCCGCCTAGCAGAAATAGACATAGCGTTTATTCAAGAGCTTAGTAAACAAATGTCTCTCTGAGCATCCCTCATATACAAGGCAGCATCTCTGATATGCTCCATGGTCATTAGAATGGTATCCCTATCTAAGGTGTCCATCTCCGTAGATAAGGAGTCTGCCCATGCCACGACAGCACTACAAACCCAGGCCGACGCCATGGCCGGCCTAACTATAGTTCCTGAATGTGTGTAAATGTGCTTTATGGTAATTTCCTGCTTGCGATCAGCAGGATCCTTGAGGGAAGCAGTATCCGAAGAAGGCAGTGACACCTTCTTGGATAAGCGTGTCAGCGCCTGGTCTACTTTAGGCGCAGATTCCCATCGTATCCGATCCTTCTGTGGAAAAGGATACGCCATGAGAATCCTTTTGGGAACATGGAGTCTCCTATCCGGAGATTCCCAAGCCTTTTCGCATAATTCGCTTAGCTCAAATGAGGACGGAAACGCGACCTCAGGCTTTTTCCCTTTATACATGTGAACCCTCGTGTCAGGGACAGGGGGTTCCTCCGTGATATGCAAAACCTCTTTTATGGCAATAATCATGTACCTAATACCTTTTGCCACCTTCGGCTGTAATTTTGCATCCCCATAGTCGACACTAGAGTCAGTATCTGTGTCGGTATCTGTGTCAGCGACCTGGGATATGGGGCGCTTTTGAGACCCTGAAGGTTCTGGCACCACAGGGACAGGCACGGACTGGCTACCTAACTGATCCCTAGCTTCAGCCTTGTCTAATCTTTTATGCAGGAGATTTACATTTGCATTCAAGACATTCAGCATATCCACCCAGTCCGGTGTCGGCGCTGCCGACGGCGACCTGACATTCAAGCACTCCCCCTCCACATTAAGCGAGCCTTCCTCATCAAACATGTCGACACACACGTACCGACACACTGCACACACCCAGGGAAACTTTTTCTGAAGACAGTATCCCCTGAAAGGCCCTTTGGAGAGACAGAGAGAGTGTATGCCAGCACACACCCCAGCGCAACAACCTGGAGACCAACACAGAATGCTTTTCCCCAGCAGCGCTGTATTATACTTTATTCCGCCAATTATGTGCCCCCCCCCCCCTCTCATTTTAAACTCCCTTCACCGTGTGTAAGCAGGGGAGAGTCCGGGGAGCTTCCTCTCAGTGTTCTGTGGAGAGAGAAATGGCGCTGGTGAGTGCTCAGGGAGAAGCCCCGCCCCCTCGGCGGCGGGCTTCTGTCCCGCTCAAAATCGTGTAAAATGGCGGGGGCTCAATTATATACATGTGCAGTGCCCAGCTGTACATGTATATACCTATTTGCCATCTATGAGGTGTTATTATTGCTGCCCATGGCGCCCCCCCCCCCTGTGCCCTGCACCCATACAGTGACTGGAGTGTGTGAGGTGATGTGGAGCAATGACGCACAGCTGCAGTGCTGTGCGTTACCTCTGTGAAGCTGAAGGCTTCTGCCGCCTGAGACGTCTTCTTGCTTCTGTTCTTCTGGCTCTGTGAGGAGAACGGCGGCGTGGCTCCGGGGGTGGACGCCCAGGACGAACCTGTGTTCACCCCCTCTGAAGCTAATGGTGTCCAGTAGCCGAGGAAGCAGATCCTATCAGTTAAGTAGGTCTGCCCCTCTCTCCTCAGTCCCTCGATGCAGGGAGCCTGTTGCCAGCAGTGCTCCCTGTGAAAAAGTAAAAATCCAAACAAAAATGCTTTCTGTAGCAAAGAACTCAAGAGAGCTCCCTGCAGTGCGCCCTTCATCCTCTGGGCACAGTGTAAAACTGAGGTCTGGAGGAGGGCCATAGAGGGAGGAGCCAGTGCACACCCAGAATCCAAAGCTTTCTTAAAGTGCCCTATCTCCTGCGGAGCCCGTCTATTCCCCATGGTCCTTACGGAGTCCCCAGCATCCTCTATGACGTTCGAGAAATTAACAAGGCCGAAATCTGGACCTTTATGGAGCCCAAACGTGGGCCCACATCCACACCTTCTTGCAGGAAGAGGAGAAACCGCCCAAGTTGTAACTCCACCGTAGGAAACTTCTTGGATTCACACCAAGACAAAAATTTTCCAAATGCGATGGTAATGTTCAGACGTTACTCCTTTCCTAGCCTGGATCAGGGTAGGAATAACCTTGTTCAGAAAGCCTATCCGAGCTAATATCAGGCGTTCAACCTCCATGCCGTCAAACGTAGCCGCGGTAAGTCTTGATAAGCGAACGGCCCCTGTTGTAGAAGGTCCTCTCGAAGAAGAGGAGGCCTCGGATCTTCCAGAAGTAACTCCAGAAGATTTGCGTACCAAGCTCCTCTTGGCCTGTCTGGAGCAATGAGAATCGCCTGAACTCTTGTTCTTATTATAAGTTTTAGAATCCTTGGGAAGAGTGGAAGTGGAGGAAACACATACACCGATTGGAAGATCCACGGAGTTACCAGTCCACCGCCACTGCCTGTTGGTCTCTTGACCTGGAACAGTACCTGCGAAGCTTCTTGTTGAGGCGGGAGGCCATCATGTCTATTTGAGGGACACCCCAAAGACTTGTCACCTCTGCGAACACCTCGGGGTAGAGTCCACACTCTCCTGGATGGAGATCGTGCCTGCTGAGGAAGTCCGTTTCCCAGTTGTCCACTCCCGGAATGAAGATTGCGGACAGCGCCATCGCGTGCTTTTCTGCCCAAAGGAGGATCTTTGATACCTCTGCCATTGCAGCTCTGATCTTCGTTCCGCCTTGTCGGTTTATGTAGGCCACCGTCGTTACATTGTCCGACTGCACCTGAATGGCCTGATCTTGCAGAAGATGTGCCACCTGTAGAAGGCAGTGGTACACGGCTCTTAGTTCCAGAATGTTTATCGGAAGGATGGATTCCAAACTTGACCACCTTCCCAGGAAGTTTTCCTCCGCGCCCCAGCTTCTGAGACTTGCATCCGTGGTTAGGAGGATCCAGCTCTGAATCCCGAACCTGCGGCCCTCGAGAAGGTGAGGCATATGCAGCCACCAGAGGTGTGAAATCCTGTCTTTCAGCGACAGACAAATTCTCTGGTGCATGTGCAGGTGAGATCCCGACCACTTGTCCAGGAGATCCAGTTGGAAAGACCGTGCATGAAATCTTCCGTACTGTAGAGCCTTGTAAGAGGCAACCATCTTCCCCAGAAAGCGAATGCACTGATAAACCGATATCCGGGCAGGCTTCAAGACCTCCCGGACCATTTTCTGTATCACCAACGCTTTCTCCACCGGTAGAAATACCCTCTGCAAGGATCATCCTTAGGAAAGACAATCTCCTTGTTGGCTCCAAATGTGACTTTGGAAGATTCAGGATCCACCCATGATCCCTGAGTAGTCGAGTTGTGAGAACAATGGACTAACAATTTCTCCCTGGACAACGCTTCTATCAGCAGATCGTCCAGATATGAAATTATGTTCACTCCCTGCTTGTGGAGGAGTAGCATCATCTCTGCCATTACCTTGGTGAACACCCGCGGTGCCGTGGATAGGCCAAATGGCAGCGACTGGAACGGATCGTGACAGTCAATCAGAGCAAATCTGAGATACGCCTGGTGTGGCGGCCAAATTGAAATGTGAAGGTACGCATCCTTGATATCCAGTGATACCAGGAATTCCCCCTCCTCCAGACCAGAGATCACCGCCCTCAGAGATTCCATCTTGAACTTGAATTTCCTCAAATAAGGATTTAACGATTTGATGTTCAATATTAGTCTGACCGAACCGTCCGGTTTCGGTACCACGAATAGGCTGGAGTAAAAAATATACCGATATGGTAAGAACTTACCGTTGATAATGGAATTTCTCCTATGTCCACAGGTATCCACAGGATAACATTGAACATAGAACACACATGCACACCCTTCCATACAAGAGGGAAGAGGTTTAGTGATTGTAAAGATCCTCAAATCAGGTGCGTCAGGGTGGGATCCCTGTGGATACCTGTGGCCATAGGAGAAATTTCGTTATCAACGGTAAGTTCTTACCATAACGGTATATTTCTCCGGCTGAGTCCACAGGTTATCCACAGGATAACATTGGGATTTCCAAAGCCATTATTAGTTTTGGGGACGCTCCTGATTAACCAGGAGAACCTTTCGCCCGAATTCCGCGTCATGAGAGGCAAAAGTATCCAAGGCATAATGTCTAATGAATGTGTTAATGGAAGACCATGTGGCTGCCTTACAAATCTGTTCTGCTGAAGCACCACGCTGTGCTGCCCATGAAGGACCTACCCTACGTGTAGAGTGCGCAGAGAAATTAGCCGGAACAGGGAGATCAGCACGAGAATATGCTTCTGAAATTGTAATTCGAAGCCATCTTGCTAGCGTCTGTTTAGTAGCAGGCCATCCTCTTTTGTGAAATCCGTAGAGAATGAAGAGAGAATCTGTCTTTCTGATGCCACTAGTACGATCTACGTAAATTCTTAATGCACGGACTACGTCCAGCGACGCTTCTCCCGCAGAAAGTCCCGATACCTGAAAAGCCGGGACTACAATTTCTTCGTTCAGGTGAAACTTTGAAACCACCTTCGGAAGATAACCAGATCTGGTTTTGAGAACTGCTTTATCTGGATAAAAGATCAGAAAAGGAGATTTACACAACTGTGCTCCTAAATCTGACACTCTTCTAGCTGACGCCATCGTCAGTAGAAAGAGAACTTTAGCAGTCAACCATTTAAGATCTGCTCTCTTAAGTGTTTCAAACGGAGCCCCCTGAAGGATTTTAAGAACCAGATTTAAATCCCAGGGTACTGCAGGAGGAACAAACGGTGGTTGAATGTGCAACATTCCCTGAAAAAAAAAGTACGCACATCCTGCAGGTTAGCAATCTTTTTCTGAAACCATACAGTTAATGCTGATACTTGAACTCTCAAGGAAGCCACCTATAACCCTTATCCATGCCTGCTTGGAGGAAATCCAAAATCCTGGATACTTTAAAAGATCTTGGATCCATACCTCCTTCGTTACACCAATGAATATAGGCCTGCCATATTCGATGATAAATACGAGCTTAAGAAGGCTTTCTTGCTCTAAGCATGGTTTGAATTACCTGTTGTGAAAAACCTCTTGATTTTAGGATAGAGGTTTCAACAGCCACGCCGTCAAAGACAGCCATTCCAGATGGCTGTGATAACAAGGCCCCTGCATTAGTAGATCTGGACGTTGAGGAAGCAGAATTGGAGCTTCCATGGACATCCTTAGTAGATCTATGTACCAATGTCTTCTGGGCCAGGCTGGAGCTATTAGAATTATGGCTCTCCTTGCTTGCTTTATCTTCCTCACCACCCTGGGTAACAGGGAGATTGGAGGAAACAGATATGCCTGATGAAATTCCCATTTCACTGACAAGAGTGTCTACAAGGATCGCCCCGGGATCCTTTGTTCTCGACCCGTATGCCGGAACATTGTTGTTCCAACGGGACATCATGAAATCTATCTGTAGCAGACCCCATCTGTTTACCAGAGTTTGAAATACTTCCGGGTGTAATGCCCATTCGGTCTCCTGAATGGTGTGTCGACTGAGAAAGTCTGCTTCCCAGTTCAGCACTCCTGGCACAAACACTGCGGACAATGCCGGAAGATGGAGTTCTGCCGATCTAAGTATGCGAGTTACTTCCTCCATCAGTCTTTTGCTGTGAGTTCCTCCCTGATGGTTGAGGTACACTACTGCTGTTGCATTGTCTGAACGGATCTGGACTGGTCTTCCTTGCAAAATGTACTTTGCCTAACCAGAGCCATATATATGGCCCTTATTTCCAACAGATTTATTGGCAGGCCACTTTCCCTTGTGGTCCATTTTCCCTAAACCAAACATTTTCGAACACTGCTCCCCAGCCCTGAAGGCTGGCTTCAGTTGTCAGTACTTGCCAATCTGCTATCCAAAAGGGTCTCCCCTTGTCTAGATGGTCCGTCTGTAGCCACCAAGCTAGAGACCTTTTTACGTTTACTGGAAGCTTCATCGTCTGTCTTTTTATTGTCTGATGATTTCCATTCCATCTGGTTAGAATGAGGTGCTGTAGGGGTCTGGAGTGGAATTGTGCATATTCCACCATGTCGAATGTTGACACCATCAGACCCACCACTCGCATTGCTGCATGGACTGATACTGTCTGACTGTACAAAAATTCCTGAGTCATTAACTGCACATTAGATATCTTTTTCGCTGGTAAATTAATCCTTTGTAGACTTGAATCTAATATGGCCCCCAAGTGAACCATGCGTTGTGATGGACTCAGAGACGACTTCTCCCAATTTATAAGCCATCCGTGTCTTTGTAGACAAGCTATTGTCTGTTTAAGATGGCCCAAGAGTAACTCCTGGGATTGAGCCAGGATTAAAAGATCGTCGAGGTATAGAAAAATTCTTATCCCCTGCTTGCGGAGATAACCTGCCATAACCACCGTAATCTTGGTAAATACCCTGGGGGCTGTCGCTAGCCCAAAGGGCAAAGCCTGGAACTGAAAATGTTGCTGGAGGATGGCAAACCTGAGGTAACACTGATGGGACCGTGCTATGGGCACATGCAGGTAAGCATCCTGTACATCCAGAGATACCATGCAATCTCGTGGTTCCATGGCCAAAACTATGGAGCGTAACGTCTCCATGTGAAACTTTGGAACCCAAATGTATTCGTTTAACCTCTTGAGATTGAGGATTGGTTGGAATGATCCATTTGGCTTCTGAATCAAAAATAGGTTGGAGTAAAATCCCCGTCCCCTTTGTGTCAGGGGTACTGGGATAATTACCCCAGACTGAAGCAATTTCTGAACTGCTTCTTGCAGAACTCTGGCCTTCGATTCTATACGAGACGTGCTGGTGCAAAAAAACCTTTGAGGAGGCTGCTTCTTGAAAGGGAAACCATAACCGAGAGATACCACCTTCTGCACCCAAGCATCTGTCGTCGACTGCTGCCATATGTGTGCAAAGTGAAGGAGTCGGCCCCCAACCCTGGAATCCTCCAGGCGGAGGCCCGCACCCTCGAACTGATGGCTTCTGTTCTGGTTTGGAAGCTGGCCGTCTATTGGCCCACCACTTCCTACCCCTCGCTGATTTACTGTACTGGGGTTGGTTAGAATCCACCTTTCCTTTTGATCTACCTTGCCATCGAAATGGCTGGAATTTTGCCCCCCTCGGTTTAGGGTTATAACTACACGGAAACTTGACCATTTTGGTTTCAGCTTCCGATTCCAGAATAACTGTTAATTGCTTTCCGAACCGAGTATTACCAGCGAAAGGCAACGCTTCAAGAGCTTTCTTGGATTCTGCATTCGCTTTCCAAGTATGTAGCCAAATTGCTCTATAAGCGGCTACCGTTAAGGCTGATGCTTTAGAAGCAATTGTACCCATATCAATTGCTGCTTCTCCCAAATATTGCGCAGCTTGTTTTATATAGCCTAGATGAGACACCTGCTCCCTGGTAGGTGCAGAGAGGCCATTTTCTAGTTCCGCCACTCATTCTACAATTGCTTTCGCCATCCAGGCTGAAGCCATAGCTGGCCTTACAACAGCCCCTGAGAGAGAAAAAAAGTCGTACAACATGTGCATCTACTTTAGGAGGAAATTCTCTCTTTGGACAGTCCGCAGTTGGAAAAGGATAGTAAGAATCCTATTTTTTCGGAATCTTATACTTCTTATTGGGTGTGGCCCAAGGTCCTTCCATAATTTCCGTCAGATCTTCTGACTCTGGAAACTCAGTCCTAACTGTTTTTGGACATTTAAACACAGGGGCTTTAGATTTCGACACTGCTTTGGCTGGTTCCTCCAGACACAGAATAACCTTCATGGCATCAATAAGCTCAGCTATATCCTCTGAGCTGAAACCCCCCGACCGATCATCATATAGGGTATTTGAATACACTGTATCCTCATCTGTTGTATCATCTTGTGTAGTCTGTAACATGGAAGTATCTACCCTGGTATTAATAGCCTGGCTACTTGTAGAAGCAGTTGGCATTAAACCATAAGGAGGGAGCTGCATGTATGGATTAATAGTGTAACCTATTCCCAGGGGTGGAACTGCAGGTGTTAATCTGTCCGCTATTGTAGATAAGGTCTGTGCGAACACCCCCCCATGGTGGCTTTACCGGTTGCTGAACCAGAACCTGCTTTTTAGTTTGCCGATACGCAAAACAGTTAGCACACAACCCCTCATAAGTAAGATACTGGGCTATTCCATCCAAAATCCCTATTTTACAAGATAAGCATGTTAAAGGTGTAGGAGCCCCTGATAAAGTATCCTCGTCACTTTTGCCGCTCACAGACATGGTAAATAATCCGTTTTTACAAACACTACACACTCTGTGACTGAAAATCACCTATATAGATATAGAAGTGATATCAATCTGACCACAATCCGTGCACCTGAATTGAGGTTCAGAAACAATACTTGACAAACATAGAAACGTCAGCAATCACACTAGCAGTCAGTCACATGTTAACTATTAGACATTGCCATATGAGAATATAATCAACCACAAAATACTTTTCCAGTATGTAGGAGTACAATTACTGCATTTCTATCTATTACCACAAATTTTTCAGACATGTTATGCACAAAACAACAGTACTGTACAGGCCTCATATGCATTGTGTACCAGAATTAACTATTCATACTAAAAAGTAGATAGAATCTTAGTACTGTATAACCCTTACTCAGTTAGAGTGGGATACAGGAAGACTCACCCCACTTCCAGGATCGATCAATACGCTTGAAAGACGCTGAGTGGATTCAGACGCTACTAGTGTACACTGCCGTTTCGGTAACTGATAAGAGACACAGACGCTCAATAACGGACCTAGACACTCAGTGAAAAATGAGTGTATGCAGACGCTCCTGTCTGCGACCCGGTCTCGGCGGCAACTCTAGTGTACACAACCGCAGCGGCCTAAGCTGCGACAGCGTACCCTCGTGGTAGCGTCTGAGACGGAAGTGAAGTCATCAGTTCATGGACGGGAGACGAACGGAAACTGGTCATGAACTGAGGGGAGGGGCGACCAGGAGAGCGTCTGACTCCCCTGCTGACAAACTCTAGGGATCATGGCCTCAACCTAGTCCTGGCACCTATGATCCCTAAAGCATAGCGTTGGAGCACTTCAGAGTGGCGGCGCGTCAGCCACTGTTTGTAGTCTCCTCCAATACAGTGCGGCTGTGTCCGAATTCCCCTAGTAAGTGGAACCGATGCCTTACCTTCTCCCAATGCGACGGCCACAGCCTGGTAACATCTGCTGGACCTGCTAGAACATCCGACACAGACGCCCGTCGAGACAGCATTAATACCCGAGGGTAAGCATTGTTGCGACCCGGTGGAGAGTTGTTGGAGCGACTCTTTCTAGCATGCGTTTAAGACGCTGTTAAGGAAGATCACTCAAAACATAGTAAGACTATAAAAATAAAATAATAAAAGCTTAGGGCTGCCTTATGTTGTACACTATATTTGCTTATAAAGCTCCGGGTATTTTCTAGTTAAAAAAAAAAAGCTTAGGGCTGCCTGAACAGCAGCCCTGTGACCATGGTCCGGCTCCTGCCGCACCAAACAAAAAACTGATTTGCCTGAGTCGGTGGGCAGGATTATATGGAGGAGCCCGATGCATCCTAGGAGGCCAGAAAGCTTGTGACTATTTGGTGCCATTTCCGCTGTCGCTCCGGCATATCCCAATGTTATCCTGTGGATAAACTGTGGACCCAGCCGGAGAGACCCTTGTTTACCAGATGAGGTGGAACTGGAACAATGACATTTGCCTTTTCCAATTTTTGAAGGGCTTCCTGCAGGATAGCCCTTTCTGTCAGCAAAGCTGGTAAGCCCGATTTGAAGAATCTGTGAGGTGGGAGTTCTTGAAACGCCAGTCTGTACCCCTGGTATACATCTTACACCCAGGGGTCCAGGCCTGAGGACACCCAGACCTGACTGAAATTTCGCAGACGAGCTCCCACCTGTCCGATCTCATGCTGAGGACTTTGAGGAAACAGAAGACGGCTTCTGTTCCTGGGAACCTGTTGATGCAGGTTTTTTGGATTTTTCCCAACCACTTCTGAAGAAGGTGAAAGAGGCTTTGGACTTCTTTACCTTTGCAGTCCGAAAGGACTTCATCGTAGACATAGAAAAGGACTTCTTTGCCGTCAGAGTGGCTGAGGGAAGGAAGGTTAACTTACCCGCGGTTGCCGTGGAGATCCACGCATCCAAAGCCTCCCCAATTAGAGCCTGACCTGTGAAGGGTAGGTTCTCCACACTCTTCTTGGATTCCGCATCCGCAGACCATTGGCTCAGCCAGAATCCCCTGCGTGCCGAGACAGCCATGGAAGATGTCCGTGCATTCAGATTACCAAGGTCCTTCATGGCCTCCACCATGAAACCTGCAGAATCCTGTATGTGATGTAAAAACATTTCAATGTCACTTTTGTTCATAGTATCTAAATCCTCTAGTAACGTGCCCGAACACTTTACTATGGCTTTAGAAATCCATGCACAAGCGATAGTGGGCCTTAGTGCCACTCCTGATGCAATGCAAATGGATTTGAGCGTAGTCTCAATCTTGCCGGCTCTTTCAAAGCAGTAGACCCGGGGACAGGTAAAACCACCTTTTTAGACAATCTAGATACAGAAGCATCTACTATAGGGGGTTTTCCCACTTTTTCCTATCCTCTTTGGGATCTGGAATTTTTTTCTCCAGGTTTTCCCAGGATTTCTCAAATAATGCGTTTAATTCTTTAGACGCAGGGAAGGTAAGGGAGACTTTCTTATTGTCAGTAAAATAAGCCTCCTCGACCTGTTCAGGAGCTTTGTCAGTAATGTGTAAAACGTCCCGTATAGCCTCAATCATGAGCTGCATCCCCTTAGCAAGGGAAGCCTCCCCTTCAGTATATCCCCATCACCGTCACCTGTATCAGAGTCGGTATCCGTGTCAACTTGCATTATTTGGGCAAAAGCACGCTTTTGGGGGCATATACCAGGGGATTTAGATGAGGTAGTCGGAGTTGAATACGGCAAAACCTCTACAGATTGTTTTAAAATCTGTGTTTCAGTCTCATAATGAACTATCCTAGATGAAATCTGGGATATTATCCCCTTAATAGAAGCCACCCACTAGGGTTCGGATTCAGAAGGCTGAGACAGTATATTGCATTCCTGAGTACATGGAATAGACTCCTCTGGAGAAGATACATACTCTGCAGCACAACACACAGAGTCCCTGGACATTGTAATGTGAGATATATAACACACACACACACACACACACACACACACACACACACACACACACACACACACACACACACACACACACAAACAAACACAAACAAACACACACACACACACACACACACAGGAAAATGTCAGACACAGTTTCCCCCAAGCACCTTCAAGACAGAGTTCAGGAGCCAGCACACACAGCGCCCAGTAGGCAGTTATAATAATAAGAGCCTGGCGCTGACAGATTACTCAGTTAATGTTGTAAATAAAACCCTCCCCCCCCTTCTATACCCCATGGTACCATACAGAATAGCTGGAGTGATGTGGAGGGTCAGCGCTCCCTGTCAGCGTGTCTGTGTTTGATCTGCAGGGAGAAAATGGCGCTGAAAAGTGCTGGATCCGCTCTGAGAAGCTCCGCCCCTCTTGTAATGGCGAGTCTTCCTGCACTTTTACATCTTTTTACTGGCCTGAGGTAATAAACGCTGGCAGTAGACAGAGTCCCTGAAAGCTAGTGACCAGTTTGTATAGCGCTGGCCCAGGGCGCCCTCACAGCGCTGCAGTCTGCCTCTGAGCCCTACCCTGATGCTGCCATTCTCACTAGCTCCCCGCTTGTCGGGACACCGGTGTCCTACTCACGACCGCGATCTTCTGGCTCTGTTAGGGAGTGGCGGCATGCTGCGGGAGTGAGCGGTCACCTCAGGGGCTTGCAATCATCACCCTCAGGAGCTCAGTGTCCTGTCAGCGGAGATAGTGGCCATTAACCTCAAGGGATGGACACTACTTCCCCCCCCCCCCCCCCCCAAAGTACCACGAAGCAGGGAGGCTGTTGCCAGCAGCCTCCCTGTGCCTAACAGCTCTTAAAAATATAATAAAACCAGAAAAGCTCTAAGTTCTCCCCTAGCTGTGACCGGCTCCACCGGGCACATTTTCTAAACTGAGTCTGGTAGGAGGGGCATAGAGGGAGGAGCCAGCCAACACTGTTAAACTCTTAAATGCTCATGGCTCCCGGTGGACCCGTCTATACCCCATGGTGCTAATGTGGATCCGAGCATCCTCTAGGACGTAATAGAAACATTACCTATTATTCTTACACTTTCTGCATTCAAAATAAAAGTAGTAGTTTGTGAATCCTGATTTCTGTGTCAGCTGCCATTCTCTGTGTGTGTATGTATGTATTCTGTTTGGTGAATTCAGTGCTATTCCCTCTGAGAAGCTTAGAAACACTAGTGAAAGTGATGCCAGTCTAGTCCCCATGGGTGGGGGACGGCATCCTAGGTTGTTTCTGAATACTACCGCAACTCCATCCTCTTCACAATAAATACTGGGGTTACATTTAAGAAAAATCTCCTATATGCAATGGAGTGAATCTGGTGGTGCTGTTAATCAGATGTTTGCTTTCATTTTGTAAACTGTACAAACAGAAATGTGAGATGTTGCTATTGGCTAATCATTTTTTTTTTGATACCGCACCTGCACTGGTTGTGCCTTATGGGTACTGATGGTTCGTCTGGACTTTGTCCTCTCCACCTCATGTCTATGGACCCAGCCACGTAGTTCTTGGTTTAACCTGTGTAATATCAAATTGATGTCAGAATACAAATAAAGAAATTTTGTATGAATATTTACACGGTTTCACTGTATTTAATGGACAGTGAAAATCGATTTCTGTAACGTGTGGGACAAAAACTGTATTTATATCATGATAGAACCTTGTGTGTTTACAGTACATAACTGTCAACATTAAAGGTCTTGTCAATGGGTGACATACTAGGGATGGGAATGGTTACAGACCTCGTGAGCCTTTCCAGAAGAAAAGGACAGGTTTTTTTTTTTATTAAGCCTGGTATTGTAGAGGTGCATGCCTCTGCAGCAAGCAACAGTGCAAAAACTTCCAACCCAATATTTGTATGATACAGTATCATTAAAGAAAACTAAAAAAAAGCTGAGTACACAGTTATTTTACATGCATCTGCAAGAGGTCCAGTGACTTAGGTGGTCAAGTCCGACCCGATCGCACACTGCAGTTTTTCGCAGCGGTGCGATCGGGTCTGAACTGCGTAAGCGCAGGCGCGTTGCTCCCTGGCGACAGCCGCCGCCAGGGAGCGACAGAACTAATGAAGAAAGCGATCGCACCCGCGACCGCAAGAAGATTGACAGGAAGAGGCCAGCCGGAGGCATCAACTGACCGTTTTCAGGGAGTGTCCGTCCGAACTCAGGTGTGCCCGGCCGTTTCGAGGGAGGGATCCTTATGTCCGCTCCGTCCTGGATGATCGCAGCGGGTGAGAAAGTCCTTCGCTGTGCAGAAACTGCACAAGCGAGCGCAGCCCTGCACAGCGATTCCCCCCTCCCCTGTAGGCGGCGACTACCTGATCGCAGCAGTGCTAAATGTAGCCTGCTAGCAATCAGGTCGGAATGAGGGCCTTAGTGCACTTTCTCTTGTACCGGCCGGTGCAGGTGGTTTGTGTTAGCACACAGAATGGATATAGTGGACACAGGTTTATGCAAGCCTTGTGTGCAAAACTCTAGGACATACATGATCTGTTTGCTTGCTCCGTCATATTTTTCAACATTTCTGGCACCTAAATACATCATACCCTGCTCCCACTGTATAACAAATATTTATTACAATTTCAGGGCCCTAATGATAACATTTTAAAATTATGTATTGAAGGGGAGGCTTCTTTCGACACAGCCACCTCTTTGGTCAACATAGTGGTTGTCTGCAAACAGGGTCAACATCACTCTCACTGTTTGGCCAATGTGTTTACTGAACATAGTTCTCGAAATATAAGTAACATTTTACGGTTATGCTGTTCCGTCATTTTGACGGGCTGGTAACTACTGTAGTACTGCTCTAAAAAGTCAAACAGGACACTAAAAAGACAAACGTAATAATCTGACAATGTCCAACACAGTAACAAGATTTAATTCCAGAAAAAGATCTGAGTTTTTCACACTTCATGACCCTATGTAAAAAGCTATGTCTGTAATTTCCTGTACACACCGGAGCTGAATAACGTTGTACTTAGGGCCTAATTCAAGATTGATTTTAAAAGCAAAAATCTTCCTCTAATGGGCAAAACCATGTGCAGAGAGATTAGATTTGGGTGGGGTGTGTTCAAACAGAAAGCTAAATTGCAGTGTAAAAATAAAGCAGCCAGTATTTACCATGCACAGAAACAATATAACCCACCCAAATTTAAATCTCTCTGCACATGTTACATCTGCCCCACCTGCAGTGCACATGGCTTTGTCCATTAGAGGAAGATTTTGCTTTTGCGATCAACCTTAAAATTAGGCCCTTAGTCCACTCTCTAAGATAAATACAGATAGCATGTTCTGAAAGCATGCCTGGAACAAAGTATACCAATCACAAACTACTAGATGAAATACGTTATTTTCTGTACTATGGGCCTGAATCAGGCTGTGCAAATTCTGCTTAGTAGCAGAATTTGCAATCCATGTGAACGCATGCTGGGGGCGGCCCATCGCAGGGCAAGGCCGCCAGCATGCTGACTGCCGCCTTACCCCCTTGATGAAGCAAAAATTACGATCGCATCGCAACTTCTGCTTCATCGTAGAAATTAAGGAAGCCCCCTGCCAGCGCAGCTTGGAAGCCCCCTGCCAGCGCAGCTTGGAAGCCCCCTGCCAGGCAGCTGCCGCGATCATGCCCATGCCACCCGATACCATGACGCCACAGCCATTTCGCCCCCTGCAATGCTCAGTCTTCGCCTAGAAAATGGAGCATTGTCTCCTCCCCCTCTCCCCCCCCCAGCCAGATTGACAGGAAGAGACTTCACATTTTCTGCGCCCCCCCCACCTGCAGAAAATGCAGGCACTTTTGTAATTTTTGCAGTTGGATCGCTTATTGTTACTGAATCAGCCCCTATAAGCATTAAATGGCATTAACAGTCCTCGAGAACAAGTACTGAATGTTTATTTCAATGTCTGATGTACGAACTCCAATGGTTAAATGTATGAAACTTTCCCTCTCTCACCTACATCAATCATAACTTGGTCAGACAGCAATGTTACAAGCTGCCAAATTCTTGCTCTGAGGGAGAGAATCAGCTTTTTTTCAGAATACTTTAGCTTGAAGTTTGTGTTCTGCTTTCGCCTATACAAACAGTACACATCAGACTGATATGAACAATGCATAAATCACATGGATGATCCAAGAATAGCCCTGTAAATTCCCAGTACCTTAAGAATAAAGGGACTTGTAGATGTATATTTTAGCATCAATGTAAACACATGCAACATACAGTATGTGTCTCCCATAGTTATTGGGAGCAGACATATCATAAAAAAGAAGCACAAAGCTATACATAAACTGTCAGTTCTCCAAAAAAACATGGTGCAACTACAGGGATCAAGTTCTCAAATAAAGCTACAGATAACACTTTGGGGTAAATGTATTTTGGGCCTAATTCAGTCCTGATCATAGCAGCAAATTTGTTAGTAGATGGGCAAAACCATGTGCACTGCAGGGGCGGGGGGGGGGGGGGGGGGGGGCAGATATAACATGTGCAGAGAGTCAGATTTGGGTGGGGTGTGTTAAAACTGAAATCTAAATTGCAGTGTAAAAAAAAGCAGCCAGTATTTACTCTGTACAGAAACAATATAACCCACCCAAATCTAACTCTCTCTGCCCCCCCTGCAGTGCACATGGTTTTGCCCATCTGATAACAAATCTGCTGCTACGATCAAGTCTGAATTAGGTCCTATATCCGCACTTATTGTGCGGGTATAACACTTTCTGCTTCACCTCTTTACCGAGACGAAGCAGCGATCACTGGCAGATCCCCAACAGCGCATCAGCCTAGTGCGCATGCGCTGTCACTGTCCCCCAGACGGTTCACTGGGCATGCGTGAGAGCTTAGCTGTTATAACGAGATCTCCCATACAGCCCGGTGCCGGCAGCCGCCACAGCTCTGTCCCTGATGTGGTGTATGGGCAAGGACACCTACAGCTGTCGAAATTGATAGCTGCAGGTGTTGGATCTTACATCGCCATGCATATTGGCGTGCTATCTAAAAGTTAGCAGCGCCAGTAATGACAGGTGTGCATCACGCCCCTGTCAATGAGCACGCACCACCAATGTCATACATGGGGGAGAAGCGGTATACCGCTTCTCTCCCATAACGGAGGATCGACTCATGTATCCTTCACAAATTTTCAGTTACAGTAATTTAGAACTGGCAAATCCTATAACCACGGTGTGATACTTTATGTTGACAGTTATGTCGACATGAGAGTGTCATCATAGTCGAAATGTGGACACGTCAACAGGTTTAGCTTGTCTACAGTGACCATGCCAACATTCATTATGTCTAAACAGCTGACATGTTGACATGACACAGTGTTGACATAACTTCCCTGGTGGCGCAGATATCACTTACCTGGTTCTGGCATTAGCAGCATCTCCAGCTTCGTCTTCCTGATTGCAGCGGTCATGTAACCAGCAGTTCCAATGCAGCCGTCTGATGGAGCAGTGTTCCAGTGAGTATTTCCTAACATTACAAACATGTCGACACTGGTGTCTGATGACATGTTGAACCAAACTAGCATTGTGGTGTCAACACTATGAATGTCAACATAGGGGGGTATTCAATTGAAGTGGAATTGCCGTCTTGTCGGAAAGATGGCAGGTTCCGACCTATTCAATTGGGCTGCCATTTTTCCGATAGGTCAGCAATTCCGACTTGTCAGAAAACACGTGGATCGGCGGATTAGCCACGGATCCACGTGTTTTGTCGGATTCCACAGCAAAATCCGTCAGGTTTTAGCCGTGTCTCCGACAATGTCAATCTGACTTTTTAAAAAGTCGGATTGGCATTGTCGGGAATGGCCAAATCTTTTCGGTTTTGGCAGAGAATTGAATACTGCATTGTCGGATCATTTCTGTCGGAATCGATAAGACATGCATTGAATACACCACATAGTATCTGTGGACCGTGTGACCAGATACTCCCAAACAAAAATAAGACACCTCCATAAAAAATATACACACATTTTAAATCAGTAATTGGAATTCTTCAATAAATGTACACATAACTTGCATGAATACTTTTTGCTGACCTGAGGGATTCTGTCTGGTTGATATGTGGTCGACATGGAGGAGGTGGAGGAATGTAGAGCAATGGCTCCTTTTTCACAACCATCAAAGCCTTTTCGGTTGAGATGTAATGTCCATTGCTATGAATCAGATGATGAAGTAGGAAAGAAAAAAACTTTATATTACAAACATGAATGAAAGACTGTGTGTTCAGTAGATCACCTCATAATAGTTGATGGAGATTTGTTGTGTTAATTGACTGCACAAATATAAGATTCTCCAGGCTCTGGTATGGATATTGATGATAATGTACTTGAGTACAGTATACCAATGCCAGATCATCATACTTGCTTATGACACTAAATTCCTTTTGAGTTATGCAAAAAATAATTTTCCAACCAGTTTTTGTAAAGAAATTAAAGCTATGCACGAAAGGGATCAAACCCTTAGAAATTGACCAAATAGTCATAGAGAAACAAATGTAAAAAGACTATTACAAACAATAAAAATATAAGTGAACCGAATCAGATAAAAGCACAATATCACAGTAAAGAAACAAAACAAAAAAAGGAAATCGGATAAACTAAAGTCTAAAAGAATTTCACTAAATATCTGTATTTAATTTGCAAAATACAGTAATATATTAAAGCAGCTGCTACAGGGAACGTTGTATAAATGATTTTGGTTAATTTTGTGTAGAACAAATAATGTTGCTGAAGAAAAACCTTAAAATGTCCAAATTTTCTTAAAATTAAAAAATAATTATTTCTTAGTAGAGTAACACATTCTAGGATGATCTGTATTCTAACATGCCTATATTTTAATACGCAAAATAACATCTCCTGTGTAGCACATTTAAGTGACCTATGAATACATTTTTTTTCTAATATGTTAATAAGCTTTTTCCAATTTTTTTTTTTTTTACAATTGACAAACATACAAAATATAACAAAAATAATACAATGAAAGAGAGGGCAACGGTATCATCACTGAAGACATGAGGAAATCATGACCAAAGATCAATATGAAACATCAGAGCAATTGGGGGCTGACTATCATAGGCAACTATCTTCAGCATATAATAAAATGTATATTACCAGTAGTGAGAGAGAAAAGGAAAAGAAAAAAAAAAAGAAAAAGAAAAAAGAAGGATGGGTGGTGGGAAAGAACAAAAGTGACGTACGAATTTTGTGTGTGTGTGTGTGTGTGTGTGTGTGTGTGTGTGTGTGTTTGTGTGTGTGTGGGGAGGGGGGGGGGGGAGATATGGGGGAAACAAGGGAAGAAAGTAGAAACGGTACCAGTCAATGTGTATGTGATCAATATATGCAATTATTAAATTGTATATGGCGGGGGTTCAGCCTCGAAGTGGGCAGTCCATGGAGTCCAAACATTAATAAAGTTAATTGAGGCGATTCTTTCCATTCCATATATAGACCAAATCACATTAATGGTGGCTCATAAAGAGGGTGGTACAGTTGATTTCCATTGAGCTGCAAAATGAAATTTAGCCACATCCAATATATGTTTAATTAATTTATGGGAGGGATGTGGGAAATGGCAAACAGGCCTAGAAAGAAAAGAATATAAAGGAGAATCTGACAATTGCAATCCTGTCTCCAATTTGATTAAGTCGTGAATCTTTGTCCACAAGTCCACCACATATGCAACAGGGGTCCGCGTTGGCCACAAAGTCGCCATTAAAGGTCAGTGGCCGTAGGTTATACAGAGTAGGTATTAAGTACATTTAAAGTTTGTAGGAATTTTCCTTCAGATGTACGGAAGTACAGCTTTTGCCAATTTCTAGTCTGATGATTTTGGACCACTCCTTAGTGATAAAAGAGTCTCACACACATCATGTTCCCAGGCCAGTTCTTGCAATTTTTTTTTGGGTTGATTGTACTGTAGGAGAGCAATAATTGGTAAAGAGTAGAGATGAGCTCCCTGGTATTCTGGAAATGTCTACAAAGTTATTCTATATATGAAGTAGGGATAGGAGGAGAAGGCTGTCGAAGAGTTTGATAAAAAATGGTGAACCTATGGACAAATCTTAATGAATGACTATCATCTCAGATTTTCCAGGACACCAGCATTTAAAGGATGTTGCCACACAAAAACTATACTTTATTATTAAATATGCACACAATATGTGTGTAACTATATGTACACACTCTCCCATGCACCTCTTTCCTACTGTATCATGGCTACTATTCGGCACAGTGAGACTATCATAAGTGACGCACACAGAGCCGGCCCTAACCAATATGATGCCCTAGGCAAGATTTTGGCTGGTGCCCCCTAGCACCACCGTTGGTTCCGCCTCTGACCTTGCACCTCTTTCCCAGCACCATCACCCCTCACCCATAGCAGTCCTTATTTTGGTGTTTGCACCCCCTATATTTTAAATAGGAACAGTTCGCAAATTTGGCGCACAGCCCAAAAAGGAGTGTGTTTTTGCTAGCAAGGGGCATGGCCACACAATAGTAACCCCAATTCCAATTACGCCACACAGTACTGCAACTTTATTCACATTTGATCATGCAATAGTGTCCATAATTCATATTACATCCCACAGTAGCATCACTTTACCTTATAAACGTTACTCCTCACAGTAGAGCCCCTTATTCACATTACCTCACACTGAATTGCTCCTTATTCACATTACACCACACCCTATTGCTCTTTATTCACATTAGACGACACAGTAGTACCCTTTCTATACGCAACGCCACATAGTAGAGCACCTTGTACATATAATGCCACACATTAGTAATGCATTTATACACATAATTCCACACAGTAATGCCTCTTACACATATGAGACACATTATTAATGTCCTTATAAACATAATGCGCCTTACACATTATGACAACCTTTATTAATGCCCTTTTACACATAATGTCCCTTACACATATGCCACACATTATTAATGCCCTTATATACATACACAGTGCCCCTTACACATATGTTGCACATTATTAATGCATTTTTACATGACACACACAATGCTCCTTACACATATTCTGAACACTACTGCACAACAAACCCGCTTACATGCACACAGCACTCACACTGCCACTAACACTGTGACCTCTGCCTCTGCTTGGATACAGATGTGTCCTCATAAATCTTGCCTCAATGCTAACGTCGGGCACCTTTTTTTAATGAAAATGTATCTTATTTGCATTGGTATGTGGCTAGGAGGCACAAGCAGCTTCTGCTGATTAAAATGATATGCAGCATGCCTATATACTGTGTGAGACTGTGGCTGTATCTGCATATGAAATGCTACACACAATATAGGCATGCCGCATATCATTTTAATCAGCAAAAGCTGCTGATGCCCCTAGGCATATCAAATGCCCTAGGCAATTGCCTAGTTTGCCTATGCCTGGCTCTGGACACACAACATGGCTACTACACAAGAATCTGCATTCTACCATGACAATGGGAAGGACAACAACACAGTATTTTCCCAGGTAAAATGACTACCCTTGAGCTACTCCATACTGGACTAATTGCTTTTTGTAGTAAAGAGTAAAACAAGTGTGCGGCGTCCTATAATAATTACAACAAACACCAGCAACCCCTGCTAAACAAATAGATTTCCTCTCAACTTCCTATGTATCTGAATTGTTGATGCACAAGTGATAGATGTGAGGTGGTTAAATATATTTGAACTTCCCACCTACCCTTCTCCCTAACTGGTATTTCAGTGGGAAGGGTGGTATCCCATACAACAGACTGACAGCTTAAAAAAACACAATTGCATTATCTCAATATGTTCTTAAAGTTTTAGGGGCCTATTTATCACCATCCGCATCCAGGGTGCGGATGACAGGTGATAAAATCGCCCCAACTCACACTGCTATAATTGATTACATCGCAGGGATGCATCAATTATCCGGTGCAGGGACAGAACTTGCGGTCAAGCTCTGTCCCTGCGATGATTCGCAGCAGCATCACCGGTGTATTTTTCGTAAAAAATACCCGATGCCCTGCTGAGCATGCGCCGCCGCTGCCAGGTCGACACCTCCCCCCGTGGCCACTACCCCCGCGCACCGCGCCCCCTTCCCCCAGAAGATCAATATACTCACCAGTCCAGGGAGCCGGTCCGCGCTGTTCCTGCTGGGCTGCCCGGTTCCGGATCCTGTGCGCTGCGGTGACCCTGGTGCTGTAAAGTACACTGCCGCTTTGCAGCATCACTTTACTGCAGCGGGGTCACTTTGCAGCACATGGGGGACCCGGCGCCCGGCAGCGCTCACCGGAGCAGCAGACACCGGCTACCTGGACAGGTGAGTATGTTTTTTCATTTTACACTGTGATCAGCTTGTGTAGCTGATCACTCTGCCGGGTCCCCGCTCAGCTTTCTCTGCCAGGGGCAGTCATTGAGAGCCTGGAGCAACAGGAATTCATGGTGTTGATGGACATTAAGGATGCGTACCTCCATGTCCGAATTTGGTCTCCACACCAAACTTATTTACGGTTTACCGTGGACAAGAATCATTACCAATTCAGAGCTCTGCCATTTGGCCTGTCATCGGCCCGAGAATTTTCACAAAGATCATTGCCGTCATGACAGCGAAATTGAGATCGTTAGGGGTGACTATAATACTGTATCTGGACGACCTTCTGATCAAGGCCCCGTCCCAGGATCTATTGATCTGGGATGCATGGATCACTCATCAATTTCTAATTCAACACGGTTGGATTGTGAACTTCAAAAAATCTAATTTATAACCGACACAGAATTCAGTTCCTGGGTCTCGTCTTAGATACAATACAATACAATTGAGAGTGTTCCTTCCGGAAGACAAGATTCGAGACATCAAGGAGATGGTTCGACAGTTCTTACAGAATCAGACGGTATCGCTACAAATCTGTATACAGCTTCTGGGAAAGATGGTGGCATCCTTCGAAGCGATCCAGTACGGCAGACTACATTCCAGACCCTTTCAATTAAATCTGATTGCTCAGGGGGCAGGTATGCATCTACTACTTCACAGAAGAATTCGCTTGTCACCTCAGGCCTGGACTTCCTTGATTTGGTGGTCGGTTGACAAGAACCTATCGAGGGAAAAAAAATAGGATTTTGGTTACCTACCGGTAAATCCTTTTCTCGTAGTCCGTAGAGGATACTGGGGCCCACATTAGTACCATGGGGTATAGACGGGTCCACCAGGAGCCATTGGCACTTTAAGAGTTTGAAAGTGTGGGCTGGCTCCTCCTTGGAATCTGGGATTGGATAATTTTGACAACGGATGCCAGTGTCAGAGGATGGGGTGCAGTACTAGGCAAACATCAATTTCAGGGGAGATGGTCACAGTACGAGAGCAGCTTGCCAATAAATGTACTGGAACTACGAGCCATCTACAATGCACTCCTTCAAGCGTAGAGTCTGGTAAGAGCTCGACACGTGAAAGTGCAATCGGACAACGTGACAGCAGCAGCATACATAAACCGTCAGGGAGGAACAAAGAGCCGCATGGCCTTAAGGGAGGCCACAAAGATTCTGTCCTGGATGGAAAAATGTGACATAACCCCGTCGGCAGTGGACAGGGGAGTGGACAATTGGGAGGTGGATTACCTCAGCCGTCAGGATATGCACCCAGGACAATGGAGTCTACACCCTCAGGTGTTCGACGCAGTGGTAAGAAGGTGGGGTTTACCGCATGTAGATCTCATGGCCTCTCGGAACAACCATCAGTTGCCGAGATATGTGGCCAGGACGCGGGATCCAGCAGCGGAAGCAGTGGACACGCTGGCAGTTCACTGGAATTACGACCTGGTATACATACTCCCACCGTTTCCCGTGTTACCAAGAGTATTAAAAAAGGTAAAACAGGAACGAGCGTAGGTGATCTTGATAGCGCCAGACTGGCCTCGCAGAAGTTGGTATTCAGATCTGAAGAAACATCTGGCTGACGTGCCTTGGAGACTGCCACAGAGGGAAGATCTGCTGTCACAAGGCCCATTTCTGCATCCGGATCTGAACAGACTACGTTTGATGGTGTGGTTCTTGAAACTAGGATTTTAAGGGAGAAGGGTATCCTAAGATCAGCTATCCCTACCATGTTGGCAGTAAGGAAATCGGTCACGACGGCACGCTACCATAGGATCTGGAAGCAATACATGGACTGGTGCTGGCCTAAGGGTTGGAATCCTAGAGAATTCCGCCTTACTAGATTGTTGAGATTTCTCCAATCAGGGTTGGATGGCGGATTACGTTTAGGATCCTTGAAGGTCCAGGTCTCAGCACTTTCAATTATTTTCCAACAAAGGCTGGCGTCCCTTCAGGAGGTTCAGAACTTTTTACAGGGAGTTTCAAGAATTGAACCACCTTTTAGTTCTCCCACGGTTCCGTGGGATCTAAATTTAGTGTTGGAATTTTTGAGATCTGACCTTTTCGAACCTTTGGAAAGGGCAGATCTAAAATATGTGTGTTGGAAAACAGTTTTACTTTTGGCTTTAGCATCAGCAAGAAGTGTCTTGGAACTGGGGGCCCTGCCATGTAAAAATCCTTTCCTTGTTTTTCATGAAGACAGGGCGGAACTCCGTACGAAGGCGGAGTTTTTACCTAAGGTGGTATCTAGTTTATCTAAGGTGGTATCTAGTTTTCACATAAACCAACCAATTGTGATTCCATCTTTCCAGGGGGTGTCAGAGGGGGACCTTTCCCTGGATGTGGTCAGAGCTTTAAGAGTGTACGTACAGGCTACTAGTTCCCTTAGGAGATCAGACGCTTTGTTTGTTTGTATGTATGTATGATGGCCCCAGGAGAGGTTGGCCAGCTTCAAATAAAACCTCAGCTAGATGGATAAGGCTATCCATTAAACAAGCATATATTTCAAGCAGTAAGAGTTCAGTTTCTGGTGGGTGCTCATACCACCAGATCGGTAGGTGCTTCTTGGGCTGCGGTTAGAGGAGCGTCCACTGCCCAACTTTGCAGAGCTGCAACATGGTCATCGGCACACACGTTCACTCGCTTTTACAAATTTGATACTTTTGCATCTAGAGATTCAAATTTTGGTTGCTTGTTCTACAGGCTTCAGACAGCACTCCCGCCCATGGGAGTATCTTTGGGACGTCCCCAGCTGTCTAGATCTCCAGTGTCCCCTAGTGGATGATAGAGAAAATAGGCATGGCAACCAATCAGCTGCTATGTATAATTTTACAAATTAGAAATGTTATCTCAATGCTGATTGGTTGCCATGGGCAACTTCTCCACTGCTTTACTTCTCCACTGTTTTCACTGCTTTATGAAAAGTGCTCAGTGACTTTCCGAACACCCTGTATTATGATATGCGACTTGCACGGCTTTATTTTAAAAGTCAGCAACCACAATATGGAAAGAAAATCAACCTAAGATTGGTCAACCCTGCTAGAACCAAAGGCACAATATGGGCTCAATTTAAACCTGGCAAATATAGCCTAAGAAATATACTATGGATTACAAAGTACTGTATCCATTTTTGACTAAAGAGTTTTATATACTAGATTTGTTGAATTTACTTTTTAAAGTGCTGTACGGCTCTTTTCTGACAAATGATTCTGCTTGAACAAAGGCTCAAAACCATTCTTAGGAACCTGCTTATTTCATCTAGAGTTTGCATAGGGCTAACGATATTTAGCCCAGAAATCAGGAAACTCTTAAATTATCATTAAATGTGTAAGTTCCGCATGAATAGCCTACTTAATAAATTTGAGATTTAAAAGTTTCTAAATAGTTTACTCCCACATCAACTATGCAGTGGTTCTATGTGGTGGCCATGTTAGGCCCATGCCAGGATCTGGTGGCCATGTTAGGCCCAATACAGGTGATAAAAATCTTTAGCATACTCTCCAAGTTATCAGGCATATCATACATACCCATAATCATTTGTTATGCAGTCAAAGGAAGCGTGCCCCCCATACCCTACACACACCTGCAGTCAGCAACACCACCTTCCCTGTGCTGTTTGGGTAGGTGGCACATGAGAACAAAATACCAAAGCCTCTGGCATAGTACTAGCTGTATAAAGTGGCATTTACTTTGGTAAAAGTATGGCCAAGGAAGACTATTGTAGTGTACATCAGGGGTGGGCAAATGGTCAGTAGTGATTTACAGATCTATATATACCTGTGCAAAGATCTGGAATAAAAGTAGCTTGGGAGGCATACATTGGCAGACTTTGATTGCAGATTTGTGCTCTATGTTGGGGGAACCTATCGGTAACGTACTAGAAACTAAATAATAACATGCAGCACTTTGGCACCAAAACAAACCTGCACACTGTAACATGCTCCCGAAAATTGGATGGCCCTCCCATTCCCCTGGAAGAACAGGCAAGTCTCTCGATTCTGCAGGTCCTCCTCTGCCCGGCCACCCACTTAGTCAGTAAAGTAGGAGGTCCGGGCAGTTGATGACACGATTCTCGCTGAATCGCGTCATCATAGCTACGCTCCCTGCAGTATAATACCGGTAATATCGACATTCCAGAGCGGGGTGTGTGGCTACAATGCCGTGATCTCTGTAGCCACGCCCCCGTTCCACTTACACCCTGCCCCCTTAAGGCCCCATCACCCCGCCACAACCCCCTGCTGAGTCAGCCTGGCTGCTTTCTCCTAGAGAGAGCAGCCATGTCGTCGGCAACTATGCACTGTAGTCACCAATTTGGCATTGGTATCTGCAAAGAACCTCACCAACTGGAGTCACAAAGCCATTTGATAGAACCACTATTAAGAAGAATAATGTAAGCAGCAACTACTCAGGCATGACAACACTCAAAACCGAAAGTGCCTCTCTCCCATGATGGAGGCTGCTGAGTGTCACTGCGAGATCCCCCAGACACTGGCAGACTAAATCAAATTAAGAAATGTAATCACTTAAAGTGCGCAAAATGTCGGCATTACTGACTGAACTAATTTTGCTTATTAGAAACCACACAAGCAGAAAATAAGATTTTAGTTACCTACTGGTAAATCATTTTCTCGTAGTCCGTAGAGGATCCTGGGGTCCATTTAGTACCATGGGGTATAGACGGGTCCACTAGGAGCCATGGGCACTTTAAGAATTTGATAGTGTGGGCTGGCTCCTCCCTCTATGCCCCTCCTACCAGACTCCGTCTAGGAAACTGTGCCCGAGGAGATGAACGTACTTTGAGAGAACGATAGATAAGGATAGTGGTGAGATTCCAAACCAGCAAACACAACAAGAGGAAAGCCAAGCTAACCAAACATGACACAGGAACAGCAGCGGCTGAACCAACATTACTTAACCAAGTAACAGTGCAGGAAGAACAAAAGCACTGGGCGGGCGCCCAGTATCCTCTACGGACTACGAGAAAATGATTTACCGGTAGGTAATTAAAATCCTATTTTCTCTTACGTCCTAGAGGATACTGGGGTCCATTTAGTACCATGTGGATGTACCAAAGCTCCCAAACCGGGTGGGAGAGTGCTGAGGTTCCTGCAGAACTGATTGACCAAACTGAAGGTCCTCAGAGGCCAAGGTATCGAACTTGTAGAACTTGGCAAACGTGTTCGAACCTGACCAAGTAGCTGCTCGGCAGAGCTGTAAAGCCGAGACACCCCGGGCAGCCGCCAAGGAAGAACCCACCGACCTAGTAGAGTGGGCCTGTACAAATTTTGGACATGGCAAACTTCCCATGGAATAAGCATGCTGGATAGTACGTCTGATCCAGCGTGCAATTGTCTGCTTTGAAGCAGGACACCCAATCTTATTGGGATCATAAAGAACAAACAGCAAGTCCGTCTTTCGGTGACGAGCTGTTCTTTTCACATACACCTTCAAAGCCCTCACAACATCCAAAGACTTTGAAGTAGCAGAGGTGTCGGTGACAACCGGAACCACAATAGGTTGGTTGATGTGAAATGCAGACACCACTTTAGGACGAAATTGCTGACGAGTTCTGAGTTCATCTCTGTCCTCATGGAAAATTAAATAGGGGCTCTTGCGAGACAAAGCCCCCACAGCTCCGACACACGTCGTGCTGAAGCCAAGGCCAACAGTGTGACGGTCTTCCACGTAAGATATTTTACGTCCAACTCCTGTAACGGTTCAAACCAGTCCGATTGGAGGAACTGCAGCACCACATTGAGATCCCAAGGTGCCTTGGGAGGCACAAAGGGAGGTTGGATGTGCGGAACACCTTTCAAGAACGTCTGGACCTCAGGGAGAGAAGCCAATTTCTTCTGAAAGAAAATGAACAAGGCCGAAATCTGGACTTTTATGGAGCCCAGATGCAGGCCCACATCCACGGCTGCCTGCAAAAATAGCAGGAAACGTCCCAGATGAAATTCCACCGCAGAATAATTTCTGCTCTCACACCAAGAGACGCATTTCTTCCAAATAGGATGGTAATGCTTAGACGTTACCCCCCTTCCTGGCTTGGATCATAGTCGGGATAACCTTGTTAGGGATCCCTCTCCTGGCTATAATCAGCCGTTCAACTCCCATGCCGTCAAATGTAGCCGCAGTAAGTCCTGATAGACGAATGGGCCCTGCTACAGAAGATTCTCGCAAAGAGGTAGAGGCCACAGATCTTCGAGGAGCATCTCCAGAAGGGCCGCGTACCAGGCCCTTCTTGGCCAGTCAGAGCAGTGAGTATTGCTGGAACCTTTTCCCTTTATATTTGTTTTAGAATTCTTGGGATCAGAGGAAGTGGAGGAAACGCGTACACAATCTGAGAGACCCACGGAGTTGTTAGGGCGTCTATCGGCACCGCCTGTGGGTCTCTCGACCTGGAACAATACCCCCTGAGCTTCTTGTTAAGACGAGATGCCATCATGTCGATCTGTTGATATCCCCATCGACTTGTCAAGTACCTGAACACTTCCGGGTGAAGGCCCAACTCCCCCGGGTGCAGGTCGCGTCTGCTGAGGAAGTCCGCTTCCCAGTTGTCTACTCCCAGAATGAAGATCGCTGACAACGCCACAGCGTTTCTTTCTGCCCAGAGGAGAATTCTTGACACTTCTGACATTGCTGCTTTGCTTTTCGTTCCGCCATGTCAGTTGATGTACGTTACTGCCATTACATTGTCCGTCTGGACCTGAATGGCCCGATCTCGAAGATGATGTGTGGCCTGCAGAAGGGCATTGTGTATGGCCCTGAGTTCCAGAATGTTGATTGGAAGGATGACTTCCTGACTTGACCATCTTCCTTGAAACTGCACTCCCTGAGTGACTGCTCCCCAACCTCTGAGGCTTGCGTCTGTGGTTAACAGAATCTAGTTCTGAATTCCGAACCCCCGTCCTGCGACGAGGTGAGAACACTGTAACCACCACAGAAGAGAGATCCTGGCCTTTGGCGACAGATGGGTCCTTTGGTGCATGTGAAGATTGGTCCTCTGGTGAATGCGATCCGGACTATTTGTCCAACAGATCAAGCTGGAAGGGTCTTGCATGAAACCTTCCGTATTGAAGTATCTCGTAAGAGGCCACCATTTTCCCCAAAAGGCGAATGCACAGATGCACCAACACCCGGGTTGGCTTCAGGACATCCCAAACCATCGACTGGATTACCAATGACTTTACCAACGGAGGGAACACCTTTTGTGACTCCGTGTCCAGTATCATTCCCGGGAACGGGAGCCTAGGTGAGATTTCGGAAGGTTTAGAATCCACCCGCGATCCTGGAGGAGTTTGGTTGAGAGAGCAATGTTGTCCAGCAACCTCTCCCTGGACGGCGCTTTTATCAGATCATCCAGGTACGGAATTATCTTCACTCCCTGTTTGCGGAGTAGAAACATCATCTCTACCATCACCTTGGTGAACACCTTTGGAGCTGTGGAGAGACCAAAATGGAAGGGCCTGGAACTGGTATTGACAGTCCTGCAGTGCACACCGTAGATTAGCCTGATGAGGCGGCCAGATCGGAATATGAAGGTACGCATCCTTGATATCCAGAGACACTAGGAATTCCCCCTCCTCCAGACCTGAGATCACAGCTCTCAGAGACTCCATCTTGAATTTGAACACTCGCAAGTACGGGTTCAAAGACTTGAGGTTCAGAATCTGTCTTACCGAACCGTCCGGCTTTGGTACTATGAAGTTGGAATAGTACCCCTTGTTTAGGAGATGAGGTGGAACTGGAACAATGACCTGAGTCTGTACCAGTTTTTGGATGGCATGCTGTAAAGTTATACTTGCCTCTTGTGAAACTGGCAAGCCTGATTTGAAGAATATGTGAGGTGGGAGCTCTTGGAACTCCAGTCTGTAGCCCTGAGAAATAAGATTTATGACCCAGGGATATTGGCACGAATTTGACCAGATCTGACTGAAGAATTGTAGTCGGGCTCCCACCTGACAGCCTTCCAGGCATTGAGGTCCACCGTCATGCTGAAGTCTTTGAGGAAGATGTTCCTGAGCACCTGCAGTTGCTGCTTTGCGTGGTTTACCTCTTGCGCCGCTGGAGGACATAGAAGCACCTCTAGATTTGCCCTTGAACTTAGCCGTCCGAAAGGACTGTAACTTAGAAGCTGAATAAGTCTTCTTGGTTGGGGGGGGGGGCCTGTGGAAGGAAGATATGTAGACTTACCCGCAGTAGCTTTGGAGATCCATTTGTCTAATTCATCTCCAAACAAGGCCTCTCCTGTGAATGGTTGGCCTTCCACGCCTTTCCTGGAGTCCAAGTCAGCAGTCCACTGGCGCAGTCACAAGCCCCTGCGTGCCGACACTGCTATAGCGGTGGTGCGTGCGTTAAGCACACCTATTTCCTTTATGGCTTCCACCATAAAGTTTGCAGATTCCTGTATGTGCTGCAGGAGTAAGACAACATCCCCCCTAGATAAGGAATCTAACCCCTCAATAAGGTTACCTGACCATTTTGCAATGGATTTCGTGATCCACGCACATGCAATAGTGGGTCTTTGGGCCACCCCTGCAGCTGTGTACAATGATTTGAGTGTTGTCTCAATTTTACGATCAGCCATGTCTTTCAGGAAGGCTGCACCAGGAATAGGCAATACAATTTTACGTGACAGCCTAGAGACTGATGCGTCCACTATTGGTGGATTTTCCCATTTTCTCCGGCAGGGTCCACAGGATAACATTGGTATATGATGGAGCGACAGCGTATTGGCACCAAACGATCACAAGCTTTCTGGCCTCCCAGAATGTACCAGGCTCATCCATATAATCCCGCCTACTGCCTAAGTCAAATCAGTTTTTTGTTTGGTGCGGCAGGAGCCGGACCATGTTCACAGGGCTGCTGTGTTTGGCAGCCCTAAGCTTTATTTGATTTATTTTTATAGTCTTACTATGTTTTTTGAGTGATCTTTACTAACAGCGTCTTACACGCATATAGGAAAGAGTCGCTCCAACAACTCTCCTCCGGGTCGCAACAACGCTTACCCACGGTACAAGTGCTGTCTCAACGGGCGTCTGTGTCGGATATTACTAGAAGGTCCAGCAGACGTTACCAGGCTGTGGCCGGAGCACGGGGAGAAGGTAAGGCATCGGTTCCGCTTAGAAGGGGAATACGGACACAGCCGCACTGTTTTGGGAGGAGACTACCAAACAGCAGCTGGCGCACCACCACCACCACGGGTGCTCTAGCGCTAGGCTCTAGGGCTCATAAGGCGCCAGGATTAATTGAGGCTGCGATAACTAGGGTTGATGCCAGCAGTGGGGAGTCAGACGCTCTCCTGGTCGCCCCTCCCCCCAGTTCATGACCAGTTACCGTGCGTCTCCCACCATGAACTGATTGCCTCACTTCCGTCTCAGACGCTACCACGAGGGAACTCGGTCGCAGCATAGGCCGCTGCATCTGTATACACTAAGGTTTACCGCTAAGAGACTGGGTCGCAAACATGAGCGTCTGCATGCACTAACGTTCACTGAGCGTCTGTGTCCATAAATAATGACCGGAGCGGCAGTGTACACTAGTAGCGTCTGGATCCACTCAGCGTTCGCTAACGTATTGATCGATCCTGGAAGTGGGGTAAGTCTCCCTGTATCCCACTCTACTGAGTACGGGTTATACAGCACTAAAATTCTATCTACTTTTGTTAGTATGAATAGTTAAGTTTAGTGCCTATTGCATATGAGTTTTATGTACATTACTGTGGTTTTCTTCGCAATGCGTCTGAATACTTTAAAGACCTGTATAGAACAGAATTCAGTTATATGTACCCCTACATGCTTTCAGATGTGTTCGTAGTTGATAATCTGCTCATATGATGTATATATATATATATATATATATATATATATATATATATATATATATATTAGTGCTGGGCAAGATAACGCGTTATTAACGCGTTAACGCCATAAGGCAATAACGGCGATAATATTGTTAACGCCGTTAATGCTGCTGCGCCGGAAGAAGCCGCCGGAAGCAGTTATTCATCTGACCCCCTTGATGGAGAAGCCGCTGGATGCCGCCGGAGAAGAGGAAGCCACCGGATGCCGCCGGAGAGGAGGAAGCCGCCAGCCGCCATAACCTCTTGAGACCGAGACATCTTCACAATATCTCTGTGAGTACTGGTTTTTATACAGAGCCTAAGCTCTAAGAGTTCTAAGCTAGAACACAAGCAGTGGGACTGGGTGAGTGGGATCCCGTAGCGCGCGTTGGCCGGAACTGGGTAACTTAAGTTACGCGGCTGAGGAGAAACCTCAATCGCGTGGGTTGCAGCGAGCAGGGCAGCCCTTCTCTTCTCTGGCGGGTGCCGCTGTGGGACTGGATGAGAATGGTTCCGCAGCGTGCGCGCAAGTTCTATCAACGCCGCTGTGGGACTGGATGTGACGGGTTTATGTACATTGGGGCTGATATTGCTTATATTAACAGGAGAGTTAGTGGAAGTTTGGGCCTCCTTCGTTCATTAAGGTCTCCCTGCTGAGCTATTATACTCCCTTTTATTGCTGGGGTGCCTAATCTGCTATAAACAAAAAATACAGTTTGTTTTACTTTTTTTTAATAAATTTTATTTTATTTATTTAAAAATGTTTTCACAGAAAATGGAGAAAGGAACCGAAATCTTACATGGACATTTTCATTTTAAATCTCTACCAGATGGCACAGTTGATAAAACCAAAGTTATTTGTAAACACTGCAAAGCTGAATTTTCTTATCACCGGAGTACTTCGAGTCTGAAGTATCACTTAAATGCAATACACACCGTTGATGCCAGCAACTCACCCACTCAAACAAACAGTGTTAAGGGAATACTGCAAACCAAATGTTTTTGCTGTGTAGTTCATATAGAAGTACTAAAAGTGCGCAATACACTACTTTTGAATTCATTATTGTCTTTAGTCGGCTAACAATACGATTAATAGCTATTAATCGCATGAAATCCTGCGATTAATTCCGATTAAAAATTTTAATCGTTGCCCAGCACTAATATATATATATATATATATATATATATACACATATACATGATATTTGACTGACTGCTAGTGTGATGCTGACTTAATAAAAATAAATGATTGTCGGTTGATATTTCTGATCCTTAATGCAGGTGCATGGGAAGGGTCACACATCACTTTAGAGAAAAGTGATTACAGTCACAAATTGTGTAGTACACAGTGAAAGTGCTGAGTATTTATCATGTCTAAGGGCGGCATATACTGACAAAAAACACTCATATGTTGTTGTTTGGCAAAAACTGTATGATCTGGTACAGGATGGTTATGTGTAAAAATGATTTGCTATTTAGCATAATACATTCCTGATTACATCAGGTATAGATAGACCGATGTTTGCTCAGATCTTGTACAGGTTAGCTGAAATGTTAATTCTTATATCATTAACACATGCTGCTCACTGATTGTGGCATATCCCCAACAGCGTCTCGAATAAGATAAGCTGATGACCAAATGTAGATAAATCATCGACTTCACATGATAATCATCAGACTATGAAAGCTCTATATCAGGGCTGGCCAAACCGGTCCTCGAGATCTACCAACAGTTCATGTTTTTCAGGCCTCCTGGAGATCTGAAGAATTGTCAGTTAGGAATGAATGCAGCACATCTTAATTAGTAATGACTACACCTGTGCACCAGCTAGGTGGTCTGGAAAATGTGAGCTGTTGGTAGATCTCGAGGACCGGTTTGGCCAGCCCTGCTCTATATACTCTACTTCAGCATACGGAGAACAGGTAAAAGATATCAGCTAAATAAATAAGCTGAAAAAATGAGAGCAAAAATAGGCTAGTCTGTCAATAGAGGCAGCAAAGCCTGGGGTAAAAAATAAGGCACTTCTGTTTAAAACATCCCAAAAAGACCCACTTGGGTCAAAAACAGCCTCTGCACAAGGGCAGAATTCAGGAAAAAGGTTTGGGTTACACCCAATAAAGCAGATGCCCGGTAAATGGGATTCCAATATCTTTTTCAAGCTAGGGACTGTTTAAAATAGGGAAGTGCCTCCCAAAATAGATATGCATATCATTTGATAATGCAAAAATTTATAGGGCCTCTGCCATCAAAAGAATAAGACCATATTGTCTTTGTCTGGGGCAGCATAAGGCCAGCCAGGACTTCACCTTGAAATCTTCGGCTACACCACACTGGATAGGCCCAATCTCACTAGATTTGGAAGCTAAGCAGTGTTCGGCCTGGTTAGTTCTTGGAGGGGAGACCACCTTGAAATACCAGGTGCTGTAGGTACATTGGGCTGAGGTACTGGAAGACAGGTTTCAGCGCCTGCAAGGGAGTAAGAATCCTATATAGCTCATATGGACACTAATGTTCTAGGGCTTCAGCATAACAATCGCTGTTCAAGAACAGTTTGGTTCACATACATGGGAAGCTAATTCAGAATCTAAGAAGGTTCTGAAAATGTTTTGCCTTGGCTGGAAGTTTTCTGTTTGAGTTAACAGTTATTCCAGAGTCAGAAACAGACTCCAAAAAGGTCACGTTTCCTTCCACATATAACCCCAAGTCTAGGGGTCTGGCCTTGTCGGTCATAAAGGAACTTAACAGCCCCAATACAGTAAAGTTTAATAAGGCAAAGAAGCAAAGGCAACCTGATGTCAGGTTCCAAACCAGAAGCCATCAGCAGGATGGTGTCGGTCTCCTTCAGGCGGATTCTAGAAGGATAAGGGGCCGACTTCTTCAGTTTGCACAGATTTGATAGCAATCTACAGATTGATGCCTGGGTGCAAGAAGCAGTATTTCTAAGGTTATACTTTCCCTTCTGGAACCATTCTCCTAAAAGGTTTCGGTCTCAGCCCATCTCGGGTAGAGGCGTAGGCGAGGGATTGGCATGAAGCAATTCAGAAAATGTTTTGTCTGGAATAGTTATTCCAGTAACCCATGCACAATCGGGGGGGTTTATTCCCACCTGGGTCAAAAACAATCCCTCGCCCCATTATCAATTTCGAAAACAGAGAAATTTGGATAACACGGTTCACGTGGAGGCAACTCCATAGTTGGGTGGGGAGCCAATATATTATATGATATTCCTGGATAAGTCATGAATCTTACCTTCAGGCTCCGATAACACTGCCCATTAGTGTTATCTCAAGGTTACCATCCTTCAGCAAGATTTCAGTTAGGACTTACCCTTTGGGTTAGCCACAGCCCCAGAGTATTTGCCAAGATGATTATGGCAATTTATCTCCGTTAGTAGAGGTTAGGAAAATTGCCATACCTTGACCACCTTCCTATCCTGACACAAATACAGGAAAGGTGCTGTGTCATCTGCAACATACAAATAAATTGTCTGCAGAGGCACGGGTGGCTCATAAATGGGATCATCTCTGGTTCCATAACATAACTCACGTTGGAGCTATACTGAATTCGAGTTTGCAGGAAGTAGTTACCTCGGAACAAGATATCCAAGGCAAAACTGGGAGAGTGGTTACAATGTCAAACAATATCAATTCACGCAGCAATGCGAATGAAGGCTTAGATGGTGTTAACAATACACATGATGGAGTGGGCATAATTCCATTCAAAACTATTTCAGCATCTCCTCCATCTACAGCCGCATCACACTGGATATGGCCAATCTCATTTGATGTTGGAAGTTAAGCAGTATTGTGCCTGGTTAAATTCTCTGATGATAGACTACCTGTGAATACCAGGGGGTGTAAGTGGGCCAGATGGACAATAACCAACTACAGCCATACCACACTGGATATGGCTAATCTCACCTGATCTTGCAAGCTAAGCAGTGTGGGGTCTGGTAGGTACTTGGATGGGAGACCACCTGGGAACACCAGGTGCTGTCTGTATAACACAAACAAGTACGTGGTACTGGCAGAAAGGGTAAGAAAGTCAGTAGCCTGGGGACTACAGACATTCCATCTAGGCCAGAGGATACCTTTTTGGATATTAGGTTGGAGATCCTGACAACAAAGGGCAGTCTTCAGGGCAGTGGGGGCCATTGTCCGGAAGATGATGATTCCGGGGTCTATGGGCCACAGAAGAAAGTTGCCTGCTAATAAACCTGTTAGCACCTCGGGCCATATACTGGGTCCTGATTCAGGCACGGGACATTCCTAAAGGAAGATCGGTCCAGATCCGCAAGGACAAGGAAAGGACAGTAGTGTACCTAAACTTTCAGAGAGGAACACATAAATAAATAGCAAGAAAGGAGGTAAATCACATACTAAAGTGTGTAGAACTCCATCTTCCAACCTTGTCCGCAGGGTTTGTTTCGGGAATACTAAACTGAAGAGCTGATTTCTCAGTCGACACGTCATTCAGGTAAATGAATGGGCTTTTGCACCCTAAAGTCGTTTCAGACTCGGGTAGACAGATGGACTTGGCCAGAGATAATTCTCATGGTGTCCCATTTGAACACCAAAGAGCCATAATCGGGTCAGTAACAAAGAAAGTGATCTTTGTGGATGTATTTTTTAAGGGGAATTCTATTTCTCTTATGCGTTTCTCAAATCATCCTGATACTCAGGATAGTAAGGAAAATACAACAAAGATGCCAGGTTTCTAATAAGCCCCGGCTTGGCTCAGAAGGCGTTGGTACACGGATCCGCAGATAATGTTGAACACCTTTTTTGTTTCCTCTACGCCCAGACTAAGACAGGGTCCTTGATTATCACATATATCTGGATCAACTGTTTTGATGGCGTGGCTCTTGAAATCTATATACTGAGGTCCAGAGGATTCTGACAAATGTTCAGAGCAAGGAAAAAATAAGAATTTACTCACCGGTAATTCTATTTCTCGTAGTCCGTAGTGGATGCTGGGTACTCCGTAAGGACCATGGGGAATAGACGGGCTCCGTAGGAGACTGGGCACTCTTAAAAGAAAGATTAGGTACTATATCTGGTGTGCACTGGCTCCTCCCTCTATGCCCCTCCTCCAGACCTCAGTTAAGGAAACTGTGCCCGGAAGAGCTGACATTACTAGGAAAGGATTTGGAATCCAGGGTAAGACTCATACCAGCCACAGCAATCACACCGTACAACTTGTCATAACTATACCCAGTTAACAGTATGAATAACAACTGAGCCTCATGTAATAGATGGCTCATAACAATAACCCTTTATTTAAGCAATAACTATATACACGTATTGCAGAAAGTCCGCACTTGGGACGGGCTCCCAGCATCCACTACGGACTACGAGAAATAGAATTACCGGTGAGTAAATTCTTATTTTCTCTGACGTCCTAGTGGATGCTGGGTACTCCGTAAGGACCATGGGGATTATACCAAAGCTCCCAAACGGGCGGGAGAGTCCGGATGACTCTGCAGCACCGAATGAGCAAACTCAAGGTCCTCCTCAGCCAGGGTATCAAACTTGTAGAATTTTGCAAAAGTGTTTGAACCCGACCAAGTAGCAGCTCGGCAAAGTTGTAAAGCCGAGACCCCTCGGGCAGCCGCCCAAGAAGAGCCCACCTTCCTTGAGGAATGGGCTTTCACTGATTTAGGATGCGGCAGTCCAGCCGCAGAATGCGCAAACTGAATCGTGCTACAGATCCAGCGAGCAATAGTCTGCTTTGAAGCAGGAGCACCCAGCTTGTTGGGTGCATGCAGGATAAACAGCGAGTCAGTTTTTCTGACTCTAGCCGTCCTGGAAACATAGATTTTCAGGGCCCGGACTACGTCCAGCAACTTGGAATTCTCCAAGTCCCTAGTAGCCGCAGGCACCACAATAGGTTGGTTCAAATGAAACGATGATACCACCTTAGGGAGAAATTGGGGACGAGTCCTCAATTCTGCCCTATCCATATGGAAGATCAGATATGGGCTTTTACATGACAAAGCCGCCAATTCTGACACACGCCTAGTCCAAGCTAAGGCCAAAAGCATGACCACTTTCCACGTGAGATATTTTAACTCCACTGTCTTAAGTGGCTCAAACCAGTGGGATTTTAGGAATCCAACACAACGTTAAGATCCCAAGGTGCCACTGGAGGCACAAAAGGGGCTGAATATGCAGCACCCCTGTAACAACGTCCGAACTTCAGGCAGTGAAGCCAGTTCTTTTTGAGAGAAAAAGGGATAGGGCCGAAATCTTGGCCTTTATGGATCCTAATTTTAGGCCCACAGTCACTCCTGACTGTAGGAAGTGCAGGAATCGACCCCGCTGGAATTCCTCTGTAGGGCCTTCCCGGCCACACACCAAGCAACCTATTTTCGCCATATACAGTGAAAAAGTCTTGCTGTCACGTCTTTCCTAGCCTTCATCAGTGTAGGAATAACTGCATCCGGAATGCCCTTTTCCGCTAGGATCCGGCGTTCAACCGCCATGCCGTCCAACGCAGCCGCGGTAAGTCTTGGAACAGACAGGGCCCCTGTTGCAACATGTCCTGTCTGAGAGGCAGAGGCCATGGGTCCTCTGAGAGCATTTCTTGCAGTTCCGGGTACCGAGTCCTTCTTGGCCAATCCGGAGCAAATAATATTGTTCACACTCCTCCTTTTATTACAATTCTCAGCCCTTGGGTCTGAGAGGAAGAGGAGGGAATACATAGACTGACTGGAACACCCACGGTGTTACTAGTGCGACCACAGCTATCGCCTGAGAGTCCCTTGACCCAGCGTAAAACCATTTTTATCTTTTTATTGAGGTGGGACGCCATCATGTCCACCTGAGGCAGTTCCCATCAATTTGCAAAACTGCGTGAAGACTTCCTGATGAAGTCACCACTTTCCCAGGTGGAGGTCGTGCCTGCTGAGGAAGTCTGCTTCCCAGTTGTCCACTCCCGGAATGAACACTGCTGACAGTGCGCTTACTTGATTCTCCGCACAGCGAAGAATTCTGGTGGCTTCTACCCTCGCCACCCTGCTCCTTGTGCCGCCTTGGCGGTTTAAAAATACTGAGCAACATCCCCAAACAGGTAATTTCAACTTTAAACTTGTCATTTATTTTGTACGCTCTGGACATGGCTACTAATAACAAATGCACAGACAAAATTCTTAAAGCTATGTGTGCAAATGCTAGGAGCTTAGGAGACAAAATTCCATAGCTAATTGCGATAATGACAAGGGATAACCTGGATTTTGTGGCAATTACAGAGTCTTGGTGCAATGAGAATCATGACTGGGACTTGGCTATACCAGGATACAATTTATTTCGGAAAGATAGAATAGGAAGAATAGGAGGAGGGGTAGCACTGTATGTGAAAAAAAGCATAAATGCTACTTTAATACAAAATATTGAAGCCAAAACTGAGGCCCTTTGGGTCACCATAGAAACTGGGAAGAAGGACATTATTCGCATTGGGGTCATCTATAGACCACCAGGCCAGGGGCAGGATTTGGACAGGAACCTATTGTTGGACATCTCTAAAATGGCTTTTAAGGGAGAAGTCATAATCATGGGAGACTTTAATTTACCTGATGTAAATTGGGAGGGGTCTTTTACAAGTTCAGCTACAAGTGGCAAATTTCTACATTCCTTACAGGGAGCATCTCTCAAGCAATTGGTGAGGGAGCCCACTCGCAAAGACTCAATATTAGATCTAATTCTTACAAATGGTGATAGGATATCTGATATATATGTGGGTGAGCACCTGGGATCCAGTGATCATCAAGCAGTATGGTTTAGTATAAAGACAGGATCCAACTCCTGTCACACAAAAACAAAGGTGTTGGATTTTAGAAATGCTGACTTTGCAAAAATGGGGAGATGTTTAAGTGATTCATTGGCAGACTGGAGGAACTTGGAAGGAGTGCAGGAGAGGTGGAAAAAACTGAAAAGTGCAATGCTAAGTGCAACAGACCTTTGTATCAAAATGGTTAGGAAAAGCACCAGGAAAAGGAAGCCAGTGTGGTTCACAAAAGAAGTATCAACTAGTGTGAAAGCAAAAAAGATGCCTTTTAGAAAATACAAACAGACTCAAAATAATAATGACAAAGAGGTGTATCTGGACAGACGGAAGGATGCTAAGAAAGTGATCAGACGTGCAAAGGCAGAAGCTGAGGAGAAAATGGCCCAGTCAGTAGATAAAGGGGGCAAAACTTTTTTAAGTATATAAGTGAAAGGAGAAAATCAAATGGAGGAATAATAAGACTTAAGACAGAGAGTGGGCATTTGGTGGAGGGAGACAAGGCAATAGCAGATCACCTAAATAATTATTTTTGCTCAGTATTTACTACAGAAGAAGGGATGGGGCCACAGTTAAGTTGCAAGGACATTCATAAAAATAAGGTAGATTAAAATACATTTACAGAGGAGAAGGTCCTAACAGAACTTTCAAAACTAAAAGTGGATAAATCAATGGGACCAGATGGGATACACCCAAGGATACTCAAAGAGCTAAAAGATGTGCTGGTTACACCTTTAACAGAATTATTTAACCAGTCACTAAATACAGGTGCTATTCCAGAGGACTGGAAAAGAGCAAATGTAGTTCCACTGCACAAAAGTGGAAGCAAGGAAGAAGCAAGTAACTACAGACCAGTAAGCCTTACATCAGTAGTAGGGAAAGTAATGGAAAAACTATTAAAAGAAAGAGTAGTGGAATATCTTAAATCAAACAACTTACAGGATCCAAAACAGCATGGATTTACTGGTGGGAGATCATGCCAAACAAATCTTATTGACTTTTTTGACTCTGTGATGAAAATAATAGATCAAGGGGGAGCTGTAGATGTAGCATATCTAGACTTTAGTAAGGCATTTGACACTGTCCCACATCGCAGACTGCTAAATAAACTTGAAAGCCTGGGGGTGGATTATAAATCAGTTAAATGGATAAGAACCTGGTTGCAGGATAGGAAACAGACAGTCGTAGTTAATGGAGTGCAGTCTATGGAGGGAAATGTTACCAGTGGAGTACCCCAGGGATCTGTACTCGGACCAGTTCTCTTTAATATCTTTGTTGGTGACATTGCAAATGGTATTGAAGGAAAAGTATGCCTTTTTGCAGATGATACAAAGATATGCAACAGGGTAGACACACCAGGAGGGGTAAAACAAATGATTGATGACCTAGCTAGGCTTGAAAAATGGTCAAGAACGTGGCAACTACAGTTTAATGCTAAAAAATGCAAAATCATGCACTTGGGTCTCAAAAACCCAAAGGCTAAGTATAGTATCAAGGGTACTATAATGGAAACTACTGAGGAGGAAAGAGATTTAGGAGTCACTATTTCAAGTGACTTGAAGGCAGGAAAGCAATGCAACAAAGCAATGAGAAAGGCAAGTCAGATGCTTGGTTGCATAGGGAGAGGAATCAGTAGCAGGAAAAAAGAAGTGATAATGCCACTGTATAGGTCATTGGTACGGCCCCATCTGGAATACTGTGTCCAGTTCTGGAGACCCTATCTTCAGAAGGATATAAATACATTAGGGCAACTAAAATGGTGCATGGCCTACATCACAAAACTTACCCGGAAAGGCTAAAAGATCTTAACATGTATAGTTTGGAGGAGAGAAGGGAAAGGGGGGACATGATAGAAACTCTCAAATATATCAAGGGTCTTAACAAAGTTCAGGAGGGAAACATTCTTCAAAGGAAAAGAAGTATTAGAACTCGAGGGCATACATTGAGACTGGAGGGGGGGAGGTTCAGGGGAAATTTAAGGAAAAATTACTTCACAGAAAGGGTAGTGGATAAGTGGAATAGCCTCCCATCAGAGGTGGTAGAGGCTAAGACTGTAGGGCAATTTAAACATGCTTGGGACAGGCATATGAATATCCTTACAAAGAATTAAGGTTAAAAAAAGGGTTGAGATTGCCTAAAGGATAAAATAAAAAAGGGGCAGACTAGATGGGCCAAGTGGTTCTTATCTGCCGTCAAATTCTATGTTTCTATGTTTTTATGTTACATGAGCCCCTGCGGTCTGACTGGATCAGAACCGGTTGGTCGCGAAACAGGAACTCCGCTTGACTTAGGGCGTTGTATATGGCTTTTAGTTCCAGGATATTGATGTGAAGGCAAGTCTGTTGGCTTGACCACAAACCTTGGAATTTTCTTCCCTGTGTAACTGCCCCCCACCTTCGGAGGCTTGCATCCGTGGTCACCAGGACCCAGTCCTGAATGCCGAATCTGCGGCCCTCGAGAAGGTGAGCACTCCGCAGCCACCACAGGAAAGACACCCTGGCCCTGGGGGATAGGGTGATTAACCGATGCATCTGAAGATGTGATCCGGACCACTTGTCCAGTATGTTCCATTGTCCTTGCATGGAACCAGCCGAAGGGGATGGCCTCGTATGATGCCACCATCCTTCCCAGGACTCGAGTGCAGTGATGCACTGACACCTGTTTTGGTTTTCAATAGATTCCTGACCAGTGTCATGAGCTCCTGAGCTCTCTCTATCGGGAGATAAACCCTTTTCTGGTCTGTGTCTAGGATCATGCCTAGGCGAGGCAGATGAGCTGTAGGAACCAACTGCGACTTCGGAATATATAGAATCCAGTCGTGTTGCCGTTTCACTTCCAGAGAAGGTGATACGCTGTCCAGCAACTGCTCTCTTGATCTCGCTTTTATGAGGAGATCATCCAAGTATGTGATAATAGTGACACCTTGCTTCCGCAGGATCACCATCATATCCGCCATTACCTTGGTGAAATTGGTAATGACAATCCCGTACCGCAATTCTGAGGTACGCCTGATGAGGTGGATAAATGGGGACATGAAGGTATGCATCCCTTATGTCCCGATTCACGATAAAGTCTCCCCCTTTTCAGGCTTGCAATGACCGCTCTTAGCGATTCCATCTTGAACTTGAACCTTTTCAGGTATATGTTCAGGGATTTTAATTCAATATGGGTCTAACCGAACCGTCTGGTTTCGGGATTATAACATGGTCGAACACCCTCTTGTTGAAGGAGGGGACCCTTGACCACCACCTGTTGAAGATACAATTTACGAATTGCAGTTAACACTGGCTCCCTCTCTTGGGGGGATGCCCGCCGGGTCCTCGGTGAGGGGGCATCTTCTCCCAGTCCAGCCTGTATCCCTGCGACACAATTTCTACTGCCCAGGGATCTAACAGGGAGTGAACCCACTTGTGGCTGAACTTACGAAGGCGTGTCCCCACCGGGCCTAGCTCCGCCTGTGGAGCCCCAGCGACATGCGGTGGATTTTTGTAGAGGCCAGGGAGGACTTCTGTTCCTGGGGACTTGCTGTGTTGTACAGCTTCTTTCCTCTGCCCCCGGCTCTGACAAGAAAGGACGCACCTCAGACTTTCTTGTTTCTTTATTCGAAAAGCTGCATTTAATAATGTCGTGCTTTCCCAGGCTGTGCAGGAATATAGGGCAAACTAGCAGAATTACCAACTATAGCTGTGGAGACCAGGCCCGAGAACCTTTCTCCACACAATACTCAGCCTTCCATATGCCTCTTAAGTCGGCATCATCTGTCCAATGTATATTCTACAGGACACGTCAAGTAGAAATAGACATAGCTTTTGACTCTAGGACCCAGTATACTCATGTCCCTTTGGGCATGCTTTATAATTATATATCTATCACTTAAGACAGCATCTTAAAATATTTATATGCATACTAGGGTCTCAATCTCTGCTGATAAGGTACCTGTCCACGCTGCCACAGCGCTATAAACCCATGCCGACACAATCGCCGGTCTGGGTAGTATACTAGAATGTGCACACTATCTGCAGGATCCCTGAGAATAGCTAGCGCAAACAGGACACCCAAGGGGAAGATTCTCAACACATCCTGGCCCTAGTGGGGAAAGGATACAGCCTGAGAATTCTCTTGTGGGAAGCTGCAGTCTCTTGTCTGGAGATTCCCGCTCTTTTTCCTCATGAGAGGAGGGAAATTTACCTCAGCATTCTTCCCCTTAACATGTGTACTCTCGTGTCAGGGACAGATGAGTCATCAGTGATATGCAAATCATCTTTTATTCCAATAATCATATATTGAATATCTTTTAGCCCTCTTGGCTGTAACTTTGCATTATCTTAGTCAACAGTGGAGTTAAACTCTGTGTCGATACCAGTGTTTGTTATTTTGGATAGTGAGCATAGAGAGACTCTGAAGGACTCTGTGACATAGGGACAGACCAGGGTAGATTTCCTTTCTGTTCCCTAACCTTTTGTGCAATAATTTTACCTCAGCACTTACACATATCCAAACAGGTGTCGGCGTTGTCGACGGAGACACCCTCCCACACACATATCCGCTCTATCACTTCCTTAGAGGAGCCTTTTACCTCAGACATGTCGACACACGCGTACCGACACACCACACACACAGGGGATGCTCTATTTGAAGACAGTTCCCCCACAGCACACACGACAGCGCTATATAATACAGGGATGTACACTATACGGAGTGATTTTTCCCCTACAGCAGCTTATATACACAGTTTTGCGCCTAAATTTATGTGCCCCCCCTCTCTTTTTTACCCTTTGTGTACCAGGATACTGCAGGGGAGAGCCTGGGGAGCTTCCTTCCAGCTGAGCTGTGAAAAGAAAATGGCGCCGGTGTGCTGAGGAAGAAGGCCCGGCCCCCTCAGCGGCGGGCTTCTGTCCTTTTATGTACTTTAATGGCGGGGGTTTTTACACATATACAGTACTAGACTGTATTATGTGTGTTTTTATTGCCAAAAGGTAATCTAATTGCTGCCCAGGGCGCCCCCTCCCCAGCGCCCTGCACCCATCAGTGACCGGAGTGTGTGGTGTGCTAAGGGAGCAATGGCGCACAGCTGCAGTGCTGTGCGCTACCTTAATGAAGACTGGAGTCTTCAGCCGCCGATTTTCAACTTCTCTTCGGTTCTTTTGGCTCTGCAAGGGGGACGGCGGCGCGTTTCGGGACCGGACGACCGAGGACTGGGCCTGTGTTCGATCCCTCTGGAGCTAATGGTGTCCAGTAGCCTTAGAAGCCCAAGCTAGCTGCAAGCAGGTAGGTTCGCTTCTCTCCCCTCAGTCCCACGTAGCAGTGAGTCTGTTGCCAGCAGATCTCACTGAAAATAAAAAAACAAATACTTTCTTTTCTAGGAAGCTCAGGAGAGCCCCTAGGGTGCATCCAGCTCTGGCCGGGCACAGATTCTAACGGAGGTCTGGAGGAGGGGCATAGAGGGAGGAGCCAGTGCACACCAGATATAGTACCTAATCTTTCTTTTAAGAGTGCCCAGTCTCTTGCGGAGCCCGTCTATTCCCCATGGTCCTTACGGAGCACCCAGCATCCACTAGGACGTCAGAGAAATAAGAATTTACTCACCGGTAATTCTATTTCTCGTTGTCCGTAGTGGATGCTGGGGACTCCGTAAGGACCATGGGGAATAGCGGGCTCCGCAGGAGACTGGGCACTCTAAAGAAAGATTTAGTACTATCTGGTGTGCACTGGCTCCTCCCTCTATGTCCCCCCTCCAGACCTCAGTTAAGGAAACTGTGCCCGGAAGAGCTGACATTACAAGGAAAGGATTTTGGAATCCAGGGTAAGACTCATACCAGCCAAACCAATCACACTGTACAACTTGTGATAAACTTACCCAGTTAACAGTATGAACAACAACTGAGCATCACTCAACAGATGCTACATAACCATAACCCTTATTTAAGCAATAACTATATACACGTATTGCAGAAAGTCCGCACTTGGGACGGGCGCCCAGCATCCACTACGGACTACGAGAAATAGAATTACCGGTGAGTAAATTCTTATTTTCTCTAACGTCCTAGTGGATGCTGGGGACTCCGTAAGGACCATGGGGATTATACCAAAGCTCCCAAACGGGCGGGAGAGTGCGGATGACTCTGCAGCACCGAATGGGCAAACACCAGGTCCTCCTCAGCCAGAGTATCAAACTTGTAGAATTTTGCAAATGTGTTTGAACCCGACCAAGTAGCAGCTCGGCAAAGCTGTAATGCCGAGACCCCTCGGGCAGCCGCCCAAGAAGAGCACACCTTCCTTGTGGAATGGGCTTTCACTGATTTTGGATGCGGCAATCCAGCCGCAGAATGAGCCTGCTGAATCGTGTTACAGATCTAGCGAGCAATGGTTTGCTTTGAAGCAGGAGCACCCAGCTTGTTGGATGCATACAGGATAAACAGCGAGTCAGTTTTCCTGACTCCAGCCGTCCTGGCAACATAGATCTTCAAAGCCCTGACTACATCAAGCAACTTGGAATCCTCCAAGTCACGAGTAGCCGCAGGCACCACAATGGGTTGGTTCAAATGAAAAGATGACACCACCTTTGGCAGAAACTGCGGACGAGTCCGCAATTCTGCCCTATCCATATGGAAAACCAGATAGGGGCTTTTACATGACAAAGCCGCCAATTCTGACACACGCCTAGCTGAGGCTAAGGCCAACAGCATGACCACTGTCCACGTGAGATACTTTAGCTCCACTGTCTTAAGTGGCTCAAACCAGTGGGATTTCAGGAAACCCAAGACCACGTTAAGATCCCAAGGTGCCACTGGTGGCACATAAGGAGGCTGAATATGTAGCACTCCCTTAACAAATGTCTGAACCTCAGGCAGTGAAGCCAGTTCTTTTTTAAAGAAAATGGATAGGGCCGAAATCTGGACCTTTATGGACCCTACTTTTAGGCCAATAGTCACACCTGACTGTAGGAAGTGCAGGAATCGACCCAGCTGGAATTCCTCTGTAGGGGCCTTCCTGGCCTCACACCAAGCAACATATTTTCACCATATACGGTGATAATGTTTTGCTGTCACGTCCTTCCTAGCCTTTATCAGCGTAGGAATAACTGCATCCGGAATGCCCTTTTCTGCTAGGATCCGGCGTTCAACCGCCATGCCGTCAAACGCAGCCGCGGTAAGTCTTGGAACAGACAGGGCCCCTGTTGCAACAGGTCCTGTCTGAGAGGCAGAGGCCATGGGTCCTCTATGAGCATTTCTTGCAGTTCCGGGTACCAAGTCCTTCTTGGCCAATCCGGAACAATGAGTATTGTTCTCACTCCTCTTTTTCTTACGATTCTCAGTACCCTGGGTATGAGAGGAAGAGGAGGAAACACATAGACCAACTGGAATACCCACGGTGTCACCAGTGCGTCCACAGCTATCGCCTGAGGGTCCCTTGACCTGGCGCAATACCTCTAAGTTTTTTTTGAGGCGGGACGCCATCATGTCCACCTGTGGCAGTTCCCATCGATTTACAATCTGCGTGAAGACTTCTTGATGAAGTCCCCACTCTCCCGGGTGGAGGTCGTGTCTGCTGAGGAAGTCTGCTTCCCAGTTGTCCACTCCCGGAATGAACACTGCTGACAGTGCTTGCACGTGATTCTCCGCCCAACGAAGAATCCTGGTGGCTTCCGCCATTGCCACCCTGCTTCTTGTGCCGCCCTGGCGGTTTACATGAGCGACTGCCGTGATGTTGTCTGACCAAATCAGCACTGGTTGGTCTCGAAGCAGAGGCTCCGCTTGACTCAGGGCGTTGTATATGGCCCGTAGCTCCAGGATATTTATGTGCAGACAAGTCTCCTGACTTGACCACCACCCTTGGAAGTTTCTTCCTTGAGTGACTGTCCCCCACCCTCGGAGGCTTGCATCCGTGGTCACCAGGACCCAGTCCTGTATGCCGAATCTGCGGCCCTCGAGGAGGTGAGCACCTTGTAGCCACCACAGAAGAGACACCCTGGCCCTGGGGGACAGGGTGATCATCCGATGCATCTGAAGATGCGATCCGGACCACTTGTCCAGCAGATCCCACTGAAAGATCCTCGCATGGAACCTGCCGAAGGGAATGGCTTCGTATGACGCCACCATCTTTCCCAGGACTCGTGTGCAGTGATGCACCGACACCTGTTTTGGCTTTAGGAGGTCTGACCAGAGTCACGAGCCCCTGAGCCTTCTCCTCCGGGAGAAACACCTTCTTCTGGTCTGTGTCCAGAATCATGCCCAGGAAGGGCAGACGCGTTGCAGGAATCAGCTGCGACTTTGGAATGTTCAGAATCCAGCCGTGCTGACGCAACACTTCCTGAGAGTGTGCTACGCTGATCAGCAACTGCTCCCTGGACCTCGCCTTTATGAGGAGATCGTCCAAGTATGGGATAATTGTAACCCCTTGCTTCCGAAGGAGCACCATCATTTCCGCCATCACCGTGGTAATGACAGTCCCGTACCACAAACCTGAGGTACTCCTGATGAGGCGGATAAATGGGGACATGCAAGTAAGCATCCTTGATGTCCAGAGACACCATAAAATCCCCCTCTTCCAGGCTTGCAATGACCGCTCTGAGCGATTCCATTTTGAACTTGAATTTCTTCAGATAAATGTTCAGGGATTTTAAATTTAAAATGGGTCTTACCGAACCGTCCGGTTTCGGTACCACAAACATAGTGGAATAGTAGCCCCTTCCCCGTTGAAGGGGGGGAACCTCTACCACCACCTGCTGGAGAAAAAGTTTGTGAATTGCCGCCAACACTATCTCCCTTTCCATGGGGGAAGTTGGTAAGGCCGATTTCAGGAAACGGTGAGGGGCGTCACCTCGAATTCCAGCTTGTATCCCTGAGACACAATTTGTATAGCCCAAGGATCCACCTGTGAGCGAACCCACTGGTGGCTGAAATGTCGGAGATGCCCCCCCCACGGCTCCTGGCTCCGCCTGTGGAGCCCCAGCGTCATGCGGTGGATTTAGTGGAAGCCGGGAAAGACTTTTGTTCCTGGGAACTAGCTGTATGGTGCAGCTTTTTTTCCTCTACTCCTGCCTCTGGCAAGAAAGGACGCACCTCTGACCTTCTTGCTCTTCTGAGAACGAAAGGACTGCCTTTGGTAATACGGCGCTTTCTTAGGTTGTGGAGGGACATAAGGCAAGAAATTTGACTTCCCAGCCATAGCTGTGGAAACTAGGTCCGAGAGACCGTCTATCCGTCCCTGCAGCTACCGCTCTACACATCCAGGCCGAAGCAATTGCCGGCCTCAGAAGTGTGCCAAAATGTGTATAAACAGACTTCAGGATAGCTTCCTGCTTTCTATCCGCAGGATCCTTTAGGGCGGCCGTATCCTGAGACGGCAGGGCCACCTTCTTAGACAAGCGTGTCAATGCCTTGTCTACCCTAGGGGAGGATTCCCAGCGCAACCTGTCCGTTGGCGGGAAAGGATACGCCATAAGTAATCTCTTGGAAATTATCACCTTCCTATCAGGGGAATCCCAAGCTTTTTCACATAATTCATTTAATTCATGTGAAGGGGGAAAAGTCACTTCATGCTTTTTCTCCCCAAACATATAAATCCTCTTGTCAGGGACAGGATTTTCCTCAGAAATGTGTAATACATCCTTCATTGCTACAATCATGTAGCGGATGGCTTTAGTCATTTTGGGCTGCAACTTTGCCTCATCGTCATCGACACTGGAGTCAGCTTCCGTGTCGACAACTGTGTCAACTATCTGGGATAGTGTGCGCTTTTGAGACCCTGACGGCCTCTACGCTGTAGGATCAGGCATGGGTTGAGACCCTGACTGTCCCAAGGTTACAGTTTTATCCAATCTGTTATGCAAGGAGTTTACATTATCATATAACACCTTCCACATATCCATCCAATCAGGTGTCGGCACCGTCGGCAGCGACACCACACTCAGCTGCACTTGTTCTGCCTCCACGTATCCTTCCTCATCAAACATGTTGACACAGGCGTACCGACACACAGCACACACACAGGGAATGCTCTGACTGAGGACAGGACCCCACAAAGGCTTTTGGGGAGACAGGGAGAGAGTATGCCAGCACACACCCCAGCGCTATATAACCCAGGGATTACACTGTACCTTAGTGTTTACCCCATAGCTGCTGTTAAATATATCTCTGCGCTTAAATTTATGTGCCCCCCCCTCTCTTTTTTTACCCTCTATTGCACCTGTATACTGCAGGGGAGAGCCTGGGGAGCGTCCTTCCAGCGGAGCTGTTTAGAGAAAATGGTGCTGGTGTGCTGAGGAAGAAGGCCCCGCCCCTTCAGCGGCGGGCTTCTGTCCCGCTTTAATGTGTAAAAAATGGCGGGGGCTCGGGCATATATACAGTCCCAGACTGTATATATGTCTATTTTTGCCAAACAGGTAATTAATTGCTGCCCAGGGCGCTCCCCCCAGCGCCCTGCACCCTACAGTGACCGGAGTGTGCGGTGTGCTGTGGAAGCAATGGCGCACAGCTGCAGTGCTGTGCGCTACCTTAAGTGAAGACAGGAGTCTTCAGCCGCCGATTTCGATGTCTTCCTGCTTCTGCTGCTTCTGTTCTTCTGGCTCTGCGAGGGGGACGGCGGTGCGGCTCCGGGAACGGACGATCAAGGTTAGGTACCTGTGTTCGATCCCTCTGGAGCTAATGGTGTCCAGTAGCCTAAGAAGCGCTACCTAGCTGCCGTGAGTAGGTTTGCTTCTCTCCCCTCAGTCCCTCGTAGCAGAGAGTCTGTTGCCAGCAGAAGCTCTCTGAAAATAAAAAACATGACAAAATACTTTCTTTTCTAGCAAGCTCAGGAGAGATGCTCCGTTGTTGTTCATACTGTTAACTGGGTAAGTTTATCACAAGTTATACGATGTGATTGGTGTGACTGGTATGAGTCTTGCCCTGGATTCCAAAATCCTTTCCTTGTACTGTCAGCTCTTCCGGGCACAGTTTCTCTAACTGAGGTCTGGAGGAGGGGCATAGAGGGAGGAGCCAGTGCACACCAGATAGTACTAAATCTTTCTTTAGAGTGCCCAGTCTCCTGCGGAGCCCGCTATTCCCCATGGTCCTTACGGAGTCCCCAGCATCCACTAGGACGTTAGAGAAAACTTCCTTGACTCGTATTTACACCAAATAAGGCAAGCTTATATGCATTGGTGCAATGAAAAAGGTATGGACCCGAAATCTGGCAGAGTTTCCAGGGTTTTAACATTACTTCAAACAGGAATAGATAAAGGTTTAGCGGTGGCTTTCTTGGAAATACAAGTGTCAGCATTGACTGTATGGTTCCGAAAGAAAAATGCCAAATTGCAGGATGTGTGCACTTTTTCCCAGGGAATGCTGCACATTCAACCTTCCCTTTTCCTACTACAGGGTCAGGGAATCTAAATCTAGTCCTCAAAGCCTGTAAAGTTGTTCTGTTTAAACCACTAAGTGAAGTGTATTTTAATGGTTGATAGCTAAAGTTCTCTTCGGCTGACTATGGCATCAGCTAGAAGAGTGTCTGATTTAGGAGCATTGTCATGTTAATCTCCTTTTCTGATGTTATCCAGATAAAGTAGTTCTCAGAACTAGGTCTGGGTATCTTCCTAAGGGGTGATCTATATTCCACCTTAATGAAGATATTATAGTACAGGTTTTTCAGGAATCGGGATTTTCTGCGGGAGATGCGTCCGCTGGACGTAGTTTGGGCATTAAGGATCTACATGGACCGTACCAGTGCCATTAGAAAGACAAATTCTCTTTTCATCCTCTATGGTTTTCACAAGAGGAGATGGCCTGCTACTAAACAGACGCTAACAAGATGGCTTCAAATGAAGATTTCAGAAGCATATTCTTAAGCTGATCTCCCTGTCCCGGCTAATGTCTCTGCTCACTCTACATGTAAGGAAGGTCTTTCATGGGTAGCACAATATTGTGCTTGAGCAGAACAGATATGTAAGGCAGCCACATGGCTTCCAATAAACACATTCAATCAGACATTATGCCTGGGATATCTTTGCCTCTCATGATGCTCAGTTCGGGCGTAAGGTTCTCCTATTAATCAGGAGCATCCCCACCACTAAAAATTGCTTTGGGAAGTCCCAATGTTATCCTGTGGATAACCTGTGGACCCTGTCGGATAAATATACGTTATGGTAAGAACCACAGGTTTCCACAGGGATCCCACCCCAACGCACCTGATTTGAGAATCTTTATACTCACTAAACTCTTCCCTCTTGCATGGAAGAGTGTGCATGTGTGTTTTTCGCCTGAATAGGGTTCTACATAATGCTCCTGCCTAAATGCTTTGGAAACAATTGATTTGACTGAGTCAGTGGGCGGGATTATATGGACGAGAACGGTGCATTCTGGGAGGCCAGAAAGCTTGTGATCGTTTGGTGCCAATCCGCTGTCGCTCCATCATATCCCAATGTTATCCTGTGGAAACCTGTGGACTTAGGAGAAATACCGTTATCAACGGTAAGTTCTTACCATAACATATATTTTTCCTATCCTCCAGAGGAAAAGGAAAAGATGAGAGCAACCTTTTAGGGATCTGAAATATCTTATCATGATTAACCCATGGTTCTTGAAACAGGGTATTCAATTCCTTTGACACAGGAAAAGTAACTGAGGATGACTTCTGTACATTAAAACAAGATTCCTCACACTCCTCTGACACCTTATCAGGAATATGCAGAACATCTCTGATAGCCTCTATAAGAGCCTCTATTCCCTGTGACAGAGCCTCATCCCCCCTTCCAAATCCACCCCCCCCCCCCCCCCCATCTCCTCCATGTCTGACCTGTCAGAGTCAGACTGCAGGATATGGGCCAAAGATCGCTTCTGCAGACAAAAGGGAGGGGATTGAGACGCTGTTTTGGGGACTGAGGCTCTGTTCATAAACTCATCCACAGTCTGTTTTAAGTATTGCGTCTCTTTCTCATTGCGGGACAATTTTGTAGAAAGAGTGGAGATCAGTCGTTTAAGAGAATTAACCCACTCCGGTTCAGCCCCGCTAGCCTGTGAACCCTGAGTACCCAGTAGTGATCCCCCTGGTGAAGAGTAACACTCCGCTGTACAAGAAACACACTCTTTGCCTGACATAATGTAAATGTGACAGTACACACACACACAGGAAAAGGTTAAGCACAAGTAACCAACAAAGAGCCTTTCAGGGAGACACAGTTGTTTGGATCCAGCCCCCACCACACCTTTACCGCTAATGCCAAGCTTAGCTGGGTCGCAGACTAAGTACCCTGATAGGGGACTTAATACACTAATAGTCGCTCCCCCCCTGCTATGACCCCTTGGTACCGCTGAGGTAATCTGGAGTTACACCGAAGGAGCTGCGCGTCCGTGTCAGTCAGCGTCTGTGTCCACCGCAGAGGGAAAATAAGATTTTACTTACCGGTAAATCTATTTCTCGTAGTCCGTAGTGGATGCTGGGGACTCCGCAAGGACCATGGGGAATGGACGGGCTCCGCAGGAGACAGGGCACTTTAAGAAAGAATTTGGATACTGGTGTGCTCTGGCTCCTCCCTCTATGTCCCTCCTCCAGACCTCAGTTAGAGAAACTGTGCCCGGAAGAGCTGACAGTACAAGGAAAGGATTTTGGAATCCAGGGCAAGACTCATACCAGTCACACCAATCACATCGTATAACTTGTGATAAACTTACCCAGTTAACAGTATGAACAACAACGGAGCATCAGATCAACCCTGATGCAACCATAACATAACCCTTATTTAAGCAATAACTATATACAAGTATTGCAGAAGAAGTCCGCACTTGGGACGGGCGCCCAGCATCCACTACGGACTACGAGAAATAGATTTACCGGTAAGTAAAATCTTATTTTCTCTAACGTCCTAGTGGATGCTGGGGACTCCGTAAGGACCATGGGGATTATACCAAAGCTCCCAAACGGGCGGGAGAGTGCGGATGACTCTGCAGCACCGAATGAGCAAACACAAGGTCCTCCTCAGCCAGGGTATCAAACTTGTAGAACTTTGCAAAAGTGTTCGAACCTGACCAAGTAAGCTGCTCGGCAAAGCTGTAATGCCGAGACCCCTCGGGCAGCCGCCCAAGAAGAGCCCACCTTCCTTGTGGAGTGGGCTTTTACTGATTTTGGCAGCGGCAATCCAGCCGCAGAATGAGCCTGCTGAATCGTGTTACAGATCCAGCGAGCAATAGTTTGCTTTGAAGCAGGAGCACCCAGCTTGTTGGATGCATACAGGATAAACAGCGACTCAGTTTTCCTGACTCTAGCCGTTCTGGCTACATAAACCTTCAAAGCCCTGACCACATCTAGTAACTCTGAATCCTCCAAGTCACGAGTAGCCACAGGCACCACAATAGGTTGTTTCATATGAATAGATGACACCACTTTTGGCAGAAATTGGGGACGGGTCCGCAATTCTGCTCTGTCCATATGGAAAACCAGATAGGGGCTTTTATGTGACATAGCCGCTAATTCTGACACACGCCTAGCTGAAGCCAAGGCTAATAGCATGACCACCTTCAACGTGAGAAATTTTAACTCCACGGTTTTAAGTGGCTCAAACCAGTGTGACTTCAGGAAACTCAACACCACGTTAAGATCCCATGGTGCCACTGGAGGCACAAAAGAGGGCTGAATATGCAGCACTCCCTTTACAAACGTCTGAACTTCAGGCAGAGAAGCCAGTTCTTTTTGAAAGAAAATAGACAGGGCCGAAATCTGGACCTTAATGGAACCCAATTTTAGGCCCAAAGTCACTCCCGCCTGTAGGAAGTGAAGGAAACGGCCCAGCTGGAATTCCTCCGTGGGGGCATTCCTGGCCTCACACCAAGCAACATATTTTCGCCATATACGGTGATAATGTTTAGCCGTCACGTCCTTCCTAGCCTTTATCAGCGTAGGAATAACCTCATCCGGAATGCCTTTTTCTGCTAGGATCCGGCGTTCAACCGCCATGCCGTCAAACGCAGCCGCGGTAAGTCTTGGAACAGACAGGGTCCCTGTTGCAACACGTCCTGTCTTAGAGGCAGAGGCCATGGGTCCTCTTTGAGCATTTCTTGCAGATCTGGATACCAAGTCCTTCTTGGCCAATCCGGAACAATGAGTATTGTTCTCACTCCTCTTTTTCTTATGATTCTCAGCACCTTGGGTATGAGAGGAAGAGGAGGAAATACATAAACCGACTGGAACACCCACGGTGTCACTAGTGCGTCTACAGCTATCGCCTGAGGGTCTCTTGACCTGGCGCAATACCTCTGTAGCTTTTTGTTGAGGCGGGATGCCATCATGTCCACCTGTGGCAGTTCCCACCGACTTGCAATCTGCGTGAAGACTTCTTGATGAACTCCCCACTCTCCAGGGTGGAGGTCGTGCCTGCTGAGGAAGTCTGCTTCCCAGTTGTCCACTCCCGGAATGAACACTGCTGACAGTGCGCTTACGTGATTCTCCACCCAGCGAAGAATTCTGGTGGCTTCCGCCATCGCCACCCTGCTCCTTGTGCCGCCTTGGCGGTTTACATGAGCCACTGCGGTGATGTTGTCTGACTGAATCAGAACTGATTGGTCGCGAAGCAGGGTCTCCGCTTGACGTAGGGCGTTGCATAAGGACATTAGTTCCAGGATATTGATGTGAAGGCAAGTCTCCTGACTTGACCACAGACCTTGGAAATTTCTTCCCTGTGTGACTGCCCCCCACCCTCGGAGGCTTGCATCCATGGTCACCAGGACCCAGTCCTGAATGCCGAATCTGCGGCCCTCGAGAAGGTGAGCACTCTGCAGCCACCACAGGAGAGACACCCTGGCCCTGGGGGATAGGGTGATCAGCCGATGCATCTGAAGATGTGATCCGGACCACTTGTCCAACAGATCCCATTGAAAGGTCCTCGCATGGAACCTGCCGAAGGGAATGGCCTCGTATGATGCCACCATCTTTCCCAGGACTCGCGTGTAGTGATGCACCGACACCTGTTTTGGTTTTAATAGGTCTCTGACCAGTGTCATGAGCTCCTGAGCCTTCTCCATCGGGAGATAAACCCTCTTCTGGTCTGTGTCCAGAATCATGCCCAGGAAGGGCAGACGAGTCGTAAAAATCAACTGCGACTTTGGAATATTTAGAATCCAGCCGTGCTGTTGTAACACTTCCAGAGAGCGTGCTACGCTGATCAGCAACTGCTCTCTGGACCTCGCCTTTATGAGGAGATCGTCCAAGTATGGGATAATTGTGACCCCTTGCTTTCGCAGGAGCACCATCATTTCCGCCATTACCTTGGTAAATATTCTCGGTGCCTTGGAGAGACCAAACGGCAACGTCTGGAATTGGTAATGACAATACTGTACCAGAAATCTGAGGTACGCCTGATGAGGTGGATAAATGGGGACATGAAGGTATGCATCCTTTATGTCCAGAGACACCAAAAAATCCCCCCCACCAGGCTTGCGATCACCGCTCTGAGCGATTCCATCTTGAACTTGAACCTTTTCAGGTATATGTTCAGGGATTTTAAATTCAATATAGGTCTGACTGAACCGTCCGGTTTCGGTACCACAAACATGGTCGAATAATAACCCTTTTCTTGTTGAAGGAGGGGAACCTTGACCACCACCTGCTGAAGATACAATTTGTGATTTGCAGCTAACACTATTTCCCTCTCTAAGGGGGAAGCTGGCAGGGCCGATTTGAGGTATCGGTGAGGGGGCATCTCCTCGAATTCCAGCTTGTATCCCTGAGACACAATCTCTATTGCCCAGGAATCCACCTGGGAGTGAACCCACTCGTGGCTGAAATTTCGGAGACGCACCCTCACCGGGCCTAGCTCCGCCTGTGGAGCCCCAGCGTCATGCGGTGGATTTAGTGGAAGCCGGGGAGGACTTCTGTTCCTGGGAACTAGCTGTGTTGTGCAGCTTCTTTCCTCTGCCCCTGCCTCTGGCAAGAAAGGACGCACCTCGCCTTTTTGTGAACGAAAGGACTGCATTTGGTAATACGGTGCTTTCTTAGGTTGTGAGGGAACATATGGCAAAAAATTTGACTTTCCAGCAGTAGCTGTGGAGACCAGGTCCGAGAGACCCTCCCCAAACAATTCCTCACCCTTGTAAGGTAAAACCTCCATGTGCCTTTTTGAGTCGGCATCGCCTGTCCATTGCCGAGTCCACAGGACCCTTCTGGCAGAAATCGACATTGCATTTATTCTAGAGCCCAGTAGGCTAATGTCTCTTTGAGCATCTCTCATATATAGGACAGCGTCTTTTATATGCCCCCGGGTTCATTAATATAGTATCCTTGTCCAAGGTATCAAGTTCCTCAGATAAGGTATCCGTCCATGCTGCTACAGCACTACACACCCAGGCCGACGCAATTGCCGGCCTTAGTAAGGTACCTGAATGTGTATAAATGGACTTCAGGGTACCCTCTTGCTTTCTATCCGCAGCATCTTTAAGGGTGGCCGTATCCTGTGACAGCAGGGCTACCCTCTTGGATAAGCGTGTTAGAGCTTTGTCCACCCTAGGGGAGGATTCCCAGCGTAACCTGTCCGTTGGCGGGAAAGGATACGCCATAAGCATCCGTTTGGAAATCTGCAGTTTTTTATCTGGAGATTCCCAAGCCTTTTCACATAACTAATTTAGCTCATGTGAAGGGGGAAAGGTCACCACCTGCCTTTTTTCCCCATACATATGAACCCTCTTGTCAGGGACTGGGGATTCCTCTGTGATGTGCAACACCTCCTTCATTGCTATAATCATATAACGGATGGCTTTAGCCAATTTAGGCTGTAACTTTGCATCATCGTAATCGACACTGGAGTCAGAATCCGTGTCTGTATCTGTGTCAACAATTTGGGATAGTGGGTGCTTCTGAGACCCTGACGGCCTCTGCGACAAAGGATCAGGCATGGGCTGAGACCCCGACTGTCCTAAGGTTTCAGCTTTATCCAACCTTTTATGCAAGGAATTAACATTATCATTTAAAACCTTCCACATATCCATCCAATCAGGTGTCGACGCCGTCGGCGGAGACACCACATTCATTTGCTCCCGCTCTGCTTCCACATAGCCTTCCTCGTCAAACATGTCGACACAAGCGTACCGACACACCACACACACAGGGGATGCTCTTTTTGAAGACCGTTCCCCCACAAGGCCCTTTGGAGAGACAGAGAGAGAGTATGCCAGCACACACCCCAGCGCTATATGTCCCAGGAATCACACAGTAACTTAGTGTTAACCCAGTAGCTGCTGTATTATATGTTTTTGCGCCTAATTTATGTGCCCCCCCCCCCTCTCTTTTTACCCTCTTCTACCGTGAATCTGCAGGGGAGAGCCTGGGGAGCTTCCTCTCAGCGGAGCTGTGGAGACAAAATGGCGCTGGTGAGTGCTGAGGAAGAAGCCCCGCCCCCTCAGCGGCGGGCTTCTGTCCCGCGTTTCTGTACAATATAATGGCGGGGGCTCATGCATATATACAGTGCCCAACTGTATATATGCCCAACTCTTGCCAAGAGGTCCTACTTGCTGCCCAGGGCGCCCCCCCCTGCGCCCTGCACCCTACAGTGACCGGAGTATGTGGGTGTAGTGTGGGAGCAATGGCGCACAGCTGCAGTGCTGTGCGCTACCTCAGTTTGAAGACTGGAGTCTTCTGCCGCCGATTTTGAAGTCTTCTTGCTTCTTTCACCCGGCTTCTGTCTTTCGGCTCTGCGAGGGGGGCGGCGGCGCGGCTCCGGGATCGGACGACAAAGGGTGAGATCCTGTGTACAATCCCTCTGGAGCTAATGGTGTCCAGTAGCCTAAGAAGCAGGACCTAGCTTCAGAGAGTAGGGCTGCTTCTCTCCCCTCAGTCCCACGATGTAGGGAGTCTGTTGCCAGCAGATCTCCCTGAAAATAAAAAACCTAACAAAATACTTTCTTATAGCAAGCTCAGGAGAGCTCACTAAACAGCACCCAGCTCGTCCGGGCACAGATTCAAACTGAGGTCTGGAGGAGGGACATAGAGGGAGGAGCCAGAGCACACCAGAATCCTAATTCTTTCTTAAAGTGCCCTGTCTCCTGCGGAGCTCGTCTATTCCCCATGGTCCTTACGGAGTCCCCAGCATCCACTAGGACGTTAGAGAAAATGGCGCTGGTGAGCTGCTGGATCCTCTCATAGTAAAGCCCTGCCCCTTCAATGGCGCGCGGTCTTCCTGCTTTTTTTTATACTGCCTGAGGTAATTTTTATGCTTAAAATGAAACAGAACCGTTTTAAGGCTGTGTTTGACAGTTTGGGTACTGTGTACAGTGTACTGAGACGCAGTTGTGTACTGTGTCTGGAGACGCATTCCGCTCCGTTTAGAAGCCGTGCGTCTCCGTACCCTTGTGCCGCTACAATGGCCGGCGGCCCGATAACCGGGACGCCAGCTCAGTACTCCCCACTCTTCATTCTTCTGGCTCTGTTGGGAGTGGCGTCATGCTGCGGGAATGTACGCTCGCTGTGGTGGGGCTTGCGAATAGTTTCCTCAGGAGCTCAGTGTCCGGTCAGTGGGGAACAGGACCATTAATCCTTCAAGATGTTGGGCCGTTCCCTCCCCTAATTCCCATGAAGCAGGCAGGCTGGTGCCAATCAGCACTGCCTGAAAATAACAAACATAGAAAATAAATGCAGAAAACTCTTCAGGAGCTTCCTTCAGCGTGACCGGCTCCTCCGGGTACATTTTCTAAACTGAGTCTGGTAGGAGGGGCATAGAGGGAGGAGCCAGCCCACACTATCAAATCATCTTCTTTTATTATTTTCTCTAACGTCCTAGTGGATGCTGGGGACTCCGAAAGGACCATGGGGAATAGCGGCTCCGCAGGAGACTGGGCACAAAGTAAAAGCTTTAGGACTAGCTGGTGTGCACTGGCTCCTCCCCCTATGACCCTCCTCCAAGCCTCAGTTAAGATTTTGTGCCCGAACGAGAAGGGTGCAATCTAGGTGGCTCTCCTGAGCTGCTTAGAGTAAAAGTTTAAATAGGTTTTTTTATTTTCAGTGAGACCTGCTGGCAACAGGCTCACTGCATCGAGGGACTAAGGGGAGAAGAAGCGAACTCACCTGCGTGCAGAGTGGATTGGGCTTCTTAGGCTACTGGACATTAGCTCCAGAGGGACGATCACAGGCCCAGCCATGGATGGGTCCCGGAGCCGCGCCGCCGGCCCCCTTACAGATGCTGAAGAAAGAAGAGGTCCATAAATCGGCGGCAGAAGACTTTCCTGTCTTCATAAGGTAGCGCACAGCACTGCAGCTGTGCGCCATTGCTCTCAGCACACTTCACACTTCGGTCACTGAGGGTGCAGGGCGCTGGGGGGGGGGGCGCCCTGGGAAGCAATGAATTTACCTTATTTGGCAAAAAATACATCACATATAGCTCCTGGGCTATATGGATGTATTTAACCCCTGCCAGTTTTCCAGAAAAAAGCGGGAGAAGAGCCCGCCGTGAAGGGGGCGGGGCCTATCTCCTCAGCACACAGCGCCATTTTTCCCACACAGCTCCGCTGGTAGGAAGGCTCCCAGAATCTCCCCTGCATCCTGCAACTACAGAAACAGGGTAAAAAAGAGAGGGGGGCACTTATTTGGCAAAATAACAGATATAAGCAGCTATAAGGGATAGACACTTATTGTAAGGTTGTCCCTATACATATATAGCGCTCTGGTGTGTGCTGGCAAACTCTCCCTCTGTCTCCCCAAGGGGCTAAGTGGGTCCTGTCCTCTATCAGAGCATTCCCTGTGTGTGTGCTGGGTGTCGGTACGTGTGTATCGACATGTATGAGGAGGAAAATGATGTGGAGGCGGAGCAATTGCCTATAATGGTGATGTCACCCCCTAGGGAGTCGACACCTGAATGGATGGCCGTAATTAAGGAATTACGTGACAGTGTCGGCAAGTTACAGAAAACTGTTGACGACATGAGACAGCCGGCAGCTCAGTTAGTGCCTGTCCAGGCGTCTCAAACACCGTCAGGGGCTATTAAACGCCCGTTACCTCAGTGGGTCGACACGGACCCAGACACAGACACTGACTCCAGTGTCGACGGTGAAGAAACAAACGTATTTTCCAGTAGGGCCACACGTTACATGATCACGGCAATGAAGGAGGTTTTGCACATCTCTGATACTGCAAGTACCACAAAAAGGGGTATTATGTGGGGTGTGAAAAAACTACCCGTAGTTTTTCCTGAATCAGATGAATTGAATGAAGTGTGTGATGAAGCGTGGGTTACCCCCGACAAAAAACTGCTAATTTCTAAAAAATTATTGGCACTATATCCCTTCCCACCAGAGGTTAGGGCTCGTTGGGAAACACCCCCTAGGGTGGATAAGGCGCTCACACGCTTATCAAAACAAGTGGCGTTACCGTCTCCAGAAACGGCCGCCCTTAAGGAGCCAGCAGATAGGAGGCTGGAAAATATCCTTAAAAGTATATACACTCATACTGGTGTTATACTGCGACCAGCAATCGCCTCAGCCTGGATGTGCAGTGCTGGGGTGGCTTGGTCGGATTCCCTGACTGAAAATATTGATACCCTGGACAGGGACAATATATTATTGACTATAGAGCATTTAAAGGATGCATTCCTATATATGCGAGATGCACAGAAAGACATTTGCACTCTGGCATCAAGAGTAAGTGCGATGTCCATTTCTGCCAGAAGAGGATTATGGACGCGACAGTGGTCAGGGGATGCGGATTCCAAACGGCATATGGAAGTATTGCCGTATAAAGGGGAGGAGTTATTTGGGGGCGGTCTATCGGACCTGGTGGCCACGGCAACGGCTGGGAAATCCACCTTTTTACCCCAAGTCACCTCGCAGCAGAAAAAGATACCGTCTTTTCAGGCTCAGTCCTTTCGTCCCCATAAGGGCAAGCGGGCAAAAGGCCACTCATATCTGCCCCGGGGCAGAGGAAGGGGAAAAAGACTGCAACAGACAGCTTCTTCCCACGAACAGAAGCCCTCCCCCGCTTCTGCCAAGTCCTCAGCATGACGCTGGGGCCTTACAAGCGGACTCAGGCACGGTGGGGGCCCGTCTCAAGAATTTCAGCGCGCAGTGGGCTCACTCGCAAGTGGACCCCTGGATCCTGCAGGTAGTATCTCAGGGGTACAAATTGGAATTCGAGACGTCTCCCCCTCGCCGGTTCCTGAAGTCTGCTTTACCAACGTCTACCCCCGACAGGGAGGCGGTATTGGAAGCCATTCACAAGCTGTATTCCCAGCAAGTGATAATCAAGGTACCCCTCCTACAACAGGGAAAGGGGTATTACTCCACGCTGTTTGTGGTACCGAAGCCGGACGGCTCGGTGAGACCCATTTTAAATCTGAAAGCCTTGTACACTTACATAAAAAGGTTCAAGTTCAAGATGGAGTCACTCAGAGCAGTGATAGTGAACCTGGAAGAAGGGGACTACATGGTGTCTCTGGACATCAAGGATGCTTACCTCCATGTCCCAATTTGCCCTTCTCACCAAGGGTACCTCAGGTTTGTGGTACAGAACTGTCACTATCAGTTTCAGACGCTGCCGTTTGGATTGTCCACGGCACCCCAGGTCTTTACCAAGGTAATGGCCGAAATGATGATTCTTCTTCGAAGAAAAGGCGTCTTAATCCCTACTTGGACGATCTCCTGATAAGGGCACGGTCCAGAGAACAGTTAGAGGTCGGAGTAGCACTATCTCAAATAGTACTACGACAGCACGGATGGATTCTAAATATTCCAAAATCGCAGCTGATTCCGACGACACGTCTGCTGTTCCTAGGGATGATTCTGGACAAAGTACAGAAAAAGGTGTTTCTCCCGGAAGAGAAAGCCAGGGAGTTATCCGACCTAGTCAGGAAACTCCTAAGACCAGGCCAGGTGTCAGTGCATCAGTGCACAAGGGTCCTGGGAAAGATGGTGGCTTCTTACGAAGCGATTCCATTCGGCAGATTCCACGCAAGAACTTTTCAGTTGGATCTGCTAGACAAATGGTCCGGATCGCATCTTCAAATGCATCAGCGGATAACCCTGTCTCCAAGGACAAGGGTGTCTCTCCTGTGGTGGTTACAGAGTGCTCATCTCCTAGAGGGCCGCAGATTCGGCATTCAGGATTGGGTCCTGGTGACCACGGATGCCAGCCTGAGAGGCTGGGGAGCAGTCACACAGGGAAAAAATTTCCAGGGCTTGTGGTCAAGCATGGAAACGTCACTTCACATAAATATCCTGGAACTAAGGGCCATTTACAATGCCCTAAGTCAGGCAAGGCCTCTGCTTCAGGGTCAGCCAGTATTGATCCAGTCGGACAACATCACGGCAGTCGCCCACGTAAACAGACAGGGCGGCACAAGAAGCAGGAGGGCAATGACGGAAGTGGCAAGGATTCTTCGCTGGGCGGAAAATCATGTGATAGCACTGTCAGCAGTGTTCATTCCGGGAGTGGACAACTGGGAAGCAGACTTCCTCAGCAGACACGATCTTCACCCGGGGGAGTGGGGACTTCACCCAGAAGTCTTCCACATGATTGTAAACCGTTGGGAAAAACCAAAGGTGGACATGATGGCGTCTCGCCTCAACAAAAAACTGGACAGATATTGCTCCAGGTCAAGGGACCCTCAGGCAATAGCTGTGGACGCTCTGGTAACACCGTGGGTGTACCGGTCAGTGTATGTGTTCCCTCCTCTTCCTCTCATACCAAAAGTACTGAGAATCATAAGAAGGAGAGGAGTAAAGACTATACTCGTGGCTCCGGATTGGCCAAGAAGGACTTGGTACCCGGAAATTCAAGAGATGCTCACGGAAGACCCGTGGCCTCTACCTCTAAGACAGGACCTGCTCCAGCAGGGACCATGTCTGTTCCAAGACTTACCGCGGCTGCGTTTGACGGCATGTCGGTTGAACGCCGGATCCTGAAGGAAAAAGGCATTCCGGATGAAGTCATCCCTACCCTGATCAAAGCCAGGAAGGATGTAACCGTACAACATTATCACCGTATTTGGCGTAAATATGTTGCGTGGTGCGAGGCCAGGAAGGCCCCTACGGAGGAATTTCAACTGGGTCGATTCCTGCATTTCCTGCAAACAGGACTGTCTATGGGCCTCAAATTAGGGTCCATTAAGGTTCAAATTTCGGCCCTGTCGATATTCTTCCAAAAAGAACTAGCTTCTGTTCCTGAAGTTCAGACGTTTGTCAAGGGAGTACTGCATATACAGCCTCCTTTTGTGCCTCCAGTGGCACCTTGGGATCTCAATGTAGTGTTGGGATTCCTAAAATCACATTGGTTTGAACCACTCACCACTGTGGACTTGAAATATCTCACATGGAAAGTGGTAATGCTGTTAGCCCTGGCTTCAGCCAGAATTGGCGGCTTTATCCTATAAAAGCCCTTACCTAATTTTTCATACGGACAGGGCAGAATTGAGGACTCGTCCTCAATTTCTCCCTAAGGTGGTTTCAGCATTTCACTTAAACCAACCTATTGTGGTGCCTGCGGCTACTAGGGACTTGGAGGATTCCAAGTTGCTGGACGTAGTCAGGGCCCTGAAAATATATGTTTCCAGGACGGCTGGAGTCAGAAAATCTGACTCGCTGTTTATCCTGTATGCACCCAACAAGCTGGGTGCTCCTGCTTCTAAGCAGACGATTGCTCGTTGGATTTGTAGTACAATTCAGCTTGCACATTCTGTGGCAGGCCTGCCACAGCCAAAATCTGTAAAAGCCCATTCCACACGGAAAGTGGGCTCATCTTGGGCGGCTGCCCGAGGGGTCTCGGCTTTACAACTTTGCCGAGCAGCTACTTGGTCAGGGGCAAACACGTTTGCTAAATTCTACAAATTTGATACCCTGGCTGAGGAGGACCTGGAGTTCTCTCATTCGGTGCTGCAGAGTCATCCGCACTCTCCCGCCCGTTTGGGAGCTTTGGTATAATCCCCATGGTCCTTTCGGAGTCCCCAGCATCCACTAGGACGTTAGAGAAAATAAGAATTTACTTACCGATAATTCTATTTCTCATAGTCCGTAGTGGATGCTGGGCGCCCATCCCAAGTGCGGATTGTCTGCATTACTTGTACATAGTTATTGTTACCAAAATCGGGTTATTGTTGTTGTGAGCCATCTTTTCAGAGGCTCCTTCTGTTATCATGCTGTTAACTGGGTTCAGATCACAAGTTGTACGGTGTGATTGGTGTGGCTGGTATGAGTCTTACCCGGGATTCAAAATCCTTCCTTATTGTGTACGCTCGTCCGGGCACAGTATCCTGAGGCTTGGAGGAGGGTCATAGGGGGAGGAGCCAGTGCACACCAGCTAGTCCTAAAGCTTTTACTTTGTGCCCAGTCTCCTGCGGAGCCGCTATTCCCCATGGTCCTTTCGGAGTCCCCAGCATCCACTACGGACTATGAGAAATAGAATTATCGGTAAGTCAATTCTTATTATTATTATTTGTCATTCTCGTTTCAGAGATATGAGATTGCGTGAAGTATGGATCTTTTAAATCAATCAATTTATTGGAAAGGTGCTTGGTTTAATTTTTGAGAAGCATTGTGTATTACTGTTACAACTTTCTGATCTATTTGCTGTATCTTGTTTTGTGGGTGGAAAATGGTTACTATTGTCATAGGGAAAGAAGTCAAAACGTCAAATTTTCTGTTACTGTTTAAATTATGAATTTGTTAATCTGATCTTCGAAACCTGTAACAGTATAACGAGTCTGAGTCTAGAATAACCAAATTTTAATGTTATATTTTTAAGATCGTCTTTACTAACCAATGCATTTGGAGTGTTGCAGATATAAACTACTGTAGCTATTACTCTAAATGAGCTATGACTACCATTACTTTGGTGAAGACTGGAAGCTGTGAAGGGATCACAACATTGAAGCCCATTGTGTGCTCGCTGCAGGCCTGGTTCTATATCCCTCTATGGGAGTCGTGGACACCTATAGAGGGGGAATCACCTACCTCGGCAGTATTCCGAAGGCAGTATGGTGACCCTGTCGGAATCCTGGCGCCAGTATTAAGACAGCCGGGATCCCGACGAGCGGTATGTGCTGTGAAGATACTGAAGAGAAGGGCCATAACCTTCTGAGGGAATCAGTATGTGAAATTTGTAATGCAAAGGTTTGATTGGTATAGTCAGGAAAGCACTTTGCAAATCTAAGGATGAAAGACCATCTACTGGCAAATCAACTGGTGGCCTGTTTTTACAAGAAAGATCTGGCAAGCAGTGTATTGATTCAATAAGTTTAAACCTAGCACAGCTCTATAATTAACTAAGGTTTTGTCTGAATATGTCCACATTTTAACTCCCTAATTGAAACTGCTCACTTTTTAGTTTTTTAATTCATCATGATTATGTAATTACAAATTTTACAACCAGCAATGAAACCAACACATTGCAATAATATGGTTTGCTCCTATACACAGATAAAGAGGAGGCAATAAAGAGAACAAATAAGGGAGGAAAAAAAAACCCCAAGACGGAATCTCTCCAGCAGATAGTTTTATTTTGTTAAAATAGAAAAACTATTTACATTTAGTTTTGATAGAATATAAAGGAGTTCTATTTTGAGGGCGATATAGAGTTAGATTGCACATTTTGTTATAAGGTAGCAATATTTAGTTTCTTTTTGGAACACTGGCCATGGAAAGAGGTGGCACCTGTTCATTTTGTTTCAGACAAATTAGAAAAGGTGTTAGAAGCTCTGCATCTTTTTACCGATCTATACTGAAAATCACTTGTTGGGTTCTTTTGTGGGTTTTTTTTTTGGAGTGTATCTATAAACCTTTATTATATTCCATATGACTCCTGCAATTTGTTATATTTCTGGAATTGCTGCTGTATTGTTAAGATCACGGTAATCTTTTTTTCTAATGTACATGCGATTTACCTACTGACTGTACGTTTTGTCTTGATGCAAAAGCTTCATTAAAAATGTTTATTATTTTTATTTTTTTTAGTTACTCAGCTCTGCATCTATATAATAATCTGCTAGTAGAGATAGGGAATCGTGGTGCAAGCCACCTCTCCAACAGCTCCCATAACAGTCAGCAGCGGGACAAGCCTGGAGAGACAACTACTCTGCATCGGGAGATAGATCCGAGTGGGGGGCAGGATAAGTAGGACCGAGGTGACCTCAGCAAATACTGGGTCTGTTATGCCAGTATAAAAATATCACAAAATAATTTTGTTACAGTTTGTAAAATAAACTTAATACAATAAGTAAATTGCTTCTCCTATTCTTATGCTAATGTATTTGAACCAAGTTTTAGTGATGATTCTCTTGTTGATAGAAAAAGTCCCATAACACAGAAATGGAAATCTAACCAACATTTTATATTCATTATTTTATAAAAGAGAACAAAATAAGTAAATGATCGTTAAACCTAGTGGTGATAAGGAATCAAAGCAGTTTGTGACTGTGCAAAGTTTCTTAATGCATATACCAGTTGTAAAATGGTCTGAAACATGATCTGAAGTCATTCAGTTCCCATCTTTTGGGTTTCTCACAATTATTTTCTCTCTAAGTTCCTGAAATCTAAGTTTCAAGATTTTGCAAAACTAAATTTGATAAGAAAATGTGTTGAATGGGACAATAAAATATTAATTTAGTTTCTGTACTTTTAGAATTTAAAAACAAATACAGGTCATCAATTTGTGTTTAAATTATCACACAACATAATTACCTACATACAAATAGGAGCCAGTAATAGGTTTTCTAAAGTATGTGGCGTTTGAATAAAAAACAGTACGTAAAATATTATTCCTTTATTCACAATTTCTCAACTACAGAGAGGCATGGAATTAGCCCAACATGTGAATGGTAAAAGTGGGCTGATCTCTGTCTCTCCAGTGACGGCAGAGACAACCAGAGGAGTGGTGTGAGGACTCCTAACACACACGCTACACACTTTCAGATAGATAAATGCAATCCTTTTATCCATAAATATTATGTATACAAAACAAATTCAAATGATAAAATAGATCCATACATAAGTGTTTAATTACCCCATATCCTTGTGTGGTGTTTCCTGGTCTTTGATATTAATTTCACCAGATGAGAACTCAAGCAAGTGCCTATTGTGGCGAACAGTACTGACTTCTACATCAAAGGGACCAGGGCTAGACTGAAGTATACTAAAAAAAAGTACATAATATTAAAATCAATTTTTTTAAGCTAAAATAATATTAGTTAGCTCACATTTAAGTCATAATATCATATCAAACAAGATACCAATACTAAACTACAACAAAGTTAGATTTATGGTTTACTAAAGAGCTCTCATTCTTTTTGCTTAAACAAGTTAAAGCACTCAGAGGGGAATTCAATTGTGGGCAAATGTATTTGACTGCTAAATCAGCGCGACAGCTGCCGTGCTTTATGGCAACGGGATCTCACACAAAAATGTTTACAACCCCATAGGATAGAGAGTACTTTTGGGGGAATTGGCCAGGCAAGGGTGCGAGAACGGCTTCCATTGCCAGCGTTTGCACCCTGTGGCAACAGCAATTGGCACCCTTTGCCCACAATTGAATACTACTCTTCAGTGGATATGATCATCATCATCATCAGTTAAGTTTTTTCTTCTTCCAGGGATGTGAGCAATTTTATAATGAAAAACAGGTCAGCAACTACATATTGTACTGCATCTGTAATTCATTTAAACAACAGTAAAAAAAATGTGATCATTTGAGATGTGGACCTAGCATTAAACTATATTGATGTTACCAATCAAAAAAATAAAATAGTGATACCACCCCTTGTTAGAATTGACAAATTGCACTCACAAAAGAAAATCTCCATAGTAACTTGGGAGTTCCTTTTCCAAGCCTAAGGTCTTGTCACAGGTTTCCTGTCTCAAGTACTCTAACTTGTGCAGTCTTGTATAGCCACGCTTTACGGCAGCCTGATCTTGCACAAAAGTGTCCGCAGCCCCACAGGGAGGTGAACACTTCTGTGCAAATTCTGGATTCGGCTGGGCAGACGAAGAGTGTGAGATGGGGTTCCATTGCCGGCGTTTAAACGCCACGGCAACTCGCACGAAATTGAATTCCCCCCAATGTTTTTTTTTTCTATTTTCCATTACATAATTGATTAACATGACATGAGAGTATGTAACATGACACTTTGTTGATGTTATACAGATCTACTGAAGTGAAATAGAGGTTAAGACCGATGAATTATCCTTGTGATGAATGCATACAATGTTTATTACAAGGTAAGCATTATTGTAATTTTATGTAATCCTAAATTCTGAAAAGACTGCACAAACTAGTTTATTTATTTTTTGATCCCAACTTGCACAATGGGGTTCTCACATTTTAAATTGATATTGTACACACAAACAGTAAATTACCTAATGGGATTGAAATTAATCACTAAAAATAAAGCCACCATCAGCAGGCAGACAGCTCTCCTTTTTGGAGCAGTCACTTTAAGTTTCTGATTCTGCAGGAAAAAAACAGATAAAATGAATTAACAATACTGTACATGTCTCAATTCTGTCATCAGCTTTGTTATATGATATAGGTGACATAAATAGGTATAATATATGATGAAAATTATGAAGATTAGCTGAAACCCATTTTTAATCACCTCAGATACAACTTCTTCCAGCAATTTCTGCAAGGACCCATTTTCTTTCTTAAGCATCTCGTTCTCGGACAAAGCTGCTCGCAGACGCACTTCTAAGCCCTGCATATACTCCTTTTTCTTCCTTCTAGACTGAAACGCTGACTCGCGGTTTTTAATCATCCTTTGCTGTCTCCGCATCAAATTTATCTATTTGAACAACAAGTTTGAAACATAATTATTACTTGCGTTATATTTTACAGTACAACACAACTACAGAATATTAGTGTAACATCAGTGTATACAATTAGGCATAATGATATACGTAAAAAATATAAAGACCATAAAAAGTCCACAGTTCAATCCATGTATATGTAAATGCCAAGTCTTCCAGATAACATATGAACAACTGATAGACCACACCAGTGATTCCGAAACATTCTTGAAATATGGCACCCTAGAGTAACAGCATTGTTTTCAAGACACCTATAGTCCAAAAGTTTCTTATTAATAAATGAAAAAAATAAATTAAAAGCTAAATAAAAACATAAATAAATAAAATAAAGTAAGTAAATTGTGCATACTTGTCAAGGGCCCCATACACTACAACGATTTTGCACGATTTCAGACGATTTCGACCTTTCGGGCCAATAAATCTGATGAAAAGTGTCAAATTGTATGCGTTTTGCAATATCCCTTATAGTGTAAGTCGGAGCCCTTAGGTCGTTGGTGCTGCAATAATGATATATCGGAAATGGATGGAAAAAAAAGGATTTTAATTTTCTCGTAGTCCATAAGGGATATTGGGTAATCTAGTACGATGGGGGGATATAGACGAGGTCCAAAGGAGCTGGTGCACTTTAAATTTCTTCACTGGGAGTGCTGGCTCCTCCCCTCTATGCCCCTCCCACAGGCAGTTATAGGTAAAAACATGCCCGCAGGAGAAAGAACATACAGTACATGAGAGAAGGAAACATGACAACAAAGAGTGGTGAGATTTATAAACCAGCACACCACTAACATACAACGACCAGCAACGGCTGGAAACAACAGCTGAACAGGAACCACATAAAAGAGACCCTGCAGAAAAGTCCACGCACTGAGGAGGGCGCCCAATATCCCTTATGGACTACGAGAAAAGGATTTACCGGTAGGTAATTAAAATCCTAATTTCTGTAGCATCCATAAGGGATATTGGAGAATCTAGTACGATGGGGGCGTCCCAACGCATCCAGAACGGGCGGGAACGTGCGGAGACTGCTGCAGCACCACCTGCCCAAACTGGGTATCCTCTTTGGCGAGAGAATCAAATTTGTAGAACTTCACAAAGTTGTTCTTCCCCGACCAGGTAGCAGCTCGGCACAGTTGCAAGGCCGAGTCTCCATGGGCAGCCGCCCAGGAAGAGCCCACTGATCTTGTAGAGTGGGCCTTCAGAGACTTCGGAAAAGGTAAGGCTGCCAACACATAGGCCTGTTGGATAGTAAGCCTAATCCAACGAGCAATGGACTGCTTCGAAGCAGGACAAGTTTTTTTAGGCGCATCAGAGAGCACGAACAAGGAATCAGTCTTTCTGATCAGACCTGTTCGCTTGACATAGATTTTCAAGGCACGCACAGCATCTAATGCCTCCGGAGGAGCAGAAGTATCAGAACTGGACGGAACCACAATAGGTTGATTGAGGTGAAACACGGAGACAACCTTTGGCAGGAACTGCTGTCTAGTCTGGAGCTCCGCTCTGTCCTCGTAAAAGACCAAGGGGTTCATTCTGACCTAATCGCTCGCTGCAGTTCTTCACAGCACAGCGATCAGGTCAGAACTGCCGTAGGCAGCAAAAAAGGAGGTTGTATGTGGTGTATCCCCTGCAAGAAGATCTGAACTTCTGACAACACTTCCAATTTCTTCTGGAAGAAAATGGAGAGAGCTGAAATCTGGACCTTAATAGAACCCAGACGTAAGCCCTTATCCACACCAGCCTGCAGGAAACAAACGTCCCAAGTGGAACTCTGCAGGGAGATACGTGCGTTCCTCGCACCAAGAGACATATATTCTCCAGATATGATAGTGTATTGACGTCACAGGTTTCCTGGCCTGAACCATGGTAGCAATAACCTTCTTGGAAAGGCCCTTGTGAGCTAGGATGTTCTGCTCAACCTCCATGCCAGCAAACGAAGTCGACGTAAGTCCGGGTAGACAAACGGTCCTTGTTGAAGGAGATCTCTTCTGAGAAGTAGAGGACAAGGGTCTTCGACGGACCATGTCAAGAAGATCCGGGTACCACGCCCTCCGATTCCCTGATGTCTGATGTGCTTGAGCGCCCTTGGGAGCAACGGAATCGGAGGAATTAGGTAGACCAGCCTGTAAGGCTAAGGCGACTTCAGTGCATCTACTGCCCTCGCCTGAGGGTCCCTGGTTTGTGAGCAATACCAATGAAGCTTCTTGTTGAGACGAGAAGCCATCATGTCTATCTGTGGGCAGCCCCACTGGTGGACGATCTGTTGGAATACCTGCTGGTGGAGACCCCACTCTCCCGGGTGGAGATCGTGACGACTCAGGGAATCCGCTTCCCAGTTGTCAACACCCGGAATGAAGATTGCCAACATTGCTCTTGCATTTCTTTCCGCCCAGAGGAGTATTTCTGACTCCTCTTGCATGCGGGCTCTGCTTTTTGTTCCTCCTTGTCGACTGATGTACGCCACTGCTGTGGCGTTGTCCGACTGTACTTGGATCGCGTGATCCTTGTGCAGAGGAGAGGCCTGAAGCAGAGCATTGAGGATCGCCCCGAAGTTCCAGAATGTTGATCGGAAGGAGGAATTTGTGGGCTGACCACCTGCCCTGGAACTGCGCCCCTTGGGTGACAGCTCCCCATCCTCTCAGACTTGCATCCGTTGTGAGGAAGATCCATTACCGGATCCCGAAACTCCGGCCTTCCAGGAGATTGGAGGACTGCAGCCACCACAGGAGGAAAATCCTGGCTTGAGGCGACAGCCGTATTATCTGGTGCATCTGAAGATGTGATCCAGACCACTTGCTCAGTAGATCCAGCTGAAAAGTCCTGGCATGGAACCTCGTATGAGGCGACCATCTTTCCCAACAATCTTATGCAAAGATGGATCGACACTCGAGTAGGTCGGAGCACCATGCAGACCATCTCCTGAAGTGTTCTCACCTTGTGCTCTGGTAGGAACACCTTCTGGGCCACAGTATCCAGCAACATCCCCAGGAACAGGAGCCGCTGAGTCAGCTAAAGGTGGGACTTCTGTAAGTTGAGGATCCACCCATGGCGTGACAAAAGTTGGACAGTGTGGTCGATATGGAGCAACAAAAGATCCCTGGATCTTGCTTTGATCAGAAGATCGTCCATGAACCTGGAGCTTAAACATCATCTCCTCGGAGCTATGGATAGGCCGAAGGGCAGTGCCTGGAATTGGTAGTGATTGTCCAACAGGGCAAACCTCAGGTACGCCTGATGAAGTGGCCAAATCGGAATATGGAGGTAGGCGTCCCTGATATCCAAGGAAACCATGAATTCCCATTCTTCCAGGCCCGAAAGGATTCCATTTTGAACTTGAACACCTTCAGGTAAGGATTCAAGGACTTTAGATTCAAGATGGGCCTTACCGAACCGTCCGGCTTCGGTACCAGAAACAGGTTGGAGTAATAACCCTTGCCTCATTGTGGTATTGGTCCTGGAACAATGATGTGGAACTGGACCAACTTTAGGATGGCCTGTTGCAACGTAACCTGCATATCTTCCAAAGCTGGTAAGCTTGATTTGAAAAATTGTTGGGGAGGAGCACTGTCTAACTCCAGCTTGTAGCCTTGAGAAACGAGATCCCTGACCCAGGTATCCTGGCAGGAAGCCTCCCAGACAGGGATGAAGTGACGCAGTCGAGCTCCCACCTCGAGGTCCCCTCAGGGTGTGTGGGCACCATCATGCTGAGGCCTTAGTGGAAGCAGAACTGGTCATCTGTTCCTGAGAGCTGGAGCTTGCTGGCTTTCTTGGCTTACCTCTGGATCCTCTAGTTGCTTTGGAGGCACCTCTGGCCTTAGATCGAAATCTGTCAGACCGAAATGACTGTACAGATGGCCCCGGGTAGAAGCGTGTCGCCGGCGGGGCCCCAGAGGGGAGAAACGTGCATTTCCCAGGTGTAACTTTGGAAATCCACGTATCCAATTCAACCCCAAAGAGCCATTCCCCTGAAAAGGGGAGGAATTCCACAATGCGTTTGGATTCCTCCTTGAGGGAATCACAGATAACGTGTGTAGTGTCCTGAATGTGCTTTAGGAGGGTCACCATAGTGACCATGGGCATAGCCCCGGAGAGGCCCTCCTGAATTTGAGTGGCCCATGAATGAATGGCATGGGTCATCCAGCAACCCGCAATGACCGGTCTTCGCAAATATACCTGCGGGTAGCATCTATTTTCCTATCCCCAGGATCCTTAATGGTAAAGGAGCCCGGGGCAGGCAGCACCACCTTTTTGGACAGTCGAGAGACAGATACATCAACCCCTGGGGGATCCTCCCAAAATTTCCTACCTTCAGGAGCAAATGGGAAAGTGCGCAAAAACTTTTTTGACACTTGAAATCTTTTGTCTGTATTTTTCCAGGCCAACTTGAATTGGTGTTGCAAAAAAAAAAAAAAAACAATCTCTTAAAAGTATAAGCGCCCTAATGAATAACAGAACACATGTAACATATACATCCCTTATCAGTTGTAGAGATACCTACTGTATAGGCACTCAGAGACAGCAATGAAGCATTGCCGGCTTATTGTGATGATTACATACTGTATACTGTGTTTGTGTATGTATGTATGTATGTATGTATGTATGTATATATATATATATATATATATATATATATATTACTCTGTATATACTGTAATGTACAGTTAATGTATACAGTAGGTATATAATACAGTATACTGCACAGTCTACTGTATATACAGTAATCTCTTTCATTACTGTATATGATTCATTATTTTTGGCTCTTCACAGGATATAACCCATGATAAGAGATGTGGATAAAGAAAAGAGAGTTGAACGATGGATTGAGAGTGGTGAAACATTTCATGATGTCATTTTCACAGATGAATCGTCTGTTGCCCTTGAGCGGATCTCCAGAATGTCACTCCGGAAACGTAACCATATCTCATTAAAACCACGCCCAAAGCATCCATTGCCTCTGTGTACTGTTATTTTAGCGAGGGGATTGTGACGCTCCTTCAGCATTGCCCCGTAGCCTTCAAGACGTCTGCTACTGTATCTCTCACTCCATCTCCGAGCGCTGCCTGCCACGTGGTGGGGGTTCAGTGGCGGCGGCCATTTTGACAGTGTGCTATGCGATCGAGTCCGGTGTACCGTAATGTGCATAGACCTCGCTTATCCCTATCGCCCCTATGTATTTTAGCGAGGGGATTGGGACGCTCCCTCAGCATTGCTCCGTAGCCTTCGACGCCCCTGTGTGTTAGCGAGGGGATTGTGACGCACCTTCAGCACTGCCCCGTTGTCCGCAAAATCTATGTCGTCCATAGCTGAGGGCCTCCATGGGGCAAGGAGTCACAGGCGGTAGCCATTTCGATTGAGTCTGCCCTGCTACAGAATTGTATGTGTACCATATGGTGCATAGAACCTTAACAGTACATCCGCTCCTGCAGCTTTGCCCTGGTTTATGTGAATAAAAAAAATTATAAAGTGTCTGGAAAAAACTAACATGCATTCGTACTGTACAGTACTTTAGGAATCGAACACGGGACTCTGAGTATAGGAAGCGGAACACCACCACTTCGCCACAGACAGATGAATAAATCCATTAGTTTTGATTAAGCCATAATGGCTACGGGATTAGGATGCTAACATACTGTACAATATTCCTAATATCATTAGGCAATAATGCACTTCTAACACGTCCATTTGCATCAGTGTACACTACTGGTTTTATGTTGCTTTGTCTGCGGGATTTGGACGCTTACATATTCCTAAAGTACTGTAAATGGACCATATACTGTATGCTGTACTATTTGCGTCTGTACTGTATATACTGTATTAAATAATGCAGCGTAATGAGACTCTGTACATACTGTATGCAGCGTAACGAGACGCACTAGTAAAGTAGTCCTTACTATACAGTATTTCAGTATTGTATTTTATGGGAGCCCACACGCATGCGCAGTGGTGATTGTAAAAAGCGACATCTGGTGGATGATCGCAGGTATTACACGTAAAGGTAACGCCAAACGTCTGTCTCCGTGCGATTAGATACGCCTCTCTGTGACTAGGCGCGCCTCCCTACGCCCCAGTACGCTGCGTATGCTCGATCGGGACAAACACCTCAGCCACTCAAGATAAAGGTGGCTACATCTGTATTGTTTCTTCAATTTCTTAATCGTCAGGAGTTTCAATTGTGATGATTTGATCTCGATATTTTTAAGTGAAAACAAGAAAATAAACATCCAATGTGTAATATTGTTTTGTATAGTCATCTTTTATATTCAAAAACAGTCCTTATCCCAACAGGAGTGGAAAGAACACCAGAAAAAATGGTCTGTATGAGGTGCGTACCCCAGACTCACACTAAGGGAGAGTATTCGTGCGCATAAAGGTTTCTTTGTATTCCTTCACCCTTTCTGTGGAGCCTTCACCAGCTAACATGCAAAGAGATGCAAACCTAAACTCATTTAAAGATATAGATAAGTCAAATGCATAAAGGTATCTTTTTCCTCTATAGTTACAGCAATTATGGTGCGTACCACACTCAAGAGAAATGAAGCAAAGATGTTCCTATCTGGGTTTCTTTATTCAAATCCACACCCGTCTTAGACTTAAGGACCAGATGTATAGTCAGGTATTCTCAGCAGTTGTTATGTGAAGACAGAAAACAGATAAGCATACACTGTGTGGTATAGTTTTATACAACGCTCTTTATTGTTTGAAGCTATCCTTATCCCATCATAATAAAAGGAAGAATAGATAGAGATCTACACGAGGTGCGTTCCCCAACTCACACTCAAGGTACTGTAAGTATTTGTGCGTAAAAAGGTTTCTTTACTTCTTCACCCTCTCCATGTAACCTTCACCAGATAGTATGCAAAGATGAGCATACCTAAACTCACTTAAAAATATAGATGAGTCAAGTATATAAAGGTATCTTTTCCCCTATTGTTACAGTGTAAAGGATGCGTACCACACTCATGGGAAAGAAAGTAGAAACAGTCGCATCTGGGTTTCTTTTTATATCCACACCCGTCTCAAACACAGGAACCAAGTATATATTTTGATGGTCCCAAAACAAGAAGAAAAGGATGTGCTACTCAATCCATATCTTTTATAAGTTTATTGTACAAAAAATTCCCATAGTTGGGATATAGGAAAAAATACAAACAAAAAAAATCGACAAACATCCATATAAAAATATCAACAAAATGCTTCTTTAAAAATAATTAAGAACATAATCTGCACAAATACAAATGTCCGGACTTCATAAATTGCAGATGATTAAAAAAAATACCTTAATCGTTGTCTTTTAGAGTTGGAAAAGGTTTCACAGTGCCACATTTCAGCTCAACAGGAGCCTTCCTCAAGACATGTTTGTATTTTTTCCTATATCCCAACTATGGGAATTTTTTGTACAAATATCGAGATCAAATCATCACAATTGAAACTCCTGACGATTAAGAAATTGAAGAAACAATACATCTACAACTGATAAGGGACGTATATGTTACATGTGTTCTTTTATTCATTAGGGCGCTTATACTGTAAGAGATTGTCTTTATTTGCAATTTCTGTTTTAGTGGGGTGTGGTGACATTCTGTTAGACAATCATTGTCAGTTAAAGCTGCCTTGCGCACATTTTGAGTTCCCCATTTTCCTGCTGCAACTTGAATAGGTGATCTAACTCTGCAGAATCAGGGAATGAGACATTAGGCTAGTTTTGTGTAAAGAAAAACTACTGCTGTGACGCAGTGTCCTCTAGAGGGAGCTTTAACACTTCCCGTATAGCCAGAATTAGGGGTTCAATACCCAGAGCAGAATCGGTATCCCCACTAACGTGGTCCAAGTCCTCCCCATCCTCATGTATATCCTCATCTGTGTCCGACAGTAGAGCATGCAAACCACGCTTCTGTGGTACTGCATGAGTAGAGGGGGGCTGAGCAACATCTGCCCTAGCAGCTAAATCTGCAACAGCCTGTTGTAGTAGCTGAGTTTTCTGTACATTAGCAGTGAGCTGGGATGACACATCAGATCTCATAGTTTTAAGAGACCCTAGCCAGTGGAGCTCTGGACCCTCTCCCCTGGCCCCATCATGGATTTGTGAAGATTGGCTGCATTGTACACATGAAACAGAATCAGATGATCATGGAGAGAATCTGGTGTGGCATACACTGCACAGCTTTTGTTTACCCGTTTCATAGTAAGCACAATGGCATACACATACACACAGACAGTAATATATTGCAAGCCTGCTCTACTGTATGTGAGAGGAGACACACAGGACACCAGCACACCCTTAGCTGTACAGCCCCAGTGAGGCGGTCAGCTAACTTTATCACAGTAAACACTAATAAATTCTGTCCTCTAGAGGACCCAGATAGTGTACAATAGCGGCTTTCCCCCTTTGCTACACCCTGTACCAGATATCCAGCGTGTCTGAGGAGTCAGGAAGTTCTGTGTGTGCTGTCCATGGCTGCAGTAAGCAGGGGAAGGCACCAAAATGCCTCTGGTCCCGCTCCGAGTTAGCTCTGCCCCCTCCAATGGCGACGGAGCTATAGTTATTATTTATACTGGCAAAGTCTCCTTTCAGCTTAAAAACATCACAAGTGCTAGTCTAAGCGATTGTGAGACAGTCTACACGGGGGATCTTAGCGGGACCCCCCCCCATGAGGATCCCGTACGCCGCGCCCAGTAAACTGGGGGAATCCCCTAGCATGCCCCCGGTTTGTACTCACCCCAGATGTTACCTTCAGGCAGTGTTAGGGGCGTGCGGCGTGCTGCGGCTGTGACAGCCAAGGCGCAGTGCCCCACTGAACAACAAACCCTCAGGACAGTGGTCCTGCAGGGGGGAAGCTCCTCTGCACCTCGTAAGGCCAGTGACCATCCTCCGCCTATCTCCCACGGTGCAGGTATGCTGTTGCCCAAACAGAATACCGAAAATAACAAACAAAAAGAAATTGAAGAAAACTCTCTGAAGCTCAGAGATGTGCACCCTCTCCTGAGGGCACTTTTTTCTAAACTGCCTGTGGGAGGGGGCATAGAGGGTAGGAGCCAGCACACCCAATGAAGAAATTTAAAGTGCACCTTTGGACCCCGTCTATTCCCCCCCATTGTACTAGATTCCCCAATATCCCTTATGGATGCTAGAGAGAATAGGATTTTAATTACCTACTGGTAAATCCTTTTCTCGTAGTCTGTAGAGGATACTGGGGTCCACATTAGTACCATTGGTATAGACGAGTCCACTAGGAGCCTTAGGCACTTTAAGAAATCAATAGTATGCACTGTCTCCTCCCTCTATGCCCCTCCTACCAGACTCAGTTCAGAGACTGTGCCCGAGGAGACGGACACATCCTGAGGAAGGATGTAACAGAAACAGTGGAAAGCCAAGCTAACCAAAACTTGAACAGGAACAGCTGAACCAACAACAATACTTAAAGAAACAGTGCAGGAAACACAAAGCACTGGGCGGGCGCCCAAGTATCCTCTACAGACTACGAGAAAAGGATTTACCGGTAGGTAATTAAAATCCTATTTTCTCTTACATTCTAGAGGATACTGGGGTCCACATTAGTACCATGGGTATGTACTAAAGCTCCCAAACCCATGTGGGAGAGTGCTGAGGTTCCTGCAGAACTGATTGACCAAACAGAAGGTCATCAGAGGCCAAAGTATCGAACTTGCAGAACATAGCAAACGTGTTCGAACCTGACCAAGTAGCTGCTCGACAGAGCTGTAAAGCCGAGACACCCTGGGCAGCCGTCCAGGAAGAACCAACTGACCTAGTAGAGTGGGCCTGTACAGAAATTTGGAACCGGCAAACCTGCCGTAGAATAAGCATGCTGGATAGTAAGCATGATCCAGTGAGCAATAGACTGCTTTGAAGCAGGACACCCAATCTTATTGGGATCATAGAGAACAAACAGCAAGTCTGATTTCCTATGACGAGCTGTCCGTTTCACATAAATCTTCAAAGTCCTCACAACATCCAAGGACTTGGAGGTAGAGGAGGTGTCGGTAACCACAATATGTTGGTTGATATGAAAAGCAGACACCACCATTGGGAGAAATTGCTGACGAGTTCCGAGTTCAGGTCTATCCTCATGAAATATCAAATAGGGGCTCTTGTGAGACAACGCCCCCAGTTCCGACACATGCCTGGCTGAAGCCAAGGCAAACAGTGTCTTTCATGTAAGAAACTTTACGTCCACCTCCTGTAAGGGCTCAAACCATTCTGATTGGAGGAACTGCAACACCACGTTGAGATCCCAAGGTGCCGTGGGAAGCACAAAGGGCGGTTGGATATGCAGAAAACCCCTCAAGAACGTCTGAACCGCAGGGAGAGAAGTCAATTGTTTCTGGAAGAAAATGGATAAGGCCGAAATCTGGACCTTCAAGGAGCCCAGACATAGGCCCACATCCACACCTGACTGCAGAAAAAGCAGAAAACGTCCCAATTGAAAATTCCACCGCAGGAAATTTCCTGTTCTCACACCAAGAGACGTATGGTTTCCGAATACGGTGGTAATGCATAGACATTACCCCCTTTCTGGCATGGATCAAAGTCGGAATAACCTTGTCCGGGATCTCTTTCCGAGCTAGAATCTGACGCTCAACCTCCATGCCGTCAAACATAGCCGTGGTAAGTCTTGATAGACGAACGGCCCCCGGCCCCTATTGCAGGAGACCCTCTCGAAGAGGTAGAGGCCATGGATCCTCCAGGAGCAGTTCCAGTAGATCTGCGTACCAAGCCCATCTTAGCCAGTCCGGGGCAATGAGAATTACTTGAACCTTTTCCCTTTTTATTCTTTTGAGAACCTTTGGGATCAATGGAAGAGGTGGAAACACATAAATCATCTGGTAGCCCCATGGGGTTGCCAGAGCGTCCACCGCCACTGCTTGTGGGTCCCTTGACTTGGAACAATGCTACCTGAGCTTCTTGTTTAGACGAGAGGTCATCATGTAAATCTGTGGAATCCCCCACCGATGTATTAAGCACCCAAACACTTCCGGGTGAAGAGTCCACTCTCCTGGGTGGAGGTTGTGTCTGCTGAGGAAGTCTCCTTCCCAGTTGTCTACTCCCGGAATGAAGATTGCCGACAACGCCACAGTGTGTATTTCTGCCCCGAGAAGAATTCTTGTTACCTCTGATGGCTGCTCTGCTCTTCGTTCCGGCCTGTCAGTTTATGTACGTTACTGCTGTCACATTGTCCGACTGAACTTGAATGGCGTGATCTTGAAGAAGATGTGATGCCTGTAGAAGGGCGTTGTATATGGCCCTTAGCTCCAGAACGTTGATCGGAAGGATGGTTTCCTGACTTGACCATTTTCCTTGGAGCTGTTTCCCCTAGGTGACTGCTCCCCAACCTCTGAGGCTTGCGTCTATGGTTAGCAGAATCCAATTTTGAATCCCGAACCTTCGACCCTCGGTCAGGTGAGAAGTCTGAAGCCACCACCGAAGAGAAATCCTGACTTAGGGCGACAGACGTATCCTCTGGTGCATGTGAAGATGCGATCCGAACCATTTGTCCAACAGATCCAGCTGGAATGGCCTTACGCGAAACCTTCCATACTGCAGAGCCTCGTAAGAGGCTACCATCTTCCCCAGAAGGTAAATGCATAGATGCACCGATATCCGGGTTGGTTTTAGAACATCCCGCACCATTGACTGGATTACCAATGCCTTTTCCAACGGAAGGAATACCTTCTGTTCCTCCGTATCCAGTATCATCCCCAAGAATAGAAGCATCCATATAGGTTCCAGGTGGGATTTTGGTAGGTTCAGAATCCACCCGTGATCCTGGAGTAGTCGGGATGAGAGGGCAATGCTGTCCAACAACCTCTCCCTGGATGGTGCTTTTATCAGCAGATCGTCCAGGAACAGAATTATGTTCACTCCCTGTTGGCGGAGAAGCATAATTTCTGCCATGACCTTGTGAACACCCTCAGTGCTTTAGAAAGGCCAAATGGCAGGGCCTAGAACTGGTAGTGAAAGTCCTGTAAAGCAAACCATAGAGAAGTCTGATGAGGCATCCAGATCGGAATATGAAGGGATGCATCCTTGATATCCAAAGACACCAGGAATTCCCCCTCCTCCAGACCTGAGATTACCGCTCTCAGAGAATCCATCTTGAATTAGCAAACCCGGAAGTGCGGGTTCAGTGATTTATGATTTAAAATGGGCCTTACCGAACCGTCTGGTTTCGGAACCACAAACAGGTTGGAATAGCAACCCCTGTTTTGTAGCTGATGTAGAACTGGGACAATGACCTGGGTCGGTACCAGCTTTTGAATTGCCTCTTGTAGGATTATACTTGCTTCCTTAGAAGCTGGTAAGCCTGACTTGAAGAATCTGTGAGGTGGGAGTTCTTGAAACTCCAGTCTGTAACCCTGGGCAATAATTTTTGACCCAGGGATATAGCCATGAAGTTACACCGTCATGCTGAAGGCTTTGAAGAAGCAGAACCTGAGCTCCGCTCCTGTGAACCTGCAGTTGCCGGTTTCTGGGATTACCTCCAGCACCTCTGAAGACTGTAGAGGAACCACAGGATGTATTTTTAAATTTGGCTGTCCGAAAGGACTACAACTTTGGAGCAGAGGAGCACTTCCTAGCTGGGGGTGCTGCGGAAGGAAGATATGCAGACTTACCCGCAGTAGACTTGGATATCCACGTATCCAGTTCATCTACAAACAAAGGCTCACCTGTGAAAGGTAGGCTCTCCACGCCTTTCCTGGAATACGCGTCCACAGTCCACTGGCGTATCCATAAGCCTCTTCATGCTGACACTGCCATGGCCGTGACGCGTGCGTTGAGCAGGCCTATTTCATTCATGGCCTACACCATAAAATTTGCAGAGTCTAGTATATGTTGCAGGAGCAAAACGATCTCACCCATGTGTAGAGACACCAAATCATCAATTAGGTTACCTGACCATTTTGCAATGGCCCTAGTGATCCATGCACAAGCAATAGTGGGTCTCTGGGCCACACCTGCAGCTTGTCACGAACCGGTCTCTCACCTTTGCGGGTTCTGGGGTTCATCCATTGCCAGTGCGGTTGCTTGCGGTGCTGTGCGCCCGTGTGGGGACACGGCGTGATCAATGGCACAGGTAATGCAGAGTCTGGGAACTGTGAGTGCGGGGACCAAATGGCCTAAGGCACTGCGGTGTGTCTGCTGTATAGGAGGTGGCCATGTTGGAGACCAAATAGCTAATACAGAGCACTTGTGAAAACACCTGTGGGCAGGTGTAAACCAATCCCGTGCTTGTGCTGCCTTTAAGTAGGCTGGGATTATGTTACTCTGGGCCAGTGCTTTGTTGTATCAACGCTGTGCTCTAGCTCTGAGCTCTCTCCGTGCATTCCTGTGTGATTCCCGTGGTCCAGATATCGCCTCCGTTCCCAGAGGTCCGTCTGCAGCCTTCACTGCTGAAAGATCCACCGGCTCTCCGCTGTGCTGTCAGTTAATTGCACTCCTATTGGAAATAGTTGGATTCCCAGTGTCCTGCATGAGGTTACCTTGTCAGTCTGCCTATCATTCAAAGTCTGGAGGATTCCGTTTCTCTCAGCTGTTCGTTTGTTCAACTCTGCATTTAACCCATTCATCACCTTGTCTTCTACTACAGTTTCACAGTGATCTCCGGAACCCGCAAGTAACCCAATTCAGTACTTTTATTTGCTATGTTGTCATTACAAGGATAATTCATCACTGTCTCTCAGTTAACTCTCAAAACTCCATTGCCAATTCTTAGTTAATTCTCCATGTCTGCATTAACCAGTTAAACACAATCTGCAGTTCAGCATCAAAGCTTGTTTATATTTGCTATGTTGTCATAACAAGGATAATTCATCACAGTCTCTCAGTTAACTCTCAAAACTCCATTGCAAATCCTTACAGTTATCTCTTCATGTCTGCATTATCCAGTTAATCACATTCTGCAGTTCAGCATCAAAGCTTGTTTATATTTGCTATGTTGTCATAACAAGGATAATTCTTCACAGTCTCTCAGTTAACTCTCAAAACTCCATTGCAAATCCTTACAGTTATCTCTTCATGTCTGCATTATCCAGTTAATCACATTCTGCAGTTCAGCATCAAAGCTGGTTTATATTTGGACAATTCAACATTTATTCATCAGCTTGTTTTGCATATGTTTCCATGAACATTTCTTTTATTTATTTTTGAGTTTTCTCTTGCATATTATTCCTGCAATACTTCAGTATAATATGATGATTAACAACTTGTCAGTTAACCCTTTACTGAATTGTTATTTTGAATAAATATATGAATCGGAACTTTCTTCGTCCTCCCTGCTTTCTTCATAGCCCAGCACCTACACCTGTGGTTGGTTCCGGGTTAACGGATTCACAAAAACACCCGGACCTGACAGTAAGCACTGGCACATGGATCCGTCAAGTGACCAATTCGCAGGAGGCGGTGCTACGTCAGATATCCTTTCCCGTCTGGAAAACCAGGAGTCTATACAGACACAAATAGTGCAGTTTATGCAAACTATGGCAGACCGTTTAGAGACTCTCCATACGGCTATTAAAACGTCCCAAGTCCAGAGTCCAACCCCGGATGTCCCAGTTACCACTACAGCTTCTCCTGTGACGCTGCCTACGTCTCGCTTGCAGTTACCCTCTCCGAGTAAGTTTGACGGAACTCCAAAACTTTGCAGAGGATTCCTGAATCAATGCGAGATCCAGTTCGAACTGATGTCCGCCAGTTTCCCATCAGCTCGTTCTAAGGTCGCATATATTATTGCCCTCCTCTCCGGTCAGGCTCTGGAGTGGGCATCACCATTATGGGAGAGAGGTGATCCTATCCTCTCGAATTACAAAGAGTTCGTATCTTCCTTCCGGAGAATCTTTGACGAACCAGGCAGGACCACCTCAGCATCCTTGGAGATTCTCCGTCTACGTCAAGGTTTACGTCCTGTCAGTCAATATATTATTCAGTTTCGCACGTTGTCTTCAGAGTTAAACTGGAATGAGGAGGCCCTGATCGCCACGTTTTGGAATGGACTTTCAGAAAGAATCAAGGATGATTTAACTATCCGGGATGTGCCAATTAAACTGGATGAATTGATTTCTCTCTGTAACAAACTTGATCTACGTTACAGGGAGCGATGTTTAGAGAAATCCAGGGCAGAGCGATCCACGTGATCATCCTAGACCTCGACAAGATTCTCCATCACAGTCTCCAGTAATGACTGAAGAACCTATGCAGATTGGGCGCTCTCGCCTCACAGAGGAGGAACGACTTCGTCGTCGACAGGGTAACCTCTGCATGTACTGTGGGTCCTCCGAACATTTAGTTAAATTCTGCAAACTCCGACCGGGAAACTCTCGCCTCCTAGCTTATTCAAGAGAGGTTAAGCTAGGAGTTACTTTAGAATCACGTTCTGGGAAAGAGCCGACCTTGTCTATTCAATTAGAAGTTCCAAGTTCTACAGTGAAAGTTTCAGCTCTCCTAGATTCCGGGGCAGCCGAGAACTTCATCTCCTCAGCCTTTGTCATACGGTCTAAAGTTCAAACCATGCCTCTGGAAGCAGCAGTTGCCGTTACAGTAGTGGATGGAAGTCGAATTCCAGATGGTATAATTACTCATCGAACCGTATGTCTCAAGATGAAAGTTGGTGAGCTCCATTCCAAATACCTCTCCTTCTACGTGATTCCCAAAGCCTCTCAAGATGTGATACTTGGTTTACCTTGGCTGCAGAAACATAATCCTCAACTTAATTGGCAAACCATGGAAGTCCTTTCATGGGGTAAATCTTGTACCAAGGACTGTGTAGCTACAATTGTACCTCTTCGGTCAATTAGCCTTTCCGATCTACCTCCGGTGTATCAATCCCTTGCGGATGTTTCCAGTAAGCAAGCAGCAGACTCTCTACCTCCTCATCGTGAATGGGACTGCCCAGTCGTCCTGGTTCCGGGCAAGACCCCTCCTAGGGGACAAATTCATCCGCTATCCATCCAAGAGACGCGAGCTTTCCGGGATTGGTCCACTCCTACAACTCTCAAGGGGATTCAGCGATTTCTTGGCTTTGCTAATTTCTATAGGAGATTCATTAAGAATTATTCTACGTTAGCTGCTCCTATCACAGCCCTAACTCGCAAGGGAGCAAATCCTACGAACTGGTCTTCTGAAGCAATCAAAGCCTTCTCTGATTTAAAGCAAGCCTTTGTGTCAGCCCCCATTCTTCGACAGCCTGATTTGAATCGTCCCTTTCTACTAGAGGTGCATGCATCTACAGAAGCAGTAGGAGCTGTGTTGTCACAAGTCTTTGAAGATAAAAAGGTCCATCCCTGCGGATATTTCTCCCGTAAGTTCCTCCCGGCAGAACGTAATTATGCAATCGGTGAGCAAGAGTTACTTGCCATCAAGTTGGCATTTGAGGAGTGGAGATACCTTCTAGAAGGAGCTCAACATCGCATTACAGTTTATACTGATCATAAGAATCTTCTGTATCTGCAGTCAGCTCAGTGTTTGAATCCACGACAAGCTCGATGGGCGCTTTTCTTCTCACGATTTGATTTCAAACTCACCTATCGTCCAGGGTCTCAGAACAAAAAGGCAGATGCCCTTTCCCGGTCCTTTGCTTCTTCTGAATTAAATGATGCTACCACGAATCAAGCCATTGTGAATCCTACGTCCTTTTTAATGACTCGAACCTCTCCAGTTCCTCCGCCTGGCAAGACCTTTGTCGCCACAAGTCTCCGAAAACGGCTGCTTACCTGGGCTCACTCCTCTTCCTTCATGGGTCATCCTGGGGTTCTAAAGACTCTCAAATTTATTCAACAGTCTTATTGGTGGCCACGTCTCAAAGCCGATGTCCAAGAGTTTATAGCAGCATGTCCTAAATGTGCCCAACATAAGAGTCCAAGAAGTTCTCCACCAGGGTTTCATCCATTGCCAGCCCTAGAGGTTCCAGCAGCAGATCAAGAGCTTCAACGTCTATCTAGCATCTGAAGTTGTGTACGTAAGTCCTTGGTCAAAACTTTCGCTCGTTATAAATCTTTTGTAGATAGAAAACGTAAAACTGTACCGAATTACAAAGTGGGAGACCAAGTTTGGATTTCTACGCGCAATCTCAAGTTCAAAGTTCCTTCTAAGAAATTTGCTCCCAAGTTCATTGGTCCATTTCCCATTGTAAAGGTACTCAACCCTGTGTCATACAAAGTCAAGTTGCCACCGTCTTTGAGAATTCCTAACGCCTTTCATACATCTTTACTGAAGCCTTTGATTCTCAATAAGTTCCTTACTACCCAGTCCAAATCTCCTAAAGTTCACTCTTTGCAGAATGAGGAATTTGAAGTTAAAGAGATTGTGGACTTACGTTTCCGATATGGACGTTTACAGTTTCTGGTCGACTGGAAGGGTTACGGTCCGGAGGAGAGATCCTGGGTTTTCTCTGAAGATGTTCAAGCTCCAAGTCTGGTACAGAAATACTTCTCCAAAAATCCTGACAAGGTTCAAAGGTGTTCGGAGACCACCCGTAGAAGAGGGGGTACTGTCACGAACCGGTCTCTCACCTTTGCGGGTTCTGGGGTTCATCCATTGCCAGTGCGGTTGCTTGCGGTGCTGTGCGCCCGTGTGGGGACACGGCGTGATCAATGGCACAGGTAATGCAGAGTCTGGGAACTGTGAGTGCGGGGACCAAATGGCCTAAGGCACTGCGGTGTGTCTGCTGTATAGGAGGTGGCCATGTTGGAGACCAAATAGCTAATACAGAGCACTTGTGAAAACACCTGTGGGCAGGTGTAAACCAATCCCGTGCTTGTGCTGCCTTTAAGTAGGCTGGGATTATGTTACTCTGAGCCAGTGCTTTGTTGTATCAACGCTGTGCTCTAGCTCTGAGCTCTCTCCGTGCATTCCTGTGTGATTCCCGTGGTCCAGATATCGCCTCCGTTCCCAGAGGTCCGTCTGCAGCCTTCACTGCTGAAAGATCCACCGGCTCTCCGCTGTGCTGTCAGTTAATTGCACTCCTATTGGAAATAGTTGGATTCCCAGTGTCCTGCATGAGGTTACCTTGTCAGTCTGCCTATCATTCAAAGTCTGGAGGATTCCGTTTCTCTCAGCTGTTCGTTTGTTCAACTCTGCATTTAACCCATTCATCACCTTGTCTTCTACTACAGTTTCACAGTGATCTCCGGAACCCGCAAGTAACCCAATTCAGTACTTTTCTTTGCTATGTTGTCATTACAAGGATAATTCATCACTGTCTCTCAGTTAACTCTCAAAACTCCATTGCCAATTCTTACAGTTAATTCTCCATGTCTGCATTAACCAGTTAAACACAATCTGCAGTTCAGCATCAAAGCTTGTTTATATTTGCTATGTTGTCATAACAAGGATAATTCTTCACAGTCTCTCAGTTAACTCTCAAAACTCCATTGCAAATCCTTACAGTTATCTCTTCATGTCTGCATTATCCAGTTAATCACATTCTGCAGTTCAGCATCAAAGCTTGTTTATATTTGCTATGTTGTCATAACAAGGATAATTCTTCACAGTCTCTCAGTTAACTCTCAAAACTCCATTGCAAATCCTTACAGTTATCTCTTCATGTCTGCATTATCCAGTTAATCACATTCTGCAGTTCAGCATCAAAGCTTGTTTATATTTGGACAATTCAACATTTATTCATCAGCTTGTTTTGCATATGTTTCCATGAACATTTCTTTTATTTATTTTTGAGTTTTCTCTTGCATATTATTCCTGCAATACTTCAGTATAATGATGATTAACAACTTGTCAGTTAACCCTTTACTGAATTGTTATTTTGAATAAATATATGAATCGGAACTTTCTTCGTCCTCCCTGCTTTCTTCATAGCCCAGCACCTACACCTGTGGTTGGTTCCGGGTTAACGGATTCACAAAAACACCCGGACCTGACACAGCTGTGTACAGGAATTTGAGAGTGGTCTCAATCTTGTGGTCAGCCGTGTCCTTTAAGGAGGCTGCGCCTGGGACAGGTAAAATAACTTTACGTGACAATGTAGATACAGATGTGTCTACGATCGGTGGGTTTTCCCATTTCTTCCTGAGGGAAAGGGTAGGAAATGCTTAGGGAACTGAAACTTTGTCTCTGGATTTACCCAAGTTATTTCAAATAGAGAATTTACTATTTTGATGCAGGAAAAGTAGCTGAGGATGTCTTTACATTGAAATAAGATTCCTCCTCGTCTACTGTCACCTTATCAGGAAACTGGAATACATCTCTAATAGCTTCTATCAGAGCTTGCACCTCCTGAGCCAGAGATGCATCTCCCTCCCTCCCTCCCCCCCCCCCATATCCACCGCACCGTCCCCTGCATCTGAGGCATCGTCATCAGTGTCAGCCTGCGAGATCTGGGCCAGTGTACGCTTTAGTGGACCAATGGTAGGGGTTTGAGGCGCTGGTGTGGGAGCTGAATCTCTATTCATCAGGTCATCCACAGACTAAGTATTGCATCTCTTTCTCATTATGTGATAATTGATTTGAATATTTTTAATTATCCCCTAACGGAATTCAACCATGCTGGGTCGGACCCACTAGCCTGAGAATGTGTCTTGAGTACAGTGTAATGATCCCCCAGGGGAAGAGAAGCACTCTGCTGTGCAGGAAACGTACCCCTTAGACATTGTAATGTGGAAGTTTATACACACATACACACACACACAGTAGAATACAGGTTAAGCACAATTAACCAGCGGAGCCCTCTAGGGAGACACAGAGTTATGAGGAAACCAGCAACACAGCACCCCCTTAGCTAATAATAATCTCACCTGGGCGCAGACTAAGATACGGTATTAGTACTTATAATACTGCTCCCCCCCCCCCTTTTTGTGGAGGAGCTGCACTCCCCTGCCAGCGGTTTCAGTGTGAGCTGCAGAAAGAAAATGGCGCTGGTGAGATGCTGGATCCGTTCATAGTGAAGCCCCGCCCCCTTAATGGCACATGGTCTTCCCGTTTTTTTAGACTGGCTGAGGTAATTTTGTATGCTTAACAGTGGGTTAGAACGCCTGTAAGCTAGAGGTGCCAGTATCGGTACTTGTAGTGGCTTCAGCTCGCACCTCACCGCGGATACAAACCACACAACATGTTACTCTGAAGCCGCAGCCTGTCAGCGCTGCGCTCCTACCCTTGTGCCGCCATTACCGTCGGCGACCCGCTAACCGGGGCGCCGATGTTCTACTCACAACTTTTCTATCTTCTGGCTCTGTTAGAGGTGGCGGCATGCTGCGGGAGGGTACGCTCGTCGTGGTGGGGCTTGCGAATGACTCCCTCAGGAGCTCAGTGTCCTGTCAGCGGAGAAATGGGACCATTAACTCTTCAGGAAGTTGGGCCATTCTTCCCCCTAAGTCCCACGAAGCAGGCATGCTGGTGCCACCCAACCCTGCCTGAAAATAACAAATAGAAAATAAATGCAGAAAACTCTTCAGGAGCTTCCATAAACATGACCGGCTCATCCGGGCACATTTTCTAAACTGAGTCTGGTAGGAGGGGCATAGAGGGAGGAGTCAGTGCAGACTATTGATTTCTTAAAGTGCCCAAGGCTCCTAGTAGACCCGTCTATACCCATGGTACTAATGTGGACCCCAGTATCCTCTAGAACGTAAGAGAAAGTGTGTTTTTTGTGCATGCGATGTACCGCATGTAATAGATCACAGGGAAGTTTGACCGGCATTTTCAGGACACCAGCCCCCTAGCCCTCTAATTCAGCCCATCAGATATATCATATGGTACAATTGTATGCCATACGATATATCACATGCGATTTACAGCGGCTTCATCAATCGCATGCGATATAGCTTACGTAAAATTAGTACAAAAGTACCAAATCGTATGGAATCACTCCCGGGAAGGTCCCGAGGGAGTTCAAGGGAAATTGCATCCGACTTCAGCCTCAGACAAATCGCTTTAATGTATGGGGTCCTTCACTCTTATTGCTGGGTACACACTGAAAGAGATATCTGCAGATCAATTGATCTGCAGATATATCTATGGACGGCTCGAGCAGTGTGCTGTGCATACACACTGCCCGATCCATCAGGGACTGACCTCATGAACTGAGCGACCGTGTGTTCAGCTATCGATCACCGCCAGCTGCCGCAGCATATGTACGGGTGGACGGCTGATCGCCCATACACACACAGCGATGCGGCAATATAGCGGTAGATATATGGGCCATCGGCTGTGCTGCAGGACTGATCCGATATGTCTGTGAACGACAGAGTTCACAGACATATCGCCCATACACACTGGCTGACGGACCCGCAATATATCGGCCGTTCAATAGAACAGTCGATATATCAGCCAGTGTTTACGGGCCATTAGGTTCAGTTATGTAATAGTGGACATGGTTGTGCTACTGAATGCCCACGTTTTATGATCGGCAGTCACCAGCACTGGTTCTGCCTATAACTCTGACTATAAATAATTTGTTTTGGTACTGGACCACCAAACTGAGGTGTGCAAGTGTCTCGTGGCACCCCAGGGTGCATAGGCACACAGTTTGGGAACTAATGGACTACGAAAAAAAAAAAAGATACAATTCCCAATCCTGAATAAGCATACAGTATTTACTCTAAAGAAAAAAGAAAAAAAAAGAAGATGGGAGAAGCCTGTACACCAGATACAGAGAGAAAAAAGAAAAAAAAGGTCTTTACAGCGATCTTTGGCTAACTTAATTAAAGCCCCTTTATTTGAGCGCAAACCCACCCCAGTTTTCGGGCGAAAACACATAGGATATGGGGTGAGTTTCCGGATTCATGTGTTTTTACAAATGCGAAAAAAAAGTCACTCATTTGGAGTTTGTTTTGTCTACCTCTGGGCACATGAAAAAATACCCTTTAGTACCGGCTTTCGGGGCTAATTGGATAGCCCCAGGGGGACCAATACAGGTCACCAGGCAAATTCTTCATTTGAAAATAGAAAATTTTTAGAATTATTTATAAATAATCATTTAAAGGTTACTCGTTTGCTCTAAAAACATGCATTTGCACTGTGTATGCATGGCATAAGAATTACAAGATTGTTCTACCAAAGCCCACTAAAACATTATAGCCCCTACAGAAAACATTCTACCGTTAAAGATCCAGTAAGCTTTCCTATAAAGTAATTGATAGTTTGTCCTGGCCACCACCAGTCCGTAGAGGAAGCTGGGGTAACCAAAATACCATGGGGTATAGACAGGATCCGCAGGAGACATGGGCAATTTAAGAATTTGAATGGGTGTGAACTGGCTCCTCAGTCTATGCCCCTCCTCCAGACTCCAGTTATAGGAACTGTGCCCAGGGAGACGGACATTTCGAGGAAAGGAATTATTGTTAAATTAAGGTGGGATACATACCAGCTCACACCTTAAACAGGCCGCACAACTTGGCATTTAACAGAACTCCAGCCAACGGCATGAACAATGTCAGCAACAGGCTGACTATAAACGTAACACAACCTGTGTATAACCAGAACTAATAACTGCAGATACAGTACGCACTGGGACGGGCGCCCAGCATCCTCTACGGACTAAGAGAAAAGGATTTACCGGTAGGTATTAAAATCCTATTTCCTTATATGTCCTAGAGGATGCTGGGGTAACCAACAGAAGCATGGGGTTATACCAAAGCTCTAGAACGGGTGGGAGAGTGCGGATGACTCTGCAGCACCGATTGACCAAACATGAGGTCCTCCTCGGCCAGGGTATCGAACTTGTAAAACTTTGCAAAAGTGTTTGAACCCGACCAAGTAGCTGCTCGGCATAGTTGTAACGCCGAGACCCCCCGGGCAGCCACCCAGGACGCGCCCACCTTCCTGGTAGAATGGGCCTTCACCAATTTCGGTAACGGCAATCAAGCCGTAGAATGAGCCTGCTGAATCGTAGAACAGATCCAGCGTGCAATACTCTGTTTGGAAGCAGGAGCCCCAATCTTGTTGGGATCATACAGGACAAACAGAGCCTCCGTTTTCCTAATCCGTGCTGTCCTGGCAACATAAATTTTCAAAGCTCTGACCACATCAAGAGACTTCGACTCCACTAAGGCATCAGTAGCCACTGGCACCACAATAGGTTGGTTCATGTGGAACGACGAAACCACCTTCGGCAGAAATTGCTGACGAGTCCTCAACTCTGCTCTATCTTCATAGAAGATCAAATAAGGGCTCTTGTGAGACAAAGCCGTTAACTCCGATACCCGCCTTGCGGATGTCAAGGCCAACAACATGACCACTTTCCAAGTGACGAATTTCAATTCCACCTTTTGTAAAGGTTCAAACCAATGTGATTGGAGGAACTGCAACACCACATTAAGATCCCATGGTGCCACTGGGGGCACAAATGGAGGTTGGATGTGCAACACGCCTTTCACGAAAGTCTGAACCTCTGGAAGGGAGGCCAATTGTTTCTGAAAGAAAACCGATAAGGCTGAGATTTGTACTTTAATTGAGCCCATCTTCAAGCCCGCATCCACACCTGCCTGTAGAAAATGGAGAAAACGTCCTAACTGAAATTCTTCCGTAGGAGCCTTCTTGGATTCACACCAAGACACATATTTCCTCCAAATACGGTGGTAATGTTTGGATGTTACTCCCTTTCTAGCCTGAAGAAGTGTGGGAATGACTTCACTGGGAATACCCTTTCGGGTTAGGATCTGGCGTTCAACCGCCAAGCCGTCAAACGCAGCCGCGGTAAGTCTTGATACACGCACGGCCCCTGTTGTAACAGATCCTCTTGTAGAGGAAGAGGCCAGGGATCTTCTATGAGTAATTCCTGAAGATCCGGATACCAAGCCCTCCTTGGCCAGTCTGGAACAATGAGGATCGCCCGAACCTTTGTTCTTCTTATGATCTTTAGCACTTTTGGAATGAGCGGAAGTGGAGGGAATACATATACCGACTGAAACACCCATGGTGTCACTAGGGCATCCACTGCTATTGCTTGATGATCCCTCAACCTGGAACAATATCTCTGAAGCTTCTTGTTGAGACGAGACGCCATCATGTCTACTTGAGGAATTACCCAAAGACCTGTTACTTCTGTGAAGACCTCTTGATAAAGACCCCACTCTCCTGGATGGAGATCGTGTTTGCTGAGGAAGTCTGCTTCCCAGTTGTCCACTCCCGGAATGAAGACCGCTGACAGAGCGCTTGTATGTCTTTCCGCCCAGCGGAGAACCCTCGTGCCATTGCCACTCTGCTTTTTGTTCCACCTTGGCGGTTTATGTACGCTACTGCTGTTATATTGTACGACTGGATCAGTACGGGCAGATTGCGAAGCAGATGTTCCGCTTGAAGAAGGCCGTTGTAAATGGCTCTTAACTCCAGAACGTTTATGTGTAGACAAGTTTCCAGGCCTGACCATCTTCCCTGGAAGTTTTCCCCTTGCGTGATTGCCCCCCAGCCTCGGAGACTCGCATCCGTGGTTACTAGGATCCAGTCCTGGATCCCGAACCTGCGCCCCTCTAGGAGGTGAGAGCTGTGCAGCCACCACAGGAGTGAGATTCTGGAAGACAGAATTATTTTCCGGTGCATGTGCAGGTGGGATCCGGACCACTTGTCCAACAGGTCCCACTGAAACACCCTGGCATGGAACCTGCCAAACTGAATGGCCTCGTATGCCGAGTGCATTGATGGACTGACACTCTTGCTGGTTTCAGAATTTGTCTGACCAGGTTCTGAATTTCCAGAGCCTTTTCCACTGGAAGAAAAACTCTCTGTAATTCTGTGTCCAGAACATTCCCAAAAACGACAGCCGCGTCGTCGGAATCAACTGTGATTTTGGCAAATTTAGGAGCCAACCGTGCTGTTGCAGAACTGCCAGGGCGAGTGTAATGTTCTGCACCAGTTGGTCCCTGGATCTCGCCTTTATCAGGAGATCGTCCAAGTACGGGATAATTGTGACTCCTTGCTTGCGAAGGAGAACCATCATTTCCGCCATCACTTTGGTGAAAATCCTCGGAGCCGTGGGCAGACCAAACGGCAACGTCTGAAATTGGTAATGACAATCCTGAATTGCAAACCTCAGGTAAGCCTGATGCGGAGGATAAATGGGAACATGTAAGTAGGCATCCTTTATGTCTACCGACACCATAAAATCCCCTTCCTCCAGACTGGAGATCACTGTTTGGAGAGACTCCATCTTGAATTTGAATTTTCTTAGGTAGAAATTGAGGGATTTTAGGTTCAGGATTGGCCTGACCGAGCCGTCCGGCTTTGGGACTACGAACAGGCTCGGATAAAAACCTTCTCCCTGTTGTGACGGGGGAACCTTGATAATGACTTGATTTTGACACAACTTTTGTATTGCGTCGCATACTACCTCCCTGTCCGGAAGAGAAGCTGGTAAGGCCAATTTGAAAAATCGGCGAGGGGGAACGTCTTGAAACTCTAGTTTGTACCCCATGGACACTATTTCTAAAACCCATGGGTCCAGGTCCGAATGAACCCAGAACTGACTGAAGAGTTTGAGACGTGCCCCCACCGGTGCGGACTCCCGCAGAGGAGCCCCAGCGTCATGCGGTAGATTTGGCAGAAGCCGGGGAGGACCTCTGCTCCTGGAAACCTGCCGAGGCCGGTGATCTTTTACCCCTTCCCCTTCCTCTAGTAGCAAGGAAGAAAGAACCTCGGCCCTTCCTGTATTTATTAGGCCGAAAGGACTGCATCTGATAGTGGTGTGCTTTCTTTTGTTGTGAAGGAACGTAAGGCAAAAATTATGACTTACCCGCGGTAGCTGTAGATACCAAATCAGCGAGGCAGTCACCAAACAAGACACCACCTTTATATGGCAGAGATTCCATATTTTTCCTGGAGTCAGCATCAGCATTCCATTGATGGATCCACAATGCTCGCCTAGCTGAGACTGCCATGGCACTGGCTTTTGATCCCAAAAGGCCAATATCTCTCGCCGTTTCCTTTAGGTAGGCCGCCACGTCCCTGATATGACCCAGTGTCAAAAGGACGCTATCCCTATCTAGGGTATCTAAGATGACAAGTTATCCGCCCACTTTTCGATAGCACTACTCACCCACGCAGACGCTATGGCTGGTCTGAGCAGCGTACCCGTGGTGGCATATATGGATTTTAAAGTATTTTCCTGCTTGCGATCCGCAGGGTCCTTAAGGGCTGCCGTATCAGGAGACGGGAGAGCCACCTTTTTAGACAAGCGGGATAAGGCCTTGTCCACAATGGGGGGTGACTCCCACTTTTCCCTAACCCCAGAGGGAAACGGATACTTTTTGTCAGGGCTTTCCCAGACTTTTTCAAAAAGAGTGTTCAGTTCATGAGAGGGAGGAAACGTTACCACGGGTTTCTTTTCTTTATACATACAAACCCTTGTATCAGGGACAGAAGGGTCCTCAGAAATATGTAAATTTTACAGCCACAATCATGTACTGAATACTCTTTGCTAATTTAGGATCCAATATGGAATCACTATAGTCGACACTGGAGTCAGTGTCTGTGTCGGTATCTGTGTCTGCCAACTGGGCAAACTAACGTTTTTGTGACCCTGAAGGGGTCTGTACCTGTAATAACACATCCTCCACAGATTTCTTCCATGCCTGGTTCTGAGATTCAGATTTATCTAATCTCTTACTAATACGAGCCACATTAGCATTCAAGGCATTCAACACATTTACCCAATCAGGAGTCGGCGGTGCCGACAGGGTCACTCCCACAGCCGTTGGTATCTAATACAGCCTCCTTCTGGGAAGAGCACTCAGCCTCAGACATGCCGACACATGTGTCCCAAACACCCACACGGGCATATAGGGGACAGACCCACAGCAAAGCCTGTCAGAGAGACACAGAGGGAGTTTTGCCAGCTCACAACCTAGCGCCTAATCACCGGTTCTGGAACACTAAAGAATGTCCCAGACCTGCAGCGCTTTTATAATAAATATACATTGCACCAATATTCCGGTGCCCCCCACCCCCCGTTTTGCACCCTGATACTTAGTCAGAAGTGTGAGGAAGGACCAGCGACTCTGCAGCCTTGTGGAGAGGAAAATGGCACTGAGCTCTGTGAACTGTGAGGACGAAGCTCCGCCCCCTTAATGGCGCGCTTCAGTCCCGCTTTTAAAAAAAATATATTGATACTGGCGAGGGTTAGGACAGTGCCTAGGCACTTATGTCCACTCTTGCCCCCCCCCCCCCCCCCCCCACGCCCTGCACCCTATAGTGCTGCTGTGTGTGTGAGGGCATGGCGCGCAGCGTGCGGTACCTCATAAAGCCATCACTGAAGTCTTCTGATCTTCTTCTACTCACCTGTCTTCTGACTTCTGGCTCTGTAAGGGGGGTGACGGCCGGCTCTGGTAGAGAGCATCTAGACGTACCTAGCGATCAAACCCTCAGGAGCTAATGATGTCCTGTAGCCAGAAGCAGAGCCTTTGAACTCACTGGAAGTAGGTCATACTTCTCTCCCCTTAGTCCCACGAAGCAGGGAGACTGTTCCCAGCAGTCTCCCTGAAAATAAAACACCTAATAAAAGTCTTTTCCCGAGAAACTCTGTAGAGCTCCTCAGTGTGCATCCAGTCTGCCTGGGCACAATTCTAAAACTGGAGTCTGGAGAAGGGGCATAGAGGGAGGAGCCAGTTCACACCCATTCAAAGTCTTAAAGTGCCCATGTCTCCTACAGATCCCGTCTATACCCCATGGTTCTTTTGGTCCTCTAGGACGTATGAGAAAAAAGGCCAAGATTCCAGTTTGTCTAAACAGAATCTGATCAGGGTCCTGGCGTTCGGGATCCCGGCAGTCGGAACATCAGTGCCAGAATCCCAACACTGCTCGGAATGCTGATGCCGGGATCCCGAGATGGATCGCTGGCGCATCTGAACAACTTTTTGCAAATTCAACCTCAACCAAGAATATATGATCATAGCCTGAAATGCTGTGATGGTCTTCCCAAACATAGAGTCAACAGTCCACAAATGATATACTGCAGTTGGGCATAGAGTACATTTTTATTTTTAGATGGTTCTTGTTTTACCAAGAGGAGAGAAGAGAAAATTGGCCACTGCTGCAAGTAGGGTAACTATAGCAGCGCCAGTTCTGTATTGGTATCTATGAAGGCAGACTGTCTATAAGGAGAGGAAACATCTGTTACTTTGTACTACCTACATTTCATAATTGCCTATTAGGATTTATATGAGGAAATCCTCATACAATCACTGATGAATGAATACAAGCATTGCTGATTGCAGCCACATACAGGCTGAAAATGATGCTCTAACTTAAGCTTGACAGAGCACTGGCACCAAGAGTGGAGCACACACTGGAAACATTGGGGGGTAATTCAGAGTTGATCTCAGCAGCAAATTTGTTAGCAGTTGGGCAAAACCATGTGCACTGCAGGTGTTTGCAGAGAGATGTGAGGGCCCCATATACTACAAAGATTTGTCTGTTGTTGAAATTGTATACAATTTCCCTTCAACCCTCCCGGGAGCTTCCCGGGAGTGCTTACATACGATTCCAAAATATTTGGTACAATCTGACTTTTTTGGCACCTTTTTTGCATAAGATACATGCATGTGATTGATCAAGCCGTGATACATTGCATGTGATATATCTTATGGCACACAATTGTACCATAAGATATATCTAATGGGCTGGATTAGGGTGCCAGGGGGGCTGGCCCAAATGCAAATTCACTAGCAGCAGACAATAGCCCTGTGGACACTGCAACTATACAATATGTGATTGGCTGGATTGGTGCTAGGGGGGTGGGCCAAATAGGCATATAAATAGCAGCAGCCATTTAACACATGTGCATTTAACCGATGTCGATGTTTTTCGTATTGTCGGGCAGTGTTTTACGGGAGTGATTAGTAAAACACTGCCGGACATCACACAATGAAGCACGCCTGGATCAGTGAGATCCGTGCAGAGCTTCATTGTGTACAGTACTTAAAGGGTAAAATTGAAAAAAAAAAATTTGCGTGGGGTCCCCCCTCCAAAGCATAACCAGCCTCTGGCTTTTTGAGCCAGTTCTGGCTGTCAAAATACAGGGAAAAAATGCACAGGGGTTCCCCCATATTTAAACAACCAGCACCGGGTTCTGCGTCCGGCCCTGGTTAAAAAAATACGGGGGGCAAAAAATTTTTAAATCAGCATCGGGCTCCACTAGCCAGAGAGATAATGCCGCAGCCAGGGGACACTTATGTTGGTCCCTGCGGCCGTGGCATTAACCCCCCCAACTAGTCACCCCTGGCCGGGGTTCCCTGGAGTGGGAAACCCGTAAATCAAGGGCCCCCCCCCCCCTCCACCCCTGGCCCTTGGGTGGCTGAAGCCCGAGGCTCCCCCCCCCCCCCCCCCCCCATGGACGGTGAACGGGAGGCTGATAGCCATTGTGTAAAAATAAAGTATACTGTTTTTTGTAGCAGAACTACAAGTCCCAGCAAGCCTCCCCGCAAGCTGGTACTTGGAGAACCACAAGTAGCAGCATGCGGGGTAAAATCGGTCCCGCTGGTACCTGTAGTTCTACTCCCCAAAAAAATACCCAAATAAAAACAACACACACACACCGTGATAGTACAACTTTAATTAACATACATGCACACTTACATACACACATACTTATCTATTTTGGCCCGAAGCCCTCGGTCCTCTTCTCCAGTAGAAGGGGTACCTGTAAATTAAAATTTACTTACAAAGAATCCGGGGTAGATCTGTCCTCTTCTTAAAATTTGTAATCCAGGGACTCTGAAAAAAAACAAGCCGACAAGCCGACAAACCAAACCCCGAACTGAAAGGGGATCCATGTTTACACATGGATCCCCTTTCCCCCGAATGACGGGACCCCCTGTGACTTCTGTCACTGAAGGTCCCTTCAACGAATCAGGGAGCGCCACGTTATGGCGCTCTCCTGATTGACAGGACAGGAGCGCACAGCCAATCAGGAGGAGCACACTGCCTAGATTTGAGGGGAGCGCTCCCCCATTCCAGTCAATGATGGGAACTTTGCGGTCTGCGGTAGACCGCAAAGTTAATTGGGGTCACACCCAAAAGTATACCCCAGTTAACTTCGCGGTATACCGCAGACCGCAAAGTTCCCATCACTGACTAGAATGGAGGGGAGCGCTCCCATCCATTCTAGGCAGTGCGCTCCTCCTGATTGACAGGGCAGGAGTGCACAGCCAATCAGAAGAGCGCCATGACGTGGGGCTCCCTGATTGGCTGAAGGGACCTTCAGTGACAGAAGTCACGGGGGGGTCCAGTCATTCGAGGAAAGGCGATCCATGTGGTTCGTGGTTTGGTTTGTCGGTTTGTTTTTTTTCAAAGTCCCTAGATTACAAATTTTAAGAAGAGGACAGATCTACCCCGGATTCTTCGTATTTTCTTTAATTTACAGGTACCCCCTGTATTCTACTGGAGAAGAGGGCTTCGGGTCAACATAGGTATGTATGTATGTATGTATGTAAGTGTGCATGTATGTACATTAAAGTTGTACTTTCACGATGTCTGTGTAGTGTTTTTTTGTAGTAGAACTACAGGTACCAGCGGGCCCGTTATTCTCCCGCATGCTGGTACTTGTATTTTTCTAAGTCCCAGCATGCGGGGGAGGCTTGCTGGGACTTGTAGTTCTGCTACAAAAAACAATATTCTTTTTTTACACAAAAGGCTATCAGCCTCCCATCCACCGCCCACGGATGGGGGGTGACAGCCTCGGGCTTCACCCCTGGCCCTTGGGTGGCTGGAGGAGGGGTGATCCGTTGATTTAAGGGGTTCCCACTCCTCCAGGGAACCCCGGCCAGGGGTGACTAGTTGGGGGGGGGGGGGGGTAATGCCACAGCCGCAGAGAGACCAACATAAAAGTGTCTCCCCGGCTGTGGCATTATGTCCCTGGCTAGTGGAGCCCGGTGCTGGTGTAAAAAATATGGGGGACCCCAATGTTTTTTTGTCCCCCATATTTTTTGTACCAGGACCAGGCACAGAGCCCGGAGATGGTTATTAAAATATGGGGGGACCCCAGTCATTTTTTCCCCTGTATTTTTTCAACCAGCACTGGCTCAAAGAGCCCAAGGCTGGTTATTCATAGGAGGGGGGACCCCACGCAATGTTTTTTTTTTACAATTTAGCCTTTAAGCATGCATGGATCTCCCTGATCCGTGCACTTATGTACTGATTCATTTTAAATACATGTAGGCTCTGGGCTCTTGTCCTGCTGCGTGCTGTGTTGCTGCTGCTGCGCTGAAGGGAGTGTCCAGTGTCCTGGGAGAATGCCAGTCAACTTCCTACTATACATCGCACATGATATATCACACATGTGCAAAAAACACACTTTTCCACCTACGATTCCATAAAATTCCTTTTGATCACGACAAATAACGAGTGCAGCACCTACAACCTGGATGAGTAGACTCAATCCGCACGGGGGCCGCACATCGGATCCAATCAGATTGGATACACATAAAAAACGCACAATTTCACACTATGTTTCAGCCCAAATCACCGAATTGACCAGAAATTGAGCAAAATCGCTCTAGTGTATGGGGCCCTTTAGATTTGGGTGGGTTAATCTGTTTCTATGCAGAGTAAATACTGGTTGCTTTATTTTTACACTGCAACTTAGGTTTCAGTTTAAACACACCACACCCAAATCTAACTCTCTGCACATGTTATATCTGCCCCCCCTTGCAGTGCACATGGTTTTGCCTAACTGCTAACAAATTTACTGCTGCGATCAACTGTGAATTAGGCCTATTGCTAGAACTTGTTGGCGATTGTCTTTCACATCGGCATCTGCCAATTCATAATTTCAGCCGATACCACTCTCGCTGCGCTGGGGAGGAGCAGCCTGTTAGGACTATAGACAGTTAGGCTGCACTTTGCAACTAGCATAGCAACCAGCACAACTTTTCTCAGTTTTCTCTGGATGCTGTGTGCATCAATGACATGTTTGCATTAGAGTTTGAAAGAGGACATCTGCCAATAGTTGGTCAATGTCATAATTAATGCAGGATGTCAATTTCAACAGCAGCAGTATCAGGGGTATATATTCAGAGTATCCACATTAACAGAACGTCAATATTCACAATGTCAACATGGATAGAATGCCGGCATTCAACATGTCGACAATGTCAGAATATCAACATTGTGAATATTGACAGACTTTTTTAAAGGTTAGGCTGCGATTGGCGTTAGGTTTAGGGATACTTACAAAGTCAATTGAAAACTGCATGTCAACATAACGACTGTCGACATTGCCTTGACATTGTGAATGGCGAACTCCTGCCAACGTAGACAGTCTGGTATTGACATTTAGCAACACACCAATATCAAGTGTATATTGCTATCAAAAAACAGAACCATCTCATTATAAAGAGTGTGCTGCAGCAGAAAATACTCATGGAAGAGATGCCAAAATGCTTTAAAAACAAACAAAACAGAATGCCATTAATGTGGGGCTGTATATATGCTGACACCAACAAACAAAAAAATACATCTATTTAGATTGACTTACAAAGAATAACTGTATAAAAATGATACAATAATAATGTAATTGTTATTTGCTGATGCCAGTATCAATGGTATAACTTTACTTAAACATCTCTCTTGCAGTGAGAGCTGAAGGGATAACTTATTCATAGACTAGATCAGACCTATATAGATACTGTACATACATACCATGGTATGAGAACCAAAGACTGGCAAGTAGGATGGTTACTGAATATGGGAATTTTAAGATAAAAACGCTTGTAATATTTCCAATGATCTGTCACTAGTGTAACGTATGGTACAGAGGAACCTAGAAGTAGTAGTCAGCAATGGAGGCCAGATGTCCAGGAATTAGGTACTGCATGCATCACACTCACAAAATGTAAACTTAATATTCGTTTAAATTGTTTCAGATGTGTATTAGCCTCCTCAAATCCTTGCATGTCTCAAATGCCATAGTACTGTAGGCCCCATAGCTGAAGCAATAAGTAACATCCCACGTACATTTTTAACATTTGAAATGAAGTCAGAGACAAAGCAGCGTGCAAGGCCACTACTGTAAGCTGAATTAATTATGAAGAAGTCTGCACATATGTAAAACTTATGTTACAGTTTTTGGAAATATAAGCATTGGTAGGATGACGTTAGTGATTTTAATAACCATTGTATAACGATAACATATGTATTATGCAATTTGGGGGCTGAATCACCAGGAATGGGCACGATTGGCAGGGTAAGAAAATATGCTTAAAAAGGTACTGGGATCTGTGTAGTGAGACTTATTTTGTTAGCTGAAGCTCGAACTTCGCTCAATAAACTGTTGTCTGATATTATAAAAAATAGGATTTTAATTACCTACCGGTAAATCCTTTTCTCGTAGTCCATAGAGGATGCTGGGGTCCACATTAGTACCATGGGATATAGACGGGTCCACTAGGAGCCACTGGCACTTTAAGAGTTTAATAGTGTGGGCTGGCTCCTCCCTCTTTGCCCCTCCTACCAGACTCAGTCTAGAAACTGTGCCCGAGGAGACGGACAACTTCGAGAGAAGGATTTTACACAGATAGTGAGGAGATTCACACCAGCTCACACAAACAAGGCAAAACAAGCTAACTAGCTTGAAAACTCGGCAACAGCTGAATAACAACCAAGTAATACAAGAAAAGGATTTACCCGTAGGTAATTAAAATCCTATTTTCTCTTACGTCCTAGAGGATGCTGGGGTTCACATTAGTACCATGGGGATGTACCAAAGCTCCCAGAACGGGTGGGAGAGCGCAGAGGCTGCTGCAAAACTGATTGACCAAACTTCAGGTCCTCAGAGGCCAAAGTATCGAACTTGTAGAACTTAGCAAACGTGTTCGACCCCAACCAAGTAGCCGCTCGGCAAAGTTGTAAAGCAGAGTCCCCCGGGCAGTCGCCCTGGAAGAACCCACCTTACGAGTAGAGTGGGCCTTAACAGATTTTGGGCACGGCAATCCTGCCGTAGAATATGCGTGCTGAATAGTGAACCTGATCCAGCGAGAAATCGACTGCTTAGAAGCAGGACACCAAGTTTCTTGGGATCATACAGGACAAACAGAGAGTCCGAATTTCTGTGATGAGCAGTCCTCTTCACCTAGATCTTCAAAGCCCTCACAACATCCAAGGACTTTGATGTAATTGTGGAGTCAGTAGCTACTGGCACCACAAAAGGTTGGTTGATATGAAAAGCCGACACAACCTTTGGAAGGAACTACTGACTCGTCCTGAGCTCAGCTCTATCTTCATGGAAGATTAAGTAGGGGCTTTTACAGGACAAAGCCCCCAATTCCGACACACGTCGAGCAGAAGCTAGGGTCAACAAAGGGACAACCTTCCACATGAGAAACTTGACCTCAGCCTACTGTAAAGGCTCGAACCAATCCGATTGCAGGAGATGCAACACCATGTTAAGATCCCAGGGTGCCGTCCGCGCCACAAAGAGGCTGGATGTGCAGAAACCCTTTCAAGAAAGTCTGAACCTCAGGGAGGGCAGCCAATTGTTTCTGAAAGAAAATGGCTAAAGCCGAAATCTGGACCTTTATGGATCCCAAATGCAGGCCCATAGCCACACCTGCTTGTAGGAAGAGGAGAAACCGTCCAAGTTGAAACTCCACCGTAGGAAACCTCTTTGATTTACACCAAGACACATTTTTTCCAAATGCGATGATAATGTTTAGACGTTACTTTTTTCCTAGCCTGTAACCTTGCTCGGAATACCCTTCTGTGCTAAGATCTGGCGTTCAACCTCCATGCCGTCAAACGTAGCCGCGGTAAGTCTTGATAAGCAAACGGCCCCTGTTGCAGAAGGTCGTCTCGAAGAGGAAGAGGCCTCAGAACTTCCAGCAGTAAGGCCAGAAGATCCGCGTACCAAGCTTTCCTTGGCCAGTCCGGAGCAATGAGAATTGCCTGAACCCTTGTCCTCTTTATGAGTTTGAAAACTTTTGGGATGAGTGGAAGTGGGGGAACACATACACTGACTTGAACACCCACGGTGTTACCAGGGCATCCACCGCCACTGCTTGTTGGTCTCTCGACCTGGAACAGTACCTCCGAAGTTTCTTGTTGAGACGTGAGGCCATCATGTCTATTTGAGGCACGCCCCAACGACTAGTTACCTCTGTGAACACCTCCGGATGGAGGCCCCATTCACCCGGATGCAGATCGTGCCTGCTGAGGAAGTCCGCTTCCCAATTGTCCACTCCTGGAAGAAAGGTTGCGGACAGCGCTACTGCGTGCTTTTCTGCCCAGAGGATTCTTGTCACCTATGACATAGCAGCTCTGCTCTTTGTTCCCCCCTGTCGTTTTATGTAGGCCACCGTCATCACATTGTCCGACTGTACTTAAATAGGCCGATCTCGCAGAAGATGTGCCGCTTGGAGAAGACCGTTGTACACGGCTCTTAGTTCCAGAATGTTTATTGGAAGAATGGATTCCAGACTTGACCACCTTCCTTGGAAGGTTTCCCCTTTGAGTGACTGTGACCCAACCCCTGAGACTTGCATCCGTGGTTAGAAGGATCCAGTTCTGAACCTCGAACCTGCGGCCCTCCGGAAGGTGAGGCATTTGCAGCCACCAGAGAAGTGAAATCCTTGCTTTCGGCGACAGACGTATCCTCTGGTGCACGTGTAGATGAAATCCCGACCACTTGTCTAGGAGATCCAGTTGGAAGGGTAGAGCATGAAATCTTCTGTACTGTAGAGCCTCGTAGGAGGCAACCATCTTCCCCAGAAGGCGAATGCACTGATGAACCAATACCTGGGCAGGCTTCAAGATGTCCCGGACCATTTATTGCATCACCAACGCTTTCTCCACCGGTAGAAACACCCTCTGCACTTCCGTGTCGAGGATCATCCCCAGGAAAGACAATCTCCTTGTCGGCTCCAAATGTGACTTTGGAAGGTTCAGTATCCAACCATGTTCCCTGAGCAGACGAGTCGTGAGAGCAATGGACTGCAACAACTTCTTCCTGGACAATGCCTTTATCAGCAGATTGTCCAGATATGGAATTATGGGGGTCATTCCGAGTTGTTCGCTCGTTGCCGATTTTCGCTATACTGCGATTAGTCGCTTACTGCGCATGCGCAAGGTTCGCAGAGCGCATGCGCTTAGTCATTTTACACAAAAGTTAGGTATTTTACTCACGGCATAACGAAGCTTTATCATCGCTGTGCTGATCGTAGTGTGATTGACAGGAAGTGGGTGTTTCTGGGCGGAAACTGGCCGTTTTATGGGAGTGTGCGGAAAAACGCAGGCGTTCGAGTTGCAAAACGCAGGAGTGGCTGGAGAAACGGGGGAGTGGTTGGGCAAACACTGGGTGTGTTTGTGACGTCAAACCAGGAACGAAAAGGACTGAGCTGGTCGCAATGGCTGAGTAAGTCTGGAGCTACTCAGAAACTGCTAAAAAATTTCTATTCGCAATTCTGCTAATCTTTCGTTCGCACTTCTGCTAAACTAAGATACAATCCCAGAGGGCGGCGGCTTAGCGTGTGCAATGCTGCTAAAAGCAGCTAGCGAGCAAACAACTCGGAATCACCCCCTATGTTCACTCCCTGCCTGCGGAGGAGAACCATCATCTCTGCCATCACCTTGGTGAACACCCTCGGTGCCGTGGAGAGACCGAATTGCAGTGCCTGGAACCGATAGTGACTGTGTAACAGTGCAAATCTGAGATAAGCCTGATGCGGCCGCCAAATCGGAATGTGGAGGTACGCATCTTTGATATCCAGGGATACCAGAAACTCGCCCTCCTCCAGATCTGAGATCACCGCTCTCAGAGACTCCATTTTGAATTTGAACTCCTTCAGGTAATGATTTAATGATTTCAAGTTCAAATTCGGTCTGACCGAACCATCTGGCTTCGGTACCACGAAAAGGTTTGAATAGTAACCCTTGTGTTGCATATGAGGTGGAACTGGAACAATGACCGCTGACCTTTCAAATATTTGGATGGCTTCCTGTAGGATAGCCCTTTCTGTCAGTAAAGCTGGCAAGCCTGATTGGAAGAATCGGCGAGGTGGTAGTTTCTGAAACTCCAGTCTGTTTCCCAGGGATACAATATCCTGTATCCAGGCTGGACGACACCCAGACGTGGCTGAAACGTCTGAGTCTCGTTCTCCAGGCTGTGTGGACCACTGTCATGTTGAGGATTTTGAGGAACCAGAAGCAGGCTTCTTGGATTTTGCCCGACCACCTCTAAAGAAGGTAGTAGGAGGCTTGGACTTTTTCGTTTTAGCGGTCCGAAAAGGACTGCGATGTAGATTAAGAAAAGGGTTTCTTCGTAGGAGTAGCTGAGGGAAGAAAGGTTGACTTACCAGTGGTAGCTGTGGAAATCGGGTTCAGTATGGTATGCCGACGGTCGGGCTCCCGGGGACCAGCACACCGGCGCCGGGAGCCCGACCGCCGGCTTACCGACAGTGTGGCGAGCGCAAATGAGCCCCTTGCGGGCTCGCTGCGCTCGCCACGCTACGTGCACGGTGGCGCGCTACGCTATTTTATTCTCCCTCCAGGGGGGTCGTGGACCCCCACGAGGGAGAATAAGTGTCAGTATGCCGGCTGTCGGAATTCCGGCGCCGGTATACTGTGCGTCGGGATCCCGTCAGTCGGCATACTGAAGACCACCCGTGGAAACCCACGCATCCAACGCTTCCCCAAATAGAGCCTGACCTGTGAAGGGTAGGTTCTCCACACTTCTCCTGGATTCCGCATCTGCAGACCATTGGCGTAGCCAGAGTCCCCTGCGAGCTGAAGACAGCATGGAAGATATCCTTGCATTCAGCGTACCCAGGTCCTTCATGGACTCCACCATAAAATCTGCAGAATCCTGTATGTTACGTAAAAACAGTTCAATGTCACTTCTATCCATTGCATCTAAGTCTTCTAGTAACGTGCCTGACCACTTTACTATAGCTAAAGAAATCCATGTACAGTCAATAGTGGGCCTTAACGCCACTCCTGAAGCAGTGTACATGGATTTGAGCATAGTGTCAATTTTACGATCAGCCGGTTCTTTTAACGCGGTAGATCCAGGTAAAACCACCTTTTTTTGACAGTCTGGAGACAGATGCGTCAACTACAGTATCGGTGGATTTTCCTATTTTTTTCTATCCTCCTCAGGGAAGGGAAAAGCAATCAATCCTTTTTGGGATCTGGAATTTTTTCTCCGGGTTTTCCCAGGATTTTTCAAATAGAGCATTTAACTCTTTAGACGCTGGGAAGGTTAGCGAGGCTTTCTTATTATCTGTGAAAATAAGAATTTACTTACCGATAATTCTATTTCTCGTAGTCCGTAGTGGATGCTGGGGACTCCGTAAGGACCATGGGGGATAGCGGCTCCGCAGGAGACTGGGCACATCTAAAGAAAGCTTTAGGACTATCTGGTGTGCACTGGCTCCTCCCCCTATGACCCTCCTCCAAGCCTCAGTTAGGATACTGTGCCCGGACGAGTGTACACAATAAGGAAGGATTTTGAATCCCGGGTAAGACTCATACCAGCCACACCAATCACACTGTACAACTTGTGATCTGAACCCAGTTAACAGCATGATAACAGAGGAGCCTCTAGAAAAGATGGCTCACTACAGCAATAACCCGATTTTTTGGTAACAATAACTATGTACCAGTATTGCAGACAATCCGCACTTGGGATGGGCGCCCAGCATCCACTACGGACTACGAGAAATAGAATTATCGGTAAGTAAATTCTTATTTTCTCTAACGTCCTAAGTGGATGCTGGGGACTCCGTAAGGACCATGGGGATTATACCAAAGCTCCCAAACGGGCGGGAGAGTGCGGATGACTCTGCAGCACCAAATGAGAGAACTCCAGGTCCTCCTCAGCCAGGGTATCAATTTTGTAGAATTTTACAAACGTATTTGCTCCTGACCAAGTAGCTGCTCGGCAAAGTTGTAAAGCCGAGACCCCTCGGGCAGCCGCCCAAGATGAGCCCACCTTCCTTGTGGAGTGTGCATTTACAGATTTTCGGCTGTGGCCGGCCTGCCACAGAATGTGCAACCTGAATTGTACTACAAATCCAACGAGCAATAGTCTGCTTAGAAGCAGGAGCACCCAGCTTGTTGGGTGCATACAGGATAAACAGCGAGTCAGTTTTCCTGACTCCAGCCGTCCTGGAAACATATATTTTCAGGGCCCTGACAACGTCTAGCAACTTGGAGTCCTCCAAGTCCCTAGTAGCCACAGGCACCACAATAGGTTGGTTCAGGTGAAACGCTGAAACCACCTTAGGGAGAAACTGAGGACGAGTCCTCAATTCCGCCCTGTCCGAATGGAAAATCAGATAAGGGCTTTTACAGGATAAAGCCGCCAATTCTGACACGCGCCTGGCCCAGGCCAGGGCCAACAGCATGACCACTTTCCATGTGAGATATCTTAACTCCACAGATTTAAGTGGTTCAAACCAATGTGACTTTTGGAACCCAAAAACTACATTTGAGATCCCAAAGTGCCACTGGAGGCACAAAAGGAGGCTGTATATGCAGTACCCCTTTTACAAACGTCTGAACTTCAGGGACTGAAGCTAGTTCTTTTTGGAAGAAAATTGACAGGCCGAAATTTGAACCTTAATGGACCCCAATTTCAGGCCCATAGACACTCCTGTTTGCAGGAAATGTAGGAATCGACCCAGTTGAATTTCCTCCGTCGGGCCTTACTGGCCTCGCACCACGCAACATATTTTCGCCAAATGCGGTGATAATGTTTTGCGGTTACATCCTTCCTGGCTTTGATCAGGATAGGGATGACTTCATCCGGAATGCCTTTTTTCCTTCAGGATCCGGCGTTCAACCGCCATGCCGTCAAACGCAGCCGCGGTAAGTCTTGGAACAGACAGGGTCCTTGCTGGAGCAGGTCCCTTCTTAGAGGTAGAGGCCACGGATCCTCCGTGAGCATCTCTTGAAGTTCCGGTTACCAAGTCCTTCTTGGCCAATCCGGAGCCACGAATATAGTGCTTACTCCTCTCCATCTTATCAATCTCAGTACCTTGGGTATGAGAGGCAGAGGAGGGAACACATACACTGACTGGTACACCCACGGTGTTACCAGAGCGTCTACAGCTATTGCCTGAGGGTCCCTTGACCTGGCGCAATACCTGTCGAGTTTTTCCCAACGGTTTATAATCATGTGGAAGACTTCTGGGTGAAGTCTCCACTCTCCCGGGTGGAGGTCGTGCTGAGGAAGTCTGCTTCCCAGTTGTCCACTCCCGGAATGAATACTGCTGACAGTGCTATCACATGATTTTCCGCCCAGCGAAGAATCCTTGCAGCTTCTGCCATTGCCCTCCTGCTTCTTGTGCCACCCTGTAGGTGACTGCCGTGATGTTGTCCAACTGGATCAACACCGGCTGACCTTGAAGCAGAGGTCTTGCTAAGCTTAGAGCATTGTAAATGGCCCTTAGCTTCAGGATATTTATGTGAAGTGATGTCTCCAGGCTTGACCATAAGCCCTGGATATTCCTTCCCTGTGTGACTGCTCCCCAGCCTCGCAGGCTGGCATCCGTGGTCATCAGGACCCAGTCCTGAATGCCGAATCTGCGGCCCTCTAGAAGATGAGCACTCTGCAACCACCACAGGAGGGACACCCTTGTCCTTGGTGACAGGGTTATCCGCTGATGCATCTGAAGATGCGACCCGGACCATTTGTCCAGCAGGTCCCACTGGAAAGTTCTTGCGTGGAATCTGCCGAATGGGATTGCTTCGTAGGATGCCACCATTTTACCCAGAACCCTTGTGTACTGAGACTTGGCTCGGTTTTAGGAGGTTACTGACTAGCTCGGATAACTCCCTGGCTTTCTCCTCCGGGAGAAACACCTTTTTCTGGACTGTGTCCAGGATCATCCCTAGGAACAGAAGACAAGTCGTCGGAACCAGCTGCGATTTTGGAATATTGAGAATCCAATCGTGCTGCCGCAACACTACCTGAGATAGTGCTACACCGACCTCCAACTGTTCCCTGGATCTTACCCTTATCAGGGAATCGTCCAAGTAAGGGATAACTAAAATTCCCTTCCTTCGAAGGAATATTATCATTTCGGCCATTACCTTGGTAAAGACCCGGGGTGCCGTGGACCATCCATACGGCAGCGTCTGAACTGATAGTGACAGTTCTGTACCATAAACCTGAGGTACCCTTGGTGAGAAGGGTAAATTTTGACATGAAGGTAAGCATCCTTGATGTCCCGAGACATCATGTAGTCCCCTTCTTCCAGGTTCGCAATCACTGCTCTGAGTGACTCAATCTTGAATTTGAACCTCTGTATGTAAGTGTTCAAAGATTTTAGATTTAGAATCGGTCTCACCGAGCCGTCCGGCTTCGGTACCACAACAGTGTGGAATAATACCCCGTACCCTGTTGCAGGAGGGGTACCTTGATTATCACCTGCTGGGAATACAGCTTGTGAATGGCTTCCAAAACTGTCTCCCTGTCAGAAGGAGACATCGGTAAAGCCGTCTTTAGGAAACGGCGAGGGGGAGACGTCTCGAATTCTAATTTGTACCCCTGAGATATCACCTGAAGGATCCAGGGGTCTACTTGCGAGTGAGCCCACTGCGCGCTGAAATTCATTGAGACGGGCCCCCCACCGTGCCTGATTCTGCTTGTAAAGCCCCAGCGTCATACTGAGGGCTTGGCAGAGGCGGGAGAGGGTTTCTGTTCCTGGGAACTGGCTGATTTCTGCAGCCTTTTTCCTCTCCCTCTGTCACGGGGCAGAAATGAGGAACCTTTTGCCCGCTTGTCCACGAAAAGACTGCGCCTGATAATACGGCGTCTTCTCATGTTGAGAGGCGACCTGGGGTACAAACGTGGATTTCCCAGCTGTTGCCGTGGCCACCAGGTCTGAAAGACCGACCCCAAATAACTCCTCCCCTTAATAAGGCAATACTTCCAAATGCCGTTTGGAATACGCATCACCTGACCACTGACGTGTCCATAACCCTCTACTGGTAGAAATGGACAACGCACTTAAACTTGATGCCAGTCGGCAAATATTCCGCTGTGCATCACGCATATATAGAAATGCATCTTTTAAATGCTCTATAGTCAAAAATATACTGTCCCTATCTAGGGTATCAATATTTTCAGTCAGGGAATCCGACCACGCCAAGCCAGCACTGCACATCCAGGCTGAGGCGATTGCTGGTCGCAGTATAACACCTGTATGTGTGTAAATACATTTTAGGATACCCTCCTGCTTTCTATCAGCAGGATCCTTAAGGGCGGCCATCTCAGGAGAGGGTAGAGCCCTTACAAGCGTGTGAGCGCTTTATCCACCCTAGGGGGTATTTCCCAACGCACCCTAACCTCTGGCGGGAAAGGATATAATGCCAATAACATTTTAGAAATTATCAGTTGTTATCGGGGGAAAACCTCACACACCTCATTTAATTTCTCAGATTCAGGAAAACTACAGGTAGTTTTTCCTCACCGAACATAATACCCCTTTTTGGTGGTACTCGTATTTTTCATTGCCTCAATCATGTAACGTGTGGCCCTACTGGAAGTCACATTTGTCTCTTCACCGTCGACACTGGAGTCAGTATCCGTGTCGGCGTCTATATCTGCCATCTGAGGTAACGGGCGCTTTAGAGCCCCTGACGGCCTATGAGACGTCTGGACAGGCACAAGCTGAGTAGCCGGCTGTCTCATGTCAACCACTGCCTTTTATACAGAGCTGACACTGTCACGTATTTCTTCCAACAGTTCATCCACTCAGGTGTCGACCCCCTAGGGGGTGACATCACTATTACAGGCAATCTGCTCCGTCTCCACATCATTTTTCTCCTCATACATGTCGACACAAACGTACCGACATACAGCACACACACAGGGAATGCTCTGATAGAGGACAGGACCCCACTAGCCCTTTGGGGAGACAGAGGGAGAGTTTGCCAGCACACACCAGAGCGCTATATATATACAGGGATAACCTTATATAAGTGTTTTTCCCTTTATAGCTGCTGTATGTTTAATACTGCGCGTAATTAGTGCCCCCCCTCTCTTTTTTAACCCTTTCTGTAGTGTAGTGACTGCAGGGGAGAGACAGGGAGCTTCCCTCCAACGGAGCTGTGAGGGAAAATGGCGCCAGTGTGCTGAGGAGATAGGCTCCGCCCCCTTATCGGCGGCCTTATCTCCCGTTTTTCTATGTATTCTGGCAGGGGTTAAATGCATCCATATAGCCCAGGAGCTATATGTGATGCATTTTTTGCCATACAAGGTGTTTTTTTATTGCGTCTCAGGGCGCACCCCCCAGCGCCCTGCACCCTCAGTGACCGAAGTGTGAAGTGTGCTGAAGAGCAATGGCGCACAGCTGCAGTGCTGTGCGCTACCTTGTTGAAGACAGGACGTCTTCTGCCGCCGATTTTCCGGACCTCTTCTGCCTTCTGGCTCTGTAAGGGGGCCGGCGGCGCGGCTCCGGGACCCATCCAGGCTGGGCCTGTGATCGTCCCTCTGGAGCTAATGTCCAGTAGCCTAAGAAGCCCAATCCACTCTGCACGCAGGTGAGTTCGCTTCTTCTCCCCTTAGTCCCTCGATGCAGTGAGCCTGTTGCCAGCAGGTCTCACTGAAAATAAAAAACCTAAACTAAAACTTTCACTAAGAAGCTCAGGAGAGCCCCTAGTGTGCACCCTTCTCGTTCGGGCACAGAGATCTAACTGAGGCTTGGAGGAGGGTCATAGGGGGAGAAGCCAGTGCACACCAGATAGTCCTAAAGCTTTCTTTAGATGTGCCCAGTCTCCTGCGGAGCCGCTATCCCCCATGGTCCTTACGGAGTCCCCAGCATCCACTTAGGACGTTAGAGAAATAAGCATCCTCAACCTGCTCAGGTGGTGTGTCAGTAATGTTTAACACATCCCTAATGGCCTCAATCATGAGCTGCACCCCCTTTGCAAGGGATGCCACCCCCCTCAACACATCCCCATCACCGTCTGCCATGTCAGAGTCGGTATCCGTGTCGGTTTGCATAATCTGTGCAAGTGCACATTTCTTTGGGTATATGCTAGGGGATTTAGAAGGAATAGGAACAGAACCTGATCAAACTGCCATAGAATTCTTTAAAACCTGAGTTTCAGTCTCAGTATGAGCCACCCTAGTAGAAATCTGAGAGATCATTCCCTTAATTGAAGGCAGCCATTCTGGCTCAGATATAGAAGCCTGAGACAAGACATGACTTTCCTGGATACATGGAATAGATTCCTCTGCAGAAGAAACCTGCTCTGCAGCATAAGACACAGAGTCCCTGGACATGGCTATGTGAGAGAACACACACCCCCACACACACACACAGGAAAATGACAGACAGTGTCCCCCCCCCCCCCAAGTTCCTTCAGAGAAACACAGAGCTTGGAGCCAGCACACACACAGCGCTTCAAAAGGTAGATATAAGCCAAATACCTGGCGCTGACTGTGTACCCTTAAAAAGACTACACAGTAATTTACAGCCTCTCCCCCACACCCCCCTTCTACAACCCCCTGGTACCGCACAAGATAGCTGGAGTCATGTGGAGGGACAGCACCTCCTTTCAGCGTCGCTGTAGGTGTATCTGCAGTGAGAAAATGGCGCTGGAAGCCACTGGGTCCACTCTGAAGCTCCGCCCCTTGAACATGGTGCGTCTTCCCGCTTTCAAATCTTTATACTGGCCTGAAGTATGGGCTAGCAGTGTTACCGAGGTCCCTGACAGCCTTGAGTGACCAGTGTAGAGTATTTACGCTGGCTCAGGGCGCCCCTCATAGCACCGCACTGTGTACCGCTGAGCTCTCCGGAGCACAGTTAGTACTGCGCTCCTACCCTGTTGCCACCATTCACACCGGCTCCCCACTTGTGACACACTCGCCACCGGAATCTTCTGGCTCTGTTAGGGGGTGGCGGCATGCTGCGGGAGTGAGCGGTCACTTCGGGCGGCTAACGATCATCACCCTCAGGAACTCAGTGTCTGTGTCAGCGGAGATAGTGGCCATTAACCTCTCAGGGTTGGACACTACCCCCCCCCCCCCCCCCCCCCAAGTCCCACGAAGCAGGGAGGCTGTTGCCAGCAGCCTCCCTGTGCCTAACTCTAAGAAAAATAATAAAACTAGAAAAACTCCTATGGAGCTCCCCTAGCTGTGACCGGCTCCTTCGGGCACATTTTCTAAACGGAGTCTGGTAGGAGGGGCATAGATGGAGGAGCCAGCCCACACTATTAAACTCTTAAAGTGCCAGTGGCTCCTAGTGGACCCGTCTATACCCCATGGTACTAATGTGGACCGCAGCATCCTCTAGGACATAAGAGAAATTGTCATTACGAAAACGTAAAAATCAATTCTATGAGTGGGGGAACAAATAGGGTAAATTTCTAACCCGTGCCTTGAGAGCTCAGCGGGCATCTGGGTTTATTGGTGCCATTAAAGATGACTCTGGTTCTTTCCTTGCTGAGACTTTCAAATTGCTTCTGGTTTTCACCAATATTACTCCTCTCTCTATAACTTGACAGACTCTTCTCCAGGAATGCTTCCACTCCCATCTTCACAAGACGTACTGGACTACCTGTCCTCTATATCTTTTCCTACTATTTCCCAATCAGATAGGTACATTCTGGAACAACCCTTTACACTTCAAGAGGTTGAACTGGCTATAACTTCCTCTCCATCAGGCAAAAGAGCCGGTCCAGATGGCTCTACTAAAGCCTATTATAAAACTTTTAAGGATAAGCTGGCACCCATGCTACTTCACACCTTTAATAACGTCTCTTCGGACTCATTTTTTCAATCAAACATTAGAAGCCCATATTTCGATCATCCCAAAGCCAGGAAAAGACCCCTCCCTATGTCCGAGCTACAGACCCATCTCACTGCTCAATGTGGACCTTAAGTTACATGCTAAAATTATTGGCAACCGGCTACATTCTCTTCTCTCACAACTGGTCCATAATGATCAAGTAGGATTTGTTTGCGTCCGGAAGTCGTGATAACACAACTAAGGTCATTAATTTGATCCATCTAGCAGCACAGTCAAACATACCCACCATACTCCTGCCTACAAACGTGGGAAAAAACGTTTGATTGAGTTAGTTGGACGTTTATGAGGTCTGTACCCATGATTCTAGTCCTTTACACATCGCCTAAAGCCAGTAAGAGTTAATGGCACTTTGTCTAAAAGTTTTTCTATTAGTAACGTCATTCGTCAAGGCTGTCCCTTACCACCTTTAATTTTTGTACTTTGTATCGAAGCTTTGGCAAGATCCATAAGAGCTAATCCCCATATCATTGGTATAAACGTTGACGGTGTTGACTATAAACTCGCATTATTTGCTGACGACTTACCGGCTACCATATCACACCCGATGACATCGCTACTCCACTTAATGTTGGAATTTAGGAAATTTAGGAAACTACCCAATATAAATTTCTCCAAATCCTCAGTTCTCAATATCTCTTCCACAGTAGCGGGACTCTACGCTGCATTTCCTTTTTCATGGTAGTCTTCCCACATTACTTATCTATGGGTTAAACCTACTAGAAACTTGTCTCAACTATTCGCAGCCAATGTCGCCCCACTTCTTTCCTTTATTAAATCGGACTACAATCAGTGGAACCTAAAGCAGCTTTCTTGGATTAGGAAAAATCAATGTGATAAAGATGAATACACTTTTCAAAATTCTCTGCCTATTACAGGCCCTACCGACCTTAATACCCGAAACTTGGTTTCGGTCTCTAAATTTACTGATCCGACAATTTATTGGGGCTAGGAAAATGCCTACAATTAGACGCGATTTACTAACACGCCCAAGGCAGATGGGAGGACTCCAACTTCCAGATGTTAAATTCTATTATCAAGCTATACATTTTCACAGAATTCTAGAATGGAGCAGCAAAAGAGATACTAAGCAATAGGTCGCCCTTGAAGGCTGCTTTATGACAACACCCACAGGGATAATGCCTGGTTTACTTTTCTGTCTAAGCTACCCCCTCTCACACGACAATATCTCGTACCCTACTTATTTGGAAATTTCTTCGCGGTTTACCTTCTACATCTGCAAGCTTTGGTCCCCCTCACTTCTTTCTTAACTAATCCTGTCTTTCAGCCGGGTAACAATTTGTCCCATTTCCCTATTTGGGCTTCTGAGGGACTTTTTAGAGCCTGCCACCTACAACAACGCCACTTTTTCACTTCAGATAATAGGGTGATCTTGGCTAAAAGAGACCTCACTGTCTTCGAGAAGCTCTGTGTTTCTCCCACACTCTCCTCCTACACCGTCTCAACCCTTTACAGACTCCTCTTAACAAACCAAGACTCCACCATACCACCGTGGGCTAGAGCTTGAGAGAAATACCTAGGCCTTTCTCTTTCAGATGTGAGCGACATCGTCTAATGTCTTCCCTCCCGGGCCGGCTGGTCGACTGTACACACTGTGCGATATGACCGCTTATATCGCTCAGTGACGTCATGCCTCCGCCAGCCCTGCATGCAGGTCGTGGACGACAGTGCAGATCCTGCATGCATGCACTGGCGACAGTGACTATCGTTGCCGACCCGCAGGGCCGCGCATCGGTTGTTGCTGGCGGCATACACACTTGCCGATAAGATGAGCGACGTCGCACAGGGAGGAGGAAAATGAACGATGTCGCTCATTTTATCTGCAAGTGTGTATGGCCCTTTACTGATGGAAGCAATTTTGAGCTTCTCAACGGACAAACCATCATGTTTATCTAGCACTTGGCTACCTTGGTTGGAATAAAAGTTTTCAAAAGATTTTAAAACGTGTAGGTCTTCTTGTTAATGCTTCAAGGAAATCTTAATTTTTTCCATGGTGACCCATCCTTTGCCATCTTCTCCCCCCACTCACCCTATATATTTTCTTTGTTAACTTCATAATCATATTTTTCTGCTTCAATATGTTTGACATATACCGATATAGTTGTCTAACCCTCATGAACTTCTTTTGCTGTACTGTGACATGCAACTTTTTTATGTTATGTCAATACAACTACACTCAATAAAAAAAGAATATACAGTACAATAAAAAAAAAAAAAGGGAGGTACTGGGATCAACATGCCTAGAGAAGCAGGCAAAGGCATATATTACACACACAATGCACTGTCTAATTACTGGTTTTAGTATTAGATCTGTATTTTCTTGTGCTCAGAATGGAGTTTATAGTAAACCACAGCTTAAACATAGAACAGTATGTCATCTCCATTCTGTGCTGGTGAAGTACTGAATGTTATAAAATGTACTGTATATGAAATTATTAACTGTAATTCTTTACTGGGATCATATTCAAATGTAAAAACAGTACCATGTAATTCCATTCACCTGGAGCAATATTGCCACTTTCCTGCCAACATTTTTTTTTTTTTTTGGAGTGAGCATATTCTTGTGTCTTTTCCGTAGGCAACAGCTTAAAGTTAATATAAATAGAAGTATAGATTTTTCACATGGAACATATTACCCAAGTTGAATTGCAACAATACATCTTAAAATAATGAGCAACCTAAGCTAAAAAATAGGATTTTAATACCTACCAGTAAATCCTTTTCTCGTAGTCCATAAGGGATATTGGGGGAAACTAGTACGATGGGGTATAGACGGGGTCCAAAGGACCCAGAGTACTTTAAATTTTCTTCACTGGGTGTGCTGGCTCTTCCCCTCTATGCCCCCTCCCAAAGGTAGTTATATTAATAGGTAAAAAAAAAAACGTGCCCGAAGGAGAAAGGACATATATGAGAGAAGGAACATGATAACCGAAAAGGTGGTGAGATTTACACACCAGCACACCAGTAACATACAACAACCAGCAATGGCTGGTACCAACCACAACAACAGCTGAACAGGTAACTATAGAACAAGAACATGTAGAAAAGCCCACGCACTGGGGCGGGTGCCCAATATCCCTTATGGACTACAAGAAAACGGATTTACCGGTAGGTAATTAAAATGCTATTTTATCTAGCATCCACAAGGGATATTGGGGGAAACTAGTAAGATGGGGACGTCCCAAAGCTTCCAGAATGGGCGGGAACGTGCGGAGACTGCTGCAGCACCGCTTGCCCAAACTGGGAATCCTCTTTGGCCAGGGTATCAAATTTGTAGAACTTCAGAAAAGTGTTCTTCCCCGACCAGGTAGCAGCTTGGCATAGTTGCAAGGCCAAGACTGCACGGGCAGCCGCCCAGGAAGAGCCCACTGATCTAGTAGAGTGGGCCTTTAGAGACTTAGGAACAGGTAAGGCTGCCGACACATAGGCCTGTTGGATAGTAAGCCTAATCCAATGAGCAATGGACTGCTTTGAAGCAGGGCAACCCTTCCTCTGCGCATCATAGAGCACGAACAAGGAATCAGTCTTTCTGACCTGAGCTGTAAGCTTGACATAGATCTTCAAGGCACGCATAGCATCCAATGCCTCCGGAGGAGCAGAAGTGTCAGAACTGGACGGAACCACAATAGGTTGATTCAGATGAAACGTAGAGACAACCTTCGGCAGGTAATGCTGTCTAGTCTGGAGCTCCGCTCTGTCCCCGTAAAAGACTAAGTAGGGACTTTTACACGATAAGGCCCCCAATTCTGAAACACATTGAGCAGAAGCATGGCCAGTAACATCACAGTCTTCCATGTGACATACTTGTCTTCTACCATCAGAGGTTCAAACCAGGAGGACTGTAGAAATGTCAATACTACATTCAAATCCCAGGGTGCCGTAGGCGGCACAAAGGGAGGTTGTATGTGGAGTACCCCTTGCAAGAAGGTCTGAACTTCTGGCAACACTGCCAATTTTTTCTGAAAGAAAATGGAGAGAGCTGAAATCTGGACCTTAATGGAACCAAGGCGTAAAGCACTTATCCACCCCAGCCTGCAGGAAACGGCCCAAGTGAAAATCAGCAAGCAGATACGTGCGTTCCACGCACCAAGAGACATATCTTCTCCAGATAGGATGATAGTGTTTTGACGTCACAGCTTTTCCTGGCCTGAACCATGGTTGCAATAACCTTCTTGGAAAGGCCCTTGTGAGCTAGGATGTTCCGCTCAACCTCCATGCCATCAAACGAAGTCGCCGTAAGTCCGGGTAGACAAACGGTCCTTGTTGAAGAAGATCTCTTCTGAGTGGTAGAGGTCAAAGGTATTGGACGGACATGTTCAGAAGATCCGCATACCACGCCCTCCGAGGCCAATCCGGGGCAATCAGAATTGCCTGGACACCTTGATTCCCGATTCGCTTTAGCACTCTTGGGAGCAATGGTATTGTAGGAAACAGGTAGACCAGCCGGTACGGCCAAGGCGACGCCAGTGCATCCAGTTCCCACGCCGGAAGGTCCCTGGTCTGCAAGCAATACCAGGGAAGTTTCTTGTTGAGACGAGAAGCCATCATGTCTATTTGTGGGCAAACCCACCGGTCGATGATCTGCTGGAACCCAGATGGTGGAGACTCCACTCTCCAGGGTGGGGATCATGACGACTCAGGAAATCCACCTCCCAGTTGTTCACACCCGGAATAAAGATTGCTGACATGGCTCTTGCGTTTCTTTCCGCCCAGAGGAGTATCTTTGACACCTCTCGCATGCAGGGTCATCTTTTTGTACCTCCTTGTCGATTGATATATGCCACCACGTGTCTTTGTCTGACTGTACCTGGATCGCGTGATCCTTGAGCAGAGTAGAGACCTGAAGCAGAGCATTGTAGATTGCCTGAAGTTCCAGAACACTGATTGGAAGGAGGTTTTCGTGGGATTACCACCTGCCCTGGAACTGCGCCCCTTGGGTGACAGCTGCCCATCCTCGCATACGTCGTGAGGAGGGTCCAATCCTGAATTCCAAAACTCCTGCCCTCCAGGAGATTGGAGGACTGAAGCCACCACAGGAGGGAAATCCTGGCCTGAAGTGACAGCCAAATCATCTGGTGCATCTGGAGATGTGATCCGGACCAATTGCTCAGGAGATCCAATTGAAATGTTCTGGCATGGAACCTCCCATGAGGCGATCATCTTCCCCAACAATCTGATGCAAAAATGGATGGATACTCGAGCAGGTCAGAGCACCATGCGGACCATTTCCTGGAGTGTTCTCGTCTTGTTCTCTAGTAGAAACACCTTCCATCAACATCCCCAGGAACAGGAGCCTCCGAGTTGGCACCAGGTGGGATTTCTGTAAGTTGTGGATCCACCCATAGTCGAACAGAAGACGGATAGAGCGGTCGATATGGAGCAACATTACTGTCGAACTCCAGCTTGTAGCCCTGAGAAACGAGCTCCCTGACCCAGGCATCCTGACAGGAGGACACCCAGACGTGGCTGAAGTGACACAGCCAAGCTCCCGCCTCGAGATCCCACTGGGGTGGGTTGGCACAGCCATGCTGAGACAGAAAGTACTGGACAGACGGTGCTGGATAGGAACGTCTCGCCTGCGGGGCCCCAGAGGAGAGAAACAGGGATTTCCCGGAAGCAACCTTGGAAATCCAGGCATCCAGCTGAACCCCAAAAAGACATTCCCCCGAAAAGGGGAGGGACTCCACACTACGTTTGTATTCTGCGTCCGCAATCCACTGAGGCAACCACAAGGCCCTGTGTGCCGACACCGCCATGGCCGACGTCCGAGCATTGATGTTCCCTATCTCCTTGAGGGAATCACAGAGGACATGAGTAGTGTCCTGAATGTGTTTCAGGAGGGTAACCCCCCTGAATTTGCATGGCCCAAAAACGAATGGCATGGGTCAACCAGCAACCCACAATAAATCGGTCTTTGTGAAAGGCCGGCTGCAGTGTAAACAGATTTTAGGGTAGTCTCTATCTTCCTATCCCCAGAATCCTTCATGGTAAAGGAGCCTGGGGGGGCAGGCAGCACCAACTTTTTAGACAGGCGAGAGCCAGAGACATCCACCCCAGGGGGCTCCTCCCAAAATTTTCTACCTTGAGGAGCAAATGGGAAAGTGCGCAAAAACTTTTTGGACACTTGGAATTTTTTGTCTGGAATCTTCCAGGCCTGTTTGAATAAGTCGTCTAACTCTGGAGATTCAGGGAAAGTGATATTGGGCTTGTTTTGTACAAAGAGAAATGACTGCTGTGAACAAGCATCCTCTAGAGGGAGCTGCAACACATCCCTTATAACCAAAATGAGGGGTTCAATACCCTGAGTAGAATCGGGATCCCCACTAACGGGATCTGCATGTTCCCCATTATCCTGGACATCATCATCTGTATCAGAAAGCACAGCAGGTAAACCACGCTTCTGGGGACCTTCGAGGCAGGAGGGGTGGGGGGGGGGGGTGTGCATCAGTCGTAGAAGCTAAATCTGCAACAGCATGTTACAGTAGCTGAATTTTCTGCACATTAGCAGTGTGCTGGGATGACATATTTGACATTGTCTTAAGAGAAACTAACCAGTGGGGCTCTGTACCCTCTCCCCCAACCTCTTTACTAATTTGTGAAGACTGTCTACATTGCTCACAGGAAACAGAGTCATTAGACCAGGCATTCCCAACCACGGTCCTCAAGGCACACTAACAGTGCAGGTTTTAGTGATATCCAGGCTTCAGCACAGGTGACTTAATTAGTAGCTTAGTTATTTTGATTTAACCATCTGCGCTGCAGCCTGGATATCACTAAAACCTGCACTGTTGGTGTGCCTTGAGGACCGTGGTTGGGAATGCCTGCATTAGACAATGGAGAGAATCTGGTGTGACAGAAACTGCACAGCTTGTGCTTACCCATATTTCACAGTAAGAACAAACACATACACTTTCACACAGACAGTTATAATGCAAGCCTGCTTTTCCTACTGTATGTGGGAGGAGATACACAGAGAGGGAGAAATACCAGCACACCCAGAGTGGCACAGCCCCAGTGAGACTGTCAGCTCTGTATCACAATAACACTAATAAATGCAGTCCTGAACAGGCTCAGAATAGTGTACAACAGCGGATCTCCCCCTTTAGCTACACCCTGTACCAGTTTCCAGCATGTCTGTGAGGCTGGTCCCGCTCTCAGGAAGCTCCACCCCCTCCAATGATGCTGGAGCTATACACAATATTTATACTGGCAAAGTCTCCCATAAGTTTAAAACCTCACACAAGTGCTTGGTTAAGAATGTGTGTGCCAGTGTAGTCACGGGGGATCCTAGCGGGACCCCCGGTGTGTATTCACCACCAATGTCACCTTCAGGAAGCGTTAGGGGTGTGCGGAGTGCTGCGGCTGCGACAGCCAATGCGCAGTGCCCCACTGAACAAACAGCCCCTCAGGACGGTGGTCCTGCAGCGGGGAAGCGGCTCTGCACCTCGCAAGGCCGGTGACTGTCCAACTCCCACGGCGCAGGTATGCTGTTGCCCAGACATCATACCGAAAAAAAAGGAGATTTATGGTAAGACTAACAATTGTTAAATCTCTTTCTGCGAGGTACACTGGATTCCACAGGGAATAACATTGGGGTGTAGAGTTGGATCTTGATCCGAGGCACAAACAGGCTAAAGCTTTGACTGTTCCCAGGATGCACCACACCACCTCCTCTATATTACCGCCTCCAGGCACTGGAAATTAGTTTTGTTAACCAGTCCAATGAGGTAGCAGGTAAAAGAGACGATAGTAGTTTGCCACAGAGAACCACATTCTTACGACAGGAGAAGGTATCAGCGGCTAATGCCATACAAACCCAATGAAGCCAAGTGCGTCAGGGTGGGCACCCTGTGGAATCCAGTGTACTTCGCAGAAAGAGATTTAACAAAAGTAAGTTCCACAGACTCAAGAGGTTAAAACGGAGACTATTGTAGGGCATTCAGAACAACAGACAAATCCCAAGGAGCAACAGGAAGAACGTAGGGAGGCTGAATCCGTAAAACACCCTGAGTGAAAGTATGGACGCCAGGTAGAGATGCAATTTTTCTCTGAAACCAAACCGACAAGGCTGAAATATGAACCTTGAGGGAGGCCGGCCGAAGTCCAGGCCCTGTTACAGAAAAGCCACAGGTTTGGCAGTACTGTACTTGTAAGCATCATAATTCTTAGCTGCACACCAAAACCGGTTTACGGGCTTTCAAAATTGTTTGAATGACCGCCCTCAGAAAATCCTTTGGCCCTCACGACTGAAGCTTTAAGAGCCACGCCGTCGAAGCCAGTCGGGCCAGATCCTGGTAGACACAAGGGCCGTGAACGAGGAGGTCTAGGCGTTGCAGAAGTAGAAGAGGACGCTCTATCGAGAGACCCTGCAGGTCTGAGAACCAATGCCGTCTGGGCCAGGCTGGAGCGATTAGAAGTAGTATTCCTCCTTCTTGCTTGAACTTCCTTATCACCCTGGGCAGGAGTGACACCGGAGGGAACACATATGGCAGCCGAAAGTTCCATGGAATTGCCAGTGCGTCCACGAACGCTGCTTGAGGATCCCTTGTCCTTGCTCCGAAGACCGGAACCTTGTGATTGTGTCGAGACGCGATCAGGTCTATATCCGGTAGACCCCACTTGTCCACTAGGAGTTGAAAGACTTCCAGATGAAGACTCCACTCTGCAGTGTGTATGTCCTGATGACTGATGAAGTCCGTTTCCCAGTTGAGGACTCCCAGAATGAACACTGACGATATGGCCGGCAGATAGCCGCACATAGAAGAATCCTTGACACTTCCAACATTGCCATGCAGCTTCATGTGCCACCTTGATGATTTATGTACGCCACCGTGGTGTCGTTGTCCGACTGTACTTGAACAGGCCTGTTCTGTACCAGAGGCAGGGCCAGTTTCAGCAAGAGTGTAAATAGACTTCAAGCAAACCTCCACACGCTTATCCATCGGTTCCTTCAGAGAGGTGACGGTAGTGACAGGGAGAGTAGAAGACACCACAAGACGTGCAACATGCGAGTCCGCCGGAGGTGGTGTTTTCCAATTGTTACTTAAATCTGCAGCGAGGGGATAACAAGCTAGCATCTTTTTAGACAGGGAGAATTTCTTTCCTGGAGACTCCCAGGATTCCTGACGTATGTCAACTAAATGGTCAGAATGTGGCAAAACTAATTTAGTAACCTTCTGACGCTTGAACTTATCAGGTTTCTTAGATGGATCTGGAGGGTCAGTATCATCATCAATCTGAAGAATCAGTTTGATAGCCTCCAAGAGGTCAGGAACATCAACCTGTGTTGTAGATTCCCCACCAGAAGAATCTGCATCAGTGTCTGATGGATCAGTATAAGCCCCATCTTCATCGGATGAAGTATCCGAAACATGAGTGGATTGTGAGGAAGAAATGGCCCGCTTAGATGACCCTTTGGTCCTAGGAGGGCGAGAGTCAGGCTTTTGTTTAGCCAAAGACTGATTTAACTGCTGTAACTGAGTCGACAGAGTATCCACCCATGGCGGATTAACTACAGGGACAATATGTGGCTGTAATGGCACAGGAGTTCCCAAAGGGGGCAATATAACCAGACAGCACCTGACAAAAAACCCCTTTGGAGTTTGACTGCAAATGCATATCACAGAAAGAGGATTTAATTGGTATATGGTGACTGAAATACACAGAGAAAAAGCCAAACAGTATATCCTGTGAAACACTATATATGGGACCCTAATGCACTTAGCCCCCAGAGTAAAGAATATAGGGATAGCAATGTGTAGCAATGTGTGTGAGATACACGGAACAGTAACCACACAACAGCTATAGGCACACACAGTCACATGTACAATGCAGAAATTATTACACACAACAATAAAACTGCACAGGACTAGCAATACTACGTAAAACTATGTATGTATACAGATATAACAATGCACAGTAAACACTGGATGTATATCACAGAATACTTGTACTAAATATTCCTGTAGGTATGCACTCACTCTTAACCAACACTGTCTAAACGACATGTAGAATACTTAAGTGTCCTGTAAATGTACAGAGCTGATGAGGCAGGCGGCTTTACAGAGGAAACCATGCCCAGCTGTCCCAGAATCAGCGCAGCTCTGTGTAATGGCGGCCAAACGCTGACAGGGAGTGAGGGAGAGAGAGATGCAGCTCCAGGACGGGAACATCTGCTGTAGATGGCGCCTGGGCTAGGGGAGGAGCTACAGGGCAGCGCCCTTTCCCCTCTGCTGGACTTCACCACCGAGTACTATGGAGCCTATAAGAAGCGGATTTTAGTAAATCCGACCTGTGCTCCTTGCCCTGGTGGATATAGTGCGGTCCCTGCACGGCTACAGTGTCCACGCCAGCGACGCAGTCCGTCTCCTGAAACCATCCCGGATCACGATTTCATCGGGTCCCGCCTGGGAGACTCGCTTACCTCCTTCCCTTAACGTGTGGCCACACGATCCTGGAGAGCAGTGGCGGTGTGTTTGTGCCTGATGAAACCGGAGCGCCTCCGCTGTAAGTACCAGGGCGCGGGATTATACAGCGCCGCTGGGGGAGGTGAGGGAGCCGCAGCACGATATGTCAGACTGACATATAGCAGCTAGTGCCTATGCTGCGGCCCTTGAAGTCTTCTGTCTTCTTTAAAAAAGCTCTTTACAGGGCTGCCTAGCACAGCCCTCCCTGTTAGCTGCCTGCACTGCAGGCACCAACTTACAAACTGAGCTCCAGTGCCCTGGAGGCGGAGATGTAGAGGAGGCGGCACAGTGCATCCTGGGAACAGTCAAAGCTTTAGCCTGTTGGTGCCTCGGATCAAGATCCAACTCTACACCCCGATGTTATTCCATCTGGAATACCAGTGTACCCCACTGCAGAAATAAAAGATTTAAATGAAATTGAAGAAAACTCTCTGGAGCTAAAGAGATGTGCATCCTCTCCTGAGGACACGTTTTTCTAAATTGCCTGAGGGAGGGGGCATAGAGGGCAGGAGCCAGCACACCCAGTGAAGAAAATGTAAAGTGCACTGGCTCCTTTGGACCCCGTCTATACCCCATTGTACTAGTTTCCCCCAATAGCATTATGGATGCTAGAGAAACATACTTTACCCCATACACAGTAAAAGCTATGCCAGTATGAATACTGTATATAGATTCTCATTACCAACTACTATCTTTCAGCCTTCAATTTTTAAACTCTAAACTACCTTTTTCAGAAATTACACCCTCCCACCCACACAAATACACGCTCACATCTACTATATTCCCACATA